>NC_086283.1:12901612-13201935 GCF_021018805.1 Prinia subflava | reverse complement strand
TTGGCTAGTAATTAATTCTTTTCCTCGGTGTTTGGGGAAATAAAAGAACAGGCAGAGCTGAGTGGGGCTGGCATGCACTATGATGGGATGTGAGGTCACTCACCAGGCATTTTTACATTATTTTCAATGGAGAAGAAAACTCCCAAAATTCAAGTGGTTTGATTTAATAGTAGAAATGCTGGGATAGATAGCAGAGTATTTTTTATTTACATTCTGCCCTTCATAAAAAAATACAGAAGTATTTATTTTTTCTTTGCAGGGGGGTTTCTTTTCCTGGTGTACCTCTTTTTCATGGTACTAGAGATGCTGTTTCTCTTAGTTGGGTTTTGAATTATACAGCATGATTGGTTTGGGGTTTTGTATCAGATTTTTATCCCTGAAATACAGAAGGCATGGTCTGGCTTGGTAAGGAGGAATAATATCTCGTAAGGTTGGAGGGAAGATGAGTGAAAGCTAATCTGCTAGCCACTGACAAAAATGATGGAAGCAATGTCCTGAATCCACCTGAAATTAGGTGAAGAAAAGTGGAGGTACGTGTGAGAAAAGTCTAGGCTGGCATCTTGGTGGAGCAAGCTGATGTGATAAAAATGTTCAGAGATGTTCTGGCAAGTTTCCTGCCTTGCTCACGTAACAGCATCAAGCCTAAGAGAGCAAGTCCGTGTTAGAAAATAGTATCTTTATTACTAAAGGACATGAAGCATTTTGATTGATTCAGGGAATAAAAATTTTCTGTGCTCTCTCATATCTAATTTCATAATGGCTTCCATTCGTGCCCTGCACCAAAATCATCACAATAATGAATGCACACAAAAAATGGAACCACGTGTCAATCATTGCCCTAAATCCAGCCCTCAGTCCCTGGGCTGTGCCCTGCAAATCCTAATTCCAGGCTGAGTTTAACAGGTGAAGTACTGCAGTCTCAAACACACCACCAAAACACTCAGGACGTGTTTGTGGCAGGAGCCTTGCCAAGGGCCTGGTGTTTTGGGCAGCCAGAGTCTTCCCAGTGCATCCATCACAAACCTGCCAAGAGCAGCAGCTTGGGGTGCTCAGGGAGGTAGGAAACTCTCATGGATCTGCTGCCATCTCTTAGAAAACAGACATTGTGAGGAAAGCCTCGAAAAGGGGACAATTAAAGAGTGTTGAAATACACCAGGAAGCTCCAGGCCTAAAAGGTAATATGGATGAAGAGTATTTTAAAAGAAAGGGAATTTGTCTGAAGGTGGGAGCCATCATTGTGTTGGAGATGGAAGGAGTACAGAAGCTCCTGAAAAGCCCCTTGGTGGAGACAAGGCTGTACACTAATGGAATTTTTTGAGAGAATAAGTAATGCATACAGAAGCAACATTTATTTTCACTTCTGAGGAAGGAAATTCTTGGAGATAGGAGTATTTTAAATATAGTCTGCATAGCATAAAAGCAGTTCAAACAGCAGTAATGGTAATTATTTTGCCGTGGTTTAATACTGAGTAATAAAAGCTTGGCATATTTTATAAATATCTTCACACAAATACTTTTTCAGGATTTACAGTAAAGTCTATATGTATTTAGGAATTCTGCTTTTTAAGGAGCTGTATTTATTCACTTAGCTAATGTTCATAATATTTTGACAACTTTTGTCTTTAACAACTTGTGCATTTCTAACCTTAGGATTTCTCACAGTCTATCTTGAGGCAAATTGTTGAATAGGACTTATTGTTGGACTATGTTGCCAGAGGTTTTCAAAGATATAGTGCAATATCTGCTGAAAGATTGACAGTGAACAAAAAAATCCTCTCCCCAACCCCCCAGTCCCTTGGAAATTAAATGCTTAATCCAGATCTTCTGACAATTTGTTCAGGAGAGAACATTGGTAAGTTAGTATAAGCGTCAAATGCTGGCCCTGTGAAGAGATAAATGGATGCCAAATTTTTGATGGAAAGTTTCTTATGTCTGTAGTGACACAGCTTTTGAGCATTACCTGACCCACAGGTATGTAAAGAATGGGAAGGTGGAGGTTCCAGGATTCTGCAATACACAAAGACATGGGGATCCAGGTTTGTAGTAATTATTACAAATTACTCCAAAACTACCATTAGTAAAGATACAAACCCACTAACATTCCCAAACACCCTACAGGCCACTACAAAATTACCTCTAGAGAGACAAATACACACACTAAAACACAATACAGAATTCCAACTAGTGAAACAAGTATATCATTACAAACCTTTACCTGTGTGTGCCTGTAAATGTATTATGTGAGGTGTTACCACTGTGTTATTCAGCAAACCACTCCCAGCATAAGGGGGAAATCAGTGGCAGAAAAGTGTCACTTCAAAGCTGACCTATGGAGTCCAGAGTCAGTCAGGTGGCCCTAGCCAGGGTCCCAGACTGCCCAGGAGATCTTGTGTAGAGAAATTCAATTCAGTTTATCACTTTTGGTGTAACTGAATGTCAGACATCAGTTCCCAGGATTACTGTTGCTGATTTGTGTTTCCCTGAAAGGTCAGGTCCTTATCACGGTTTCTTTGTCCTGTATCCTTCAAGGGTTTTGTTCTACACCCATCAGGTTTTTTTTCTTTGTCCTGCACCCATCAAGATCTCTTCCTTACACCTATCAAGGTTTCTTTGTCCTGCAACTGCTCCCCATCAGGGTTTCAGCAGAGCTTATCAGAGATGTCTCAGGGCTCCCGATAAGGACATGTCCTTTGTCAGTTTGTTTACAAGTCTTTGTGGCAGCTCAAGATATTATACTTTGAGATAGAAGTAAAATATGCAGTTCAAAAATAAAACGTAACTTCTGTTTTAAAAAATATTTTACTTAGTTAAAATATTTATTTTTAATGTTAGCTGCTGGTCTTTCTGATCTGCAAATTTACCTGTAAGTAAGAAAACCTACCCTAGGCCTTCTGAAGTACCTGCTGCTCCAGAGTCCTGTGTGCTTGAGAAGGGTACTAATTGAATATCCACATAGCCCTTTCCATACTAATTAATCTTTCACTTGCAATATTTTTGGGGGCTTTTTGGGGGGGGGTGTTTGTTTGTTGTTGGTTTGGGGGTTTGTTTTTGTTTGTTTGAGTGTTTATTGTTGGGTTTATTTGGGTTGTTTTGTTTCGGTTTTGTTGCTTCTTCCTGATTTTTTTTTAATCATTTAGATTAATTCATTCACCTTTTCTGTGGAATCATAATTATCCAACATTTGAGCTACCATATAAAGCCTTTTCTGCAAGAGTTAATAGAAGCACTTCAGAATGAGTGGTGCTGAGTAATACTGGCTTGTGATAAACGCTAATCACTCGCTTTTTGAAATTTATGAAAATTTAATAAAGAATAAAAATTGGTTACAAAAAAATTAATACAATAATAAAAGTTTAAAAAGTTTTCAGAGACAGGACAAATAATGAGACAATAAGAGCAAAGAAGGTAGCCCGGGACTACCGTCCCTCTCCTTTCCAGACAAAGGCTCGCAAGGAGAAGGGCCCCGCTAGGGAGAAACCTCTCTATTTTTGAGGACAAACTTTAATGATTATGCATACTTTATCTAAGAAAAACCCGTTTGCCAAGAGCCTTCTGCTAAACCCCTGGCGTCCTGGAGTCTGGCTTAACCAGGTAGCTTTGTGGATTCAAGGAGATATGCATGGTCTGGCTTGACTAGGGTGGCTTCTGTGGATTCAAGGAGATATGCATGGTCTGGCTTGACTAGGGTGGCTTCTGTGGATTCAAGAAGATATGCATCTTTCCCTCTGAAAAATCCAAGAGGGGTTTTAGTCTGGCTTGTAATTGTTCTCTCTGTGCAGAAACCTCCGGGTTATCTTCTCTTTTCTCTTGAGCTAAGGAAAAATACCTTACACACAATTCTTACTTAGATTCAATGTTAAAAACTACATTTACTATATTATTTAAAATGTTAATACTACATAACTTTTCTACCTAGCATATTACATATAGTAAATATCTGCGTAGAGCCACACACACACAATATGCCTTTTTCACAGGCTGGAGGTGGGCATGGAGAAGGCTACTTGCTCCCTTAGCAGTGACCTCAGTCATCTCAGACTACCAGAACAGTGACCCATGTGCTGTGATCATTGGTGAAAAGGCACACGTGTGAAAAAGAGATTGAACGCCCTTTTGTTCCCCCAGCCACTCCCATCTCAATTTCTGGTACTCCAGCTTCAGAAAGTTTTGGTATTGAGTCACTGTGCACTTTGTAGAACATTTGGTTGGCAAGGTCACACAGCAAACAGCAGCTTGATGAAGAATCTGATTCTCTTTTATGTTCAGCTTCTTTCTCTGCTCTCTAAACAGGAATAACAGATCTACCCTTCTCAGGATGCTTTCCCTTCTTCAAACATTTTTGACTAGCTGGGTATGGGTTGTGGGAAAATAATGTTATTGGATTATAATTTACTTGTATTTTTATACATCCTTAGTCTCTGTGCTGTGGCAGATTTTATTTTTATTTTATTGAAGTGCTGTTAAAATGGATTGGGTTAGCTAGAGATAAATTTTGAGGTCTTAATCCAGTTTCTGATATTGTCAATGAATGCTATAAAGAATTAAATTTTAGAAGGCTGCAAATACTTCCAGAACAGCTCTGTTTTTATTCTAGTCACTTTTCATAGAGTAGTTGCAAGACTGTAGCTTTTTTGTCTTTTTTTTGCCTTTTTTGTTTTGTGGGTTTGTTTTGGTTTTTTTGCCATAAAGTAATATGTCTGGCAGTGCATCTGTGAATTTTATTTTGCATAGTTGTAGGCATCACACCACTTGTCATTTATATGTCTCAATCTATTAGACAGAGAGAAGGAGGGAAAAGGAACAATTCTCATACAGAGTAATTTCGCTTGGTTGGAGGATGTAAAGTAGGTGGAAAACATCAAGTTTACAAGAATTAATGGAGGATCTTTCAGTCATTAGAATAGTAGTCCCATTCATTCAAAGAATAGCGCAATTCTCAGAAACCAAAATTCTCTGTATATTGATTATGAAATGTTGAATACTAAAATCTGCTGAAAAATTGTGCAGATGCAGGAGCAGGTAAGAAGGGACTTTAGGAGACGGGAAGTATAACAAAAATAGGGGGAAGATTTTTGCATTTTCATGGATGTATAAAAGCAGAGATAAAAAGTTATTTAGGGTTTCACTCATGCTTGTGTGTTTGCATCATTTTTCATGTTTTGTCTTAAAAGGGGAGTAGAGCATAAAGGGGTAGGGGTTTTACTGACACATAGACTGAAGTTTTGAGAAAGAGAATATGTTCAATTATTTGTCAAGAGAAAAGAGTCTTAGGGAAAAAGTTATCAGTATTGATTCCTGGATTAGAAAAAAGGAAAGTTGCATGTTGGAAATCTAAAGTGAGACAACTTCCAAAAGGTTGAAGTGAGATGGCAGGACAAAGTGCTCGCAGGAATGGAATACTGCCTTCATTTTTTGTGAAGTCTGGAGTATATGTTGAAAGCTATTTGCAGTTTTGACTATTTAGTCCTCACTCAGAAGGACACATCCTAATGGTTCACCTTTGACAGGGGGAGCGTGTATTATTTTACTGGTTTTGTCCTACCAAGAAAGAAGTAGAACATCTGCTGTCATTTCCTAAGTGCAAAATTTGGAGATGGTGGAGTTGCCGAAGTGGATAGCTACAATGTCTCTGAGAGGTAGCAGATTTAATATCCTGACTTATATTTAGCTTTATCTTATTCTGCTGAAGTTAATAGTGATACAGAAACAAGAGTTGATGATGTCAAAGAGAAAAATGTATTTTTCTGTACTCTTTTCTAATGGAGGTCTTGATCTGCCTCCCACAGAAGGCAAGACATAGAGTCTTTAACTTCCATGAATTCATAACTGACATCCCATTGCATAAACAGAGATTTCATTCTAATTAGGATTCTTGCTATGAGCAGACACAGAACACCTTTTTTTTCCTATTTGAATTTCAGTAGTGGACTAGAAGCTGATAGAAATTGATGTGCTGTCATTAGCGAGCACAGGTATGCACTGACCGAGAAGACCGTAGAGTCAGGCTGCTAGAACAGCTCGTGAGCAACACTGTCTTCTGATGAGGGAGAGGACAGTGCCACAAAACAGGAAAGTTCACTTAGCCTGAGTGCCTTCACTCAGATGGAGCAACGGGAAGATTTGATTAAGTCTTCTCCTGCATATGCACTCATTAATCAAATGCTTTGAAAGTACAGGTAATGAGTGCATTATGTAGTAGACTGGAAACAATAGGGAGTTAAGATTAATTTGTTCTCTTTCTAGCCGATCTAGAGACTTGCAGGCTACTCTGAGTTGGATTCTCCTTCTGTCTGCATTTCCGTAATGAAGAGTAACAATATTTACACAATTATTAAAAACGTGGTAAGATATGCTCTCTAATTCTTTTTGCCAAATTATAACTTTACTTTAAAACTTAGATTGCAGCCTAGTATACCTAACTGACTGTGAACAAAATGAAACTTAAGCTTAGTAGAAATAGAAAGGAATATATAAAATTTGCAAATATGAAGCAAAACAGTCTTTAGGCAGAAATCAATTGTAGTTGGTTTGCATATTTCTTTATCTGTTTTCAGGATACTTATCAAAGACACCAAGATAGGCAGTTGCAAAAAGATACAAGAACTTCCAGTTTTCACTGGGTACACAGAAGGATTTTGAAGGAAAGACTAGTTAGTAGAAAGTATTCTAGACACAGGCATAAAAGGGGAGAGGAGTAACTGGAAAGCAGCCCTGCAGAAGGGGATGGGGTTGATCAGGTTGACAGCAGAGTCAGTATGGGTCAGCTGCCTCAAACACCGGCTGGTCAAACAAGGAGATTTTATCCTGTTGCATTCACTGTTGGTGCAGCCTCACCTCGAGCACTGTGTGCAGCTCTGGGCCCCACAATTTAGGAAGTGTGTGAAGGACACTTAAATATATCCAGAGGAGGGCAAGAGAGCTGGTGAAAGGTCTGGGAGCCCTGTGAGAAGTGGCTGGGGACTCTGGGTTTGTCTAGTTTGAAGAGAAGCGGGGCTGAGGGGAGACCTCATTGCTCTCCACAGCTTCCTGAGGAGGGGACCTGGAGAGGGAGGTGCTGAGCTCTTCTCCCAGTGCCCCATTCCCTTCTGTTCCATTCTCTTCAAATGAAGTTGCAGCATTAAGAGGGTCTCTTCCTTGACAACCAAGATAACCAACATGTACATGTTAAATAGCAGAATCAGCTACAAATCTCTTGCTCATAAATATAATATTAGCAGCACAATGTTTTCCTTGATAAAATGTAGACATGAGTGTACATGTCCTTGTAAGGACAAGAAACAACAGTTCACATTAGCATCATTTTTCTTCCATCAGCAGGTGGCTCAGCTTTACAGGGGAGGCTAAAAGAACCATTTAATGCAGTGAAGGTAGAGTTGTGGTGGGGTTTTTTTGGGGTTTTTTTTTTGTGTTTTTATATATTTATATATATATATATATTCCAGTTTTATAGAAATGAGGGAGGAGACTAGGAAATGATAGCAACCCAATAATCAGTTTATCAGCTCTACTGTCATCACTGAATGTCATTGTCATCAGAAGTTATTGTTCCAGAATACTTCAGAGGACAAAAGGATGATTTGACAAGATCAGAGGAGCTCTGGATTGTGGATGAAATGGGAGAATATCAGAAGGAGTCAATTTACATACCTGAATCATGACAGGTTTATAGTTTAAAAATTTCTCCATAGTAACTAATAAATGTGTCCCTTTTCTGTTTGCTTCCTTCTTACAAAATGATAGGGAAAAGTGAAACTATATTTTCATGAAGTCATGGGCAACTCTAACAAATCCATTTTTAATGCATGAAGAATGAGAAAATACAGTGCACTGAGCAGGATGGCATACTATGCTGTGTCACTCTACAGTGACTCTTTAGCAGTGCAGTAACAAGTAGTATCTTCGCCTTTTATTTGGTGTTTTGGAAACAGTTTTATTTGCCACAATGGTTGTCGTCAGTGAAACCATTCAACTCCAATAGATATACTAATTAATACAATAAATAATTTTATTTCACTGCAAATCCACATTCTGTCTTTCCCCAAATACCATTCACTGAGAAGGTAATTTATATATTCTTCTGCTGTTCCAATATTTATTTATTTATTATTATTTATTAATGTGGCTCCTCTTTAAATAATGGGGAGGGTTCTGTTTAGCAAGGAGACAAGGGAGACTGGCAAGAGCTTTGTAATATATAAATGTGTAAGCTGTAGTCCAGATGGTAGTGGAGATACTGAACAAAATGTTAGATATGGCATTTCATGTGTGATTATGGAGCTTTCAATTGCAGAGAAAAGTTTTCAGTTCCCCTGTCTGTTTTAAACAGGGGGCTCAGCTATCTGCTTGAGTTGGGGTTCCTAGACTTTGAAAGTGTCAAAGGATCACCAGGGAAGGAACTTTACTCCAGAATTCCTGTGTCTTTCTGCAGGAGCACTTGAATAATAGAATTTGCTATGTCATTTGGAGCTATTCTGCTTCAAAATGTTGTGCCATAAATGAATGCTGTGCCACTGAAGTTGAAACAAGTCACAGCTGTATTCAAAGGAGAGCACATCAGACAGTTAATTAAACTCCATTAGAAATAACTCTTTGAGCAAGAGAGACTATTGTTTTTGCAGACTTCCACTATCTTTGCTCTGAAAATGATTTGGCTATTAATGGGGCTTGTATTCTCGTTGTTTGCAGTTTTCCCTTGAGATTTCTTTCACTTTGTATCAGCACTAAAAAAACTCTACCTTGACTTCTCATAGCTCCTTTCCAGTAATGCATTAGAGAGTTTTGTTGCTAGCAACAGCAGCTTTTAGAAATGCCAGAGGGAAGCTGTGGTACCAAGGGCATAATAATGGTACAGCTACTGCAATCATTAGATACCAAAATTGCTACAGGATATTCTTCTCTGGTGAATAGGACAGGAAAATGCTCCTATGAAATGTACATGCAGACCAATAAATATACAGGCAATGGTAAAAGCCATAGTTCTGCACTGTTCTGGTGAGTGGTTTATTATACAAGTAAATATTAACAAAGAGTTTTAGTCCTTTTGATTCATGCCTGTTTTTCAGCTGACTTTTCTGGTGTGGAATTCAGTTAATTTATACAAACAACTTAAAGAATTAGCAATACAAAGGACAGGATATTTCAGGTTTCTTCTCCTGTATTACAGAGGAATCAAAGGATTTTGCCTTCTTTATGAGCTGTCACTGACAGAAGTTTAATTTAGGAAGAGCTGAACTCTACTGTACAGCAATAACAGTGGTTTAGTAGAGGGATAACTCCTAGGCAAGCTGTAGGTTTTCTCTACCCATTTCTGACTTTTTTTTCCCTCTGTCAATTAGAAGCAATAACAGGAGTTTCCAATTTTGAAATGAGTTTGAGGAAGGAAATACATTTTTATTGTGTTTTCAATGAAGAAAAAAATTCTCAAAGTTGTGGATCATCTGTTCTTTATACCACTGTAATACTGAGCACATAAGTAGTCTGGCTGAAGTCAATGACAGTTGCTAAAAGGCTTCAATTTCAGGCTGTTATTTAAGTCCTTTTCTAGATGAGAACAAGTCATTACTAAATTGCATCCCATTGTATCCATCAAACAGTAAATCTTCATCGTTTTTATGCCATGGGACACCTGAAATAAACCACCCTTGTTGACGGGTAAAAAGCAATATGCAGTTGATAACTGCCACACTTTTGTATACTTCTGGAAGCTAGAGATGGGGTGGCAGCAATATTCAACCTTTATTGATTTGCCTTTGCTTGAAAAGTTCCTCATTTGCAGTACTAAGACTTGTGGACAAATACTTGTATATGTATTTAATTTTAATAATTAGTCATGTATCAGGAGCGAACTGATTAAACAAATGTGTTTTCAGAAGAATGGAACCAAAAGAGGCTGCAAGAAGCATGCTATTTTCTCAGCAAATGATTCAACTAACATAAAAGCCCTGTAAGAAATAGAACTTAACAAAATGCCAGTATACAAGTTCAGCAAATGCTCAGTTCATGAAGTTAGATCAAATTCAATGAATACAGTAAGATGGTCAAGGAAAAAAGCCACCATGGTATGCAAATAAGATTATTCTACTTGATATTTTATTTGAAAATAAAATGGCAGACAACTTTTTATTATTATTATTATTTAAACAAAAAAACCCCTCTAAGTTTGCAAATTTTTTTCTGTCTTTTACTGGCCTCTGCACATGAGAAATAAATGGCCTAGGACAGATCTAATGAATATAATAAATCATAAATTAAAGGGAAACACAAAGCTTTTTTTCTCAGAGATTCAGAAGGATTCTCTGAAGCTGATTATCTCAGTTAAATCTCAGGTACTGAAAACAGGAATAAAATTATCTCACACTTTTAACTGCATCCTGCTCTGCCAGTCCCCCTTCTCTTTCTAAAAAGATGTCATGCCACAGTAGGTTGAACCACAGAACTGTACATATTTCACATTTGTATGTGGTGTGCCTGTGAAACCCTGGCCTGGCTATGGCCTACATAATGCATACATTGTCCTACATGCTCGGTATTTTGGCTTTTTGGTGTTGTTATTGTCTTTCTCTTTTTTGAGGGGGGAGAGAGTTGGGGGTTTTGACTTTTTCTCAGGTTTTTTTCCCTTTTTATCCCAGCTAAGGATGTGGATTCTGTTTATAAGTGTTGTGGCCTTCTCTATTAAGTAGGATGCAGATGTGGTGTTTTTCCTCTGCTTTCCAAATGCTGCTTTTAGTTCCAGAATTAGATTATCATAGAATCATTTATAAAACCACTCAGACAAACCAGTGTCTATATTTAGTTACTTAATGATCTGTTTATTTCTTACAAGAAAATGGATCCCTTTTCCACATTTTCAGTGTTCATTACCTTTGAGAAGATAATTATTTAGCAGATGCCTGAGATAATTGTAAATATGAACATTACAGTTATGTATATGGATCTCTCCATAAAATCTGTGGAATTCATTGGCTTTATTCTATCTTGTTATAAATTTTGCTTATTTGCTCACCTTGCAGATTTAGATTTGCTGCCAGGAGCTTGCCAGCTCTTTCACCTTGCTCATAATATTTTTGTTCCAAATGGTAAAAGACTCCATTTAGTCTTCCCATTAAGCAGATGGTTTATTATGTCATGTTATTTTTCTTCAGCATTAGTCTGTTAATTCTCTAGCATTACGAGGTTAGCAGATGCTATCACACCTACTGTATGTCCCTCTAAACTGTCTGGTTTTTTCCCTCCCTCGCCTGTTTGCAGAAATCTTTGTCCAACAACACGTCCCTAGCACAGCGTTTGCTACATGACTCTCAGAAGCTGCAGTGACCTGGTGTTTTTAAATCATAAGGGTGTGTTTTCCTTTTTCTGTATCAGCTCTGGTTTTGCTAACTTCTGACGGGAAAGGTGTGTTAGCAAAGGTGGCAAGCAGATAGCAGTTTGACTTGAAACTTTTCCTCTGCACCAAAGACTCCCATCTTTCTAGGCAATAGTCAGTCTTCATTTTCCCCAAGCCATTTTTGGCTGTTTCTAGTGCTCTAGAAATGTCTTCCTCCTAATTTGCAGACTAAATAAGATTTGAAAATCAAGCACTTTCTTTGACCACCAGTTCAGGGGACATTTACTTCCAATTGCCAGTCTTGAGATACAGGTCTTATTTTTCTAATCATTTTACCTCCGTTATTTGGAAGCAAGACTGAGCTGGTTGGAAGAACCGGTGAAAAGAATCAGTTTGAGGATACCAATTCTCTGAGAACACTGCTAACAACAGAGCCTCTCTTTCTTGTCCCTTTTTTTCTCTAGATTATCATCTCTTCAGGCATTTGCTTAATTCCCAGATTGATACATTTCTGCTCCTATATAAAGCTGTGTGGAATTGAGAATAGCATGTAACTTTAATCTTCTATTATAATGAAACAAGGTAAAGGAAAACAGTATTTTGTGAAATTACGTTTACATAGACAAAGTAACAGGCAAATTTTCATCCTGTTAGTTTTGAGTGAGGCTGGAACCTGGGCAGGGTATTAATAAGAATCACTTCAAGGCAGCAATTGATTATTGCTCTTGATCTCATGGCTAATCAAGCTGCCAAGGCAGCATGTTAGGCCTTCGTTACAGTCCACTGCTTTTCTTCTGAAAACCCATTCCCCAACAGTCATGCCCCTGCAACAAAATACTGCCTTTGAACTGGTGAATCCAGCTGCTGTCTTTTAACACAACCCGTTTGCAGAACAAAACTATGATGGAGTTGAAGTTGAAAGCTCAGTTTTTGACATGAGGATTTAAATGTAAAACCTCTAACACAGACTCTTGCTAACTCAATCTCATGTTTAATCCCAGTTGCACTGTGAATTTAAAATTGCCATTTTAAAAAAGTTTGACGGTTTTGGGTTTTTTCCTGTATTGACTTCTTTCATTTTAGCATCCATTTAATAACTCATTTACCTAGTATTCTGCTGGGGTCTTCTCGGAGTCACAGTGTCCCTTAAAAATAAGCATCATCTAGTAATCATGCAGATTAACTCTACAGGAGGCTTAGCATCTGTTGATGTTTGCTCCAAGTTTACGCATTTTAAAGGACAGTCCAAGAAAAAAACTATCTGTGGACTTCTAAGCAGCACTTTGCAACAGCAGTGGACATTTGCCAGGGTATGTTATGAACAAAATGCAGCTTTTGCTGTGTGAAGAACACAGTATCTGTACTGTACAATTTGATGTATCATGCAGTGTATCTGGTGACAACTTGCTGTCACACTGATCTTCACAGAGAAATTCTCTGTTCCAGACTCTGTGTGAAGAGCTTGAAGGATAATGGATTGAACTGCGCTGTCTGCAAAGTTGCAGCTTCTGGCACACAATGCAGATACAATCCTTTTCTTACAGTACAAAACATTTTAATCTAAAATCGCATCCAGACCCTGAACAGTTTATCTGCACCAATGCATTATTCCTA
Source organism: Prinia subflava (assembly GCF_021018805.1). Taxonomy (NCBI): domain Eukaryota; kingdom Metazoa; phylum Chordata; class Aves; order Passeriformes; family Cisticolidae; genus Prinia; species Prinia subflava. The sequence goes on along the minus strand of NC_086283.1, from coordinate 13,188,998 downwards.
GTACTTGATTCTATCTTGGTGATACCTGGGAATGATGTGATTTTCAAGTTTCCCCCAAAATGAACTTAAATGGTTGTAAAAGCTCAGCTCTGTATCTTGAAGCTGTGACTGTCTTGTCTTGCTCTTGCTCCTGTTTCCCATTCATGCACTTTTTCCTGACTGGCAATACAAGATCACCTTCTCCTGACTTAAGTCCATTATGATGTCCCCAAGTGTTTCTTCATGAGTTCTCTTTGTCTTACCCGCCATGAGTGCTGCCTTAGCAGTACTCACACTCCTTACTACATAATATATCCACTATACAAATGCCAATCTAAAACACCCACTAGTTTTTCACTCTCCTGACCAATCCCTTACTTTCTGCATCTCATCTTCTTAATTATGTTCCTGTTGCTTTTAACTGGCACTCATCACACACAATATATGAAATCACATCCTCACTTGAGTCTTCCCATTTATGCCACCCTTCTGAAAATGAATTCAAAATTAAACTATCTAGTCTCCTAGTTTAGCTTTTGTGATGCCTATAATGGGAGAATCTACAATTTGAAGTTTTTACAAGGTTCCAAATGTGCATCACCCACTTTTGGAGGAGGTGAAAGTGAAAAAAAAAGCTTGTCTAAGTTTCAAGGGAAAGAAAAAAAGAACCACAAAGAGCTTTAGCATCAAACTGCCTGTGAGTAGCGTGCTGGAGCTTGCTGTGCTGCAGAACCCTGGTCTTGGCAGTGTCACTGAAGCTGCTTGGTGATCAGAGGTCACAGATCTCAATTGCCAGAAGCCTCTTGCTGCTGAGTGTTCTTACAGAAATGCCTACAGAAAGGATTTTTACCAAAGATTTCTAGCAAAGGAAACTGAGATGTGCCTGTAGATGTGAGGGACTCTAGTGCAGTCTGCCTGGTAGAACTCTAGGATCTTTTAATTCAAAATTTTCTGTATAAGAATAAACAGGAAGAAGTCTAGCACTTTTGCAGCAAGTACTGTAACATCATGCAATGATTAATTCCAGATGTGTGATAATTACTGTGAATGCATATGCAATAAGGTCCCTTTCATGTGTAGATACGTATATACATGCACACATACATACAATGTAAAAATAACATTTTGAGCAGCATATTTGCGTTCCCATGTGTAGGACTCCTGCAGTTTGTCAGCTTGTTCTCATGCTTGCATCTGAAATGTGCTGTTTCAATGCCACCCTACTGGGATAATTCCCTATTTGCAGTACTTAACATCAAAGATTATATTCCTTTTTCAGTTGGCACTCTTTTTTTGGGTTTGTTGAGTAATAATAATAAATAAACAACTCAACGTAGAATAGTAGGGGGAGAGAAAGTGCTGGTTGTTGCTGGAACAAAAAAGTTATGTGAGAATTGTTGACAATCTTACCCTCAGGAGTACAAAATGTTCACACCATTTGAAGAACTGATGTAACTTTAACAACTTGACTATATCACTGTCAGTGTTCATCCCATGAAATGTATCAGATCATAGGTGACATCCCCATTTGTGTTATGAATCTTCTTTGTGTCTTTGTCAGCTGCTAGTACGGCTGTCTGCCTCCCTGTATATTACAGGAGTGCACAGGCATGCCTCTGTGTGAAGATCCATCCTAAAACAATAACACAAAACTAAAACAGAAAAGAGGAAAAATAAGGAGGAAGCCTTCATTTTTGTAATGCAGTACAAATCATCATGTCAGTGACTGACTTATTTGTCAATAATATTAGGTAGGATATTAAAGGAAAAACAATTTAATACAAATCAAGAGAACTACAGCAACATTTAGAGTAATAGATTCACTGAGTGAAAGTAATTCATATGGTGATCTGTATGGAGTGTATAAGTAGAAAGTATTAATGGCTTCTCTCATCACATTTCTCATTTGCATTGTTAAGGTGCCATATTTAGTTGTAGCTGTACAGATGGCTGGGTATTAAATATGAGGTAGCAATTCAAGGGGTTTTCCATAGATATGAAATGAAGAAGTATTCTTAGAGACTCATGTTTCAATTGTCAAATAGGTGGCTTTCTATTTTTTTCACCTCTTTCTGCTGGTTAGTGTGCATTTTTGTGGGTTCACATGTCCTGCGTTTGTCCATGTACCTGAAAGGAAATCATAGTGCAGAAAACGTTGCTGCAAGGGGTTCCTGTTTAAGGTCTGCATTACAGGAATTACAACTAATTACTAAGTTGAGACAAAATTCTACCTGCTTGTAGGGAATCCTTTTTCTTCAGAATCTGTCTTGAATATCACAGCCTTTATTTCTTCTTGGAGGCCACTTCCTTGTTCCGTTAAAGTGAAGGAAAGAAATTCTATGGATGTGAGTCCTAGCATTTGAGTATATGGTGGTCAACAGGTTGATATGAGACAAGACTGAGCATAGCTTTTTCTGCAAAATACAAATGTGTGTATATTCATAGTGCTCATTACTGGCTATTCAGAAGGACCTTGATTCAAGACACATAGATGTGACAGGTAGGGTACATGAATAAACTCCTTCCTCCAAATGTCTACATTGTCAAAAGTCAGGCAATATCCTCACCTGATATGCTTTTGGAAGCCTGGTAACATTTTTGAATTATTAGAAATTTTCATATGCTTTTGTCTTCAAACTGTAAGCAGCATTGGCAAAAAATTGTGACCCAGATAGATTCTCTTCTGTGCAGCCTTGGTGGAGGATCATGAAATCACTGGAGCTTTTATGAGGCTATTTCTTGTGAGATTTATAAAAGGATTAGGAAATGAAAATAAAAATTTTGTCAGAAAGTACTTCTAGTCCAGAGATTACTTTTGAAGGTGGCATCAAACAGTTAAATGTTCTTTATTATGAGATATGAAATTATTAAGTTGCTTTGATCTGTTTTATGTCTGATGCCTAAACATATACTATTTATTTTGCTTTCTGATGCCTTTTTAATTGATCTCAGTCATGAAAGAAATCAATTGTTCAGATTTTGTGTTTAAAAAGGGAAGTAGCCAGTCCTTGTGTGTTATGCCTAAGAAAACAGTTTTGGGGAAGAAGAATACAGAAGGGTAATAGCTTCCTCTTACATTACTTCCAAAGACTAAAAAATTCAGTTGCTACTATTACCTGTAGGTTGCTGAAGACAAAAGAAGAGCTGTTGGTGGTGGGGAGCTGTAATGGCAGAATCTTCTTCTTCAGATAAAATGTTTAACGTGCAAACTTTGTGGGTGTTCTGGGAAGTAAGAAAGTCTTTATCCAGGCAAGCTTTCAGTAAAAAATGGTAGTTCAAATGCTAAATACTCCCAGCAACAAGAATATATGTTCACTACACTGGTTGATTTCTACCAGGATATGGGAGGAACCAAGCTAGGTGGAGGTCCACTGAGAGCTTTCAGGAAAAAGAAATACAAGTATTGAGTATGACTTTTGCACCAGTGGACCTTCCTAGGCACATAGGTCAAATAGTTTCTCAAAGTCTTGCCATTTCGCTTTCCTCTGCAATCTTTTGATTGTATTATTAATATACACTATCTGTCATGAAGTGGAATTTGAGTGATTCACACTGGATTTGTTCCTATATCTAGTCAGACGACAGTGAATGCAGGTAGAAATTATGCTGAAAGTTCAGAAGTGATCATTTTGATGTAACCTTACCACTAAACAGAGTGAATTTGGAAAGCATGTGGTACTCCGTGTGCACTAATAAAAATTTTTCATAAAAATCCTTCATGATAAATGATTCTTTGCTTTAGGGAAAACCCCAGTCTTCTGGTTTTATCTCATTTTCCCCATAAAAATCAGAATTTGAAAGTCTGTTCATCCTGCCCAGTCCAGGCCCGTATATTTCAGCCTAGTCCCAAATAATCTTAAAGTGTAATCTCCCAAAATAAACATTACATTCCACAGAAAATGCAGATTTTTAATAATCTCTCCAATAAAAAACATGTATACTTGTATTCAAGACATCAGTTTGAATTTAGGATCTTAAAACTACAACTAAAATATATGTAATTAGTGTTTTCTAATTCTGCTGAATGTGAAGAATCTCCACACTGACCTTACAGGTTATTATTTTTAGTGCACAAAACGTTTCTTGCTCAGCAGCTTTGTCTTATATAGGAAAGAGCTTATCTGTAGCATTATTACTGTGTTGTTATGATGTGTTATCACTTGAGCAGCTCTTTCAACAGGTTTTGAATTTGTGCCTTGCTGTCAACCTGCAGAAAACCTTGCAAGCTTTTTATCTTTGCACCCACAACTGTTTGAGATTTTACAGCTGTCTGCCAATAGAACTGTTTCACATGTTTGAGAGTCAGAGCAGCATGGAGCAGAAAAAACACTGACATTTGTGCAAGTTGTTGCAATCAGCCTTTGCAGAATACAGGTTTTCAGTTTTCTTTTTTGGGAGGATAATGTGGTGTTTCAGATGAAAAAGTGAAGAATTTTGTATGGGATAGTTGCTCCTCTCTTTCACCCTTCCAAAAGTTTGAATCAGCAGATTTATCCATAGATCAAAAAATAATTTGTCAACCTGTTTAGTCGCAGCTTTCTCTTTTGGTAGTATGAATTCTTGTTATGCAAATTCTGCAATGCAAATGTCATCAGCTGTATTTCCAAATAACATATTTCATGATTTCTTATTAACGAGCTTTTTTTGTATATCAATCTATAAATGCTGGTACTGCATGGTAATGCAATACTATTTTCTCTGCTAGAATTTTGGTTTATAAATGCTGTTGCCACGGCTGTTGATGTATTATGCCTCTTCCAGAGTCATTTCTTATACAAATCTATGATTATATTTTTAAAAAAGGAAAAGGAAGAAAGGGAATAAAAAAACAAAAACCACACGACTTCCCAATGTCCCTGTGACTATTATTGAATGTTCGACTTAGGGGTTTTTTGTCTAGAAATAGTGAAGAAAAGTCTATGTGTAGTTTATTTTTTTTTACGGAGATACTGTAGCTCACACACATTGACAATTGAATGGGATGAATCAATTCACCATTAGAAACTTGGAGAGAAAATTCTGAGAAACACTGGACAAGCAGTTCTGGGTGCCCTATCTCTCTTTGTGGCATTTAAAAAGCAGAATTCTGACAATGCTTAAAGCAAGATTATGTAACATCTCTGGCACTAAGCTGAGGTAACCCCAAGTCTTGTTCCGAAGAGTTTCATCCTGCAGTAACAGTTCTGCCTGGTGAGTCTGAGTGTCACCTCTGAGCTTTGGTGTGTGTTTGAGGCTTTCTTTGGTGTGTGTTTGAGCTGACTTCCCTCCTGGTGTAGCTGCATACAGCTGCATACAGCTTTGCCCACAAGAGCTGTTTGCCATGCGAAGACAGACTCCTTCTTGCTCCCTCTGTGTGTACACAGCTGAGTAGAACCAGCACGTGGTATGAAATTCACTGCCTGTTCCATGTGTGACATAGACACATGGGTCCCTAGCACAGCAAGTCAAATCCTGTTGAAAAGAAAGGAGGAAAAACGTAAATGCTTACTAATTATGGCAAATGTCATCTGAAATAAAGTCTTACAGTCTTACTGTTCTTAACCCGTCAGTTTAAAAGCTGTTTGTTCCAGTGAGATTACTTACTGCTGTAAACACGCACTGTGGTTTTTCCGATTTTAAAAGAGTTTCCCTTGGAGTCCAGGGAACAGGAAAGGAGGAAAGAAAAATAAAACATAAAAATCAGATCTTGTTGAAGATATAGAGAGAAATGAGAGAGAAATGAGAAATGAAGAAAATCTCAAGTTGGAGCCTAGTATTCTGTTTGCACAAAAAAAACCGCACCGAGTTCTCATTGAAACACGAAAGAAGTTAAAAATTCCTATAAAAAGGATTTTTACGTAAGGAAGCATAGGTCTAATAAAAGAGTTATTGATCTGTGAATGATGTCAGACTATAAAAGCCCATTCAGATGTTGGTGGTTAAAAACCAAAATAAGTGAGGACAGCTTTGAATATAATAATTTAGAATTTATTTAGAACCATGAATAAGAAGTCACATTAGTAGTAATTCATGTCTGTGCTGTTATGGGTCACTAAAACTGTCTAATCTTTTTACATATTTATCTCCACTAAGAAATATATGTTAATATGCCACATATGTAAGTGATAAAAATCTAAAATTTGAAAGGGGAAGGTTTGACTTTTCTTGAATAGACATTTATGATAGAACAGATGGATTTGATTCATTATTCCATGAATTTTTAAAAAGCTTTTAGTCTTCAGACCAATCATAAGGCATAGCTGGCATCTAGTACAAGTCATAGTTCTGTGGGGCGAATAGAATGTGAAAAGAAATCTCTCAGGTTTTTCCTCACCTTTCTATCATGTGCAATTTTTCTTTTTTGGCCTTATTGGTGTTCTTGGTTTACAGGAGAAGGGGAAGTATATGAAGTTAAACTTTTATGGCATAGATGGTAGAAAATCACTTTTCTTCTTAAAGAAATCTGGAGTAGTTAGACAAATCAGCTTAGAGGAGATTTCCAGCTGCAGAAAATCATCCTATCGGTGAGCTAAAGCAGCCAGGACAATGCAGAGAGGGGCTATGCCCTACGGTTTCAATTAATCATGTGGTGCTAGTTTCATACTGCAGGGGCTGCAAGCACTACAGGTTTGCTTATCAACACTTGCTAAGTCTTTTGTGGCTTTCCTCCACCAACCTCCAGTAGAACAGGTGGCAGAAGAACTGAGAAAAAAAGTCCATAGTTGAAGAATCACATGCTAACCCAGAAATAAATAAGTAAACAGAAGCAGAAGCTGATGGCAAGGTCTTCACTGATGCACTATTCAAGCGTGCAAGGGGTAGTATTGATGGTCGTCTCCTTCAAGGGAATGATTGCATATTACGCAATTAGAACTGGAGAATTTCAATTATGCAAATCAGGATTCCGCACGCAAGGAAAAGTCATATTTTCCAGACTGGTGAGAAGACAAAAGCTTGCAATTAAAATTAAAACCCAGTGAAACTCAAGTGTCCCTTCCATTCTACCCTTTCCTACTTTCTATAATCTCCTTCCTTCCCACTGATTTCTTTTCTTTCAATTTTCAATATCAACAGTACTTCCCCTCTGACTTCCAAAGGAGTATTCTCCACATAATGCAGATCAAGAAAAAGCAAGTGTAGAGCTCTAGATGCACATTAAATAGTTTTTCTAAAAATAGGTGGTCTCTATGGAAATATTTCACAGTGCCCTTGAAGGTGAAAATTCAGCTTTGCTAAGCAGAAGTCTTTCAGCAAAAATGACAGATCTCACTTCTATAAGGAGATTGCCATTGTCAAAGCTATATATTCAAAAAGTCAGAAGCATTTTTTAAAAAGTCAGGAACTAGACAAACTCTTCCTCTAGGAACTGTTGCATGTTACTGTTTCATTACTTTGATATTATTTTTGTCTCCTTTTGTTCAGCTCTACAAAATTTCATAGTTTGATTTTCTCAATTTATGACCAAGACCTTTATGAACTGTCTAATTTATTATAGAAATTAAACACTCAAACAAGTCTCCTTATCACTTCAAGAATTGTTTGTGTTTGTAGAAGTTGCCTGAATGTTGACTGTAATTGACTAATATTGCTCTGTAATACAGCCTTCTTTAAAGTTTGGCAGGCTAATTTCATTCCTGTAGCTATAAGGTCATTTAAAATAGTGGATATATACCATGAAAAAGCAGAACTGCTGCTTTCAGCAAATGACATAACTAGAATAAGGTAAAAAACATTTGTTCTGCTCAATTCCTAAATTGTGGGAATTGCTAAGATTAGTGCTGGTGGAATTTTAGATCACACTTCTGTCCTCCTGGAGTTTTGTAGCCAGTAGTTTAGTATTGGTGTGCATTAAGCACCAAGGTGACAGATCCATGGACATGGGCAGATCCATGCACGTGGAGTTTGTTGTGGATCTCATACAGGCAATAAACAAGAGATTTTATATCACCTGATCAGCAGTTCATCCCCTGTTTATCAACTGTTTATCAACTATTTTTCATTAAGAGACACTAAGAGCACTGTGAAATAAACAGGAACTGGAGAGGGCAATAAAGAAACCATCAAATTTAGTTATGAACTGATTTTCAGTGTGCAGTAGATATCCCCATACATGTAGAACACATGTAAAGTTATCATGTTAATGAATTCTTGGATGCTTCCCTAATAGTAAACATGGAGACAGAAGCTTTCAGAAAGCCCTGAGAGTCACACATAGGATTTTCACTGTCAAGTCATGTCACATCACTACCTAGTGTGTCAGACCCTCATAACATCACAAATCATCTGTATTTGCATATGGTCCTGCTGTACTGAATTAGTTTAGCAAAAGTGCCTTAAGAATCTGTCTAGTCTAGTAAGAATCTGTCATTGTTTAATAAAACTCCTTGGGGATGTGCTATTGAAGTGTATGTGAAGGCCCATAGAACCATATAAAAACTAATACAAAAAAAAAAAGTGACAAACTAATGTGAATCATTTTTATTACATTTGTGTTAATTTTAGCTTTATTTTCCATGAGCATTAGATGATTAGATGTGATGGAAATTATCACGGTAATATTAGAACCTGCAATGATAATTTGCAGTGCTGCTCCTGTCATTTTTTTGTCTTCAAAACAGAATTGAAAATAATCTATAATGTGACTCTGCTTAGCAAGTTTGTTTTTTGTAGAGGATCAGAAAATCCCTGCTGTAATGTAAAGCTGCCAGAGCAACATGAGAATTACTTTATCTGTTACTGAGAAAGCCATTGCTTGATTTTCCTGGTATAGGCAAAAAAAAAAAGACTTTTAATGAATTTTACTTGTGTTCCCTTTCCCATGTCACATGTTTGAGACGTGTTCTGAACATTAGTATTGACAGAATGTGTTGTAGATATTTATAAAAAAAACACATCAGAGGGCAGTGAGAATTCATTTACTTTTTGTATGTATATTACATCTCTTCCCTGAAGCACTTCATATCCCAAGAGCGTTTTCCTCTCCATTATGAATCATTTTCATATCCACTAAGCGCTGAAACTGCTTTTCAGATTAATAATAAAAATACATTTTTAAGGCAACAAATCTGGAAAACAAAAGCCTGTGCACAGTACTTACATTGCTGCAAGACTTTCTTTTTCTGTAACTATGACGAAAAACCCCACCAAGTCAGGAAAAGAAGGCTTATGAAAAGCTTGTTTGTTCTTTTGTATTCACACTGATAAAGCAACCGTGAGATTTGAAATGCTGCTATCCTAAAAGATATTTGTTTGTTGAGGCACTAAAATACACTTCAGGTTGTACTGAATGCCTCTGGTGATTAATCTGAAGGTAATACACATCAGTGAAATATAGTTTGAAAATACCTCTAAAGGAATTATTTCATGCTAATACTTTGCTAACTTCTGTAATTTCAAAGAGTTTATGAGCCAGTTTCTTCTCTGAGTGTTATTATTGCGTCCAAGTAAAAGAAATAGAATTTAGAGACACACCAAAAATGACATCTCATTATTCATTATAAGGGTTCAACCTGCTGAAAGTTGATCGGCTTTCAGCATATTTTTGTGCACCAAGTAAACAGCAAAGCTATGCTAAGCCTGTTAATCGATGGCTTCATGAACAAACGTAGAGTTGGAAAAAAGTTCTGTTGAACCTTAATTCTCAATGTACACATTAGGTGCCTCCCTCCCTCCCCTTCTTCCTTTGCCTATTTTTCCCTTCTGCTCTTCCTCCTTCCCTCCCTCAAGGTTATTGAAGTTTGTATCATAGACTGTAGATGTGATTTTTCCCCTCATACTCTCCCTGCCCAGCGTTTTCTGCCCTTTCCCAAACACACTTCGCCCAAGGCACGGCCATTCTGGCTGAGGGGCTCAGCTGTGCCCTTATGGTGTGTTGGTTTGAGCTTCACTGCCCTCTCCTTTGCTTCCCCCAGGAAAGTTTCACTTTATTATCAATCTGAAAATAAAGTTAGGTCAAGCCCTGCATGCAGGGATCCAACGAGCCCTTTACACTTCACAGTGGTGCAGCCTTCTTAGCTAGAATAAAATCTGTTGCCTGGTGAAAAGCATAAAACCTGGGGATTGCTGAGTCATAGACAAATGTTCCCTAATTAAATTCCAGAATGCAGTGTAATCTTTACTATTGCCTTACTAGTAATGTATTAAGACTGAAGATGGAGAATAGTGTGCATTTTGTGAAATTACTGTTTTATTACACAGCGTAACTGAGGCTTCTGTTTCTTCCTGTGAATGGTTCTGAAGAAGATCATTACAGAATATTGATTAGTCATAAGAATTACAATGTTTCTCGTTACTCTTTGACTGTGCAAAGTTAAGAAAATAGCAAAATAAATTCCTGTAGATTATAATCTGTCTTGTTGTTCCCTTGAAAATACAGATGTTGTGTTTCAATCTTTCCCCTGGCAGATTTGAACCTCAGTGTTGAAGCGGAAATTTGAATGTTGTTTTTCACAGAGCTCTGTGAGCTCCAAGCTGTCAGTTTTAAACAAGTTTGGATCCAGATCTGATTTTGGCTCCCACAAGATGATAGGTTTGCAGCTTTACTGTTTAAAATAGAGTAAAATTGTATACAAACTCTGTCATTAGAATCTGTGTTGTTTTCTTTTGAGGACTATTGGCTGTGCTACTGTCCAGTAACCTTATCAACAGAATGAGGCACTTTGCATACCTGCTGAGAAAGAAATGGGCTGAAAATATTCTATGGTGGTTTCAGAAAAGAATCTTAAATTATTAACTGCAATTCAATGTATAGTATAGTGCTAACTAAATTAGTATTTCATGAAGCAGTTTAATGACATTTAATTACATTTCAAAAAATAAGATGGTCATATGGTTTTGCAGTTTGTCATAGGAGTACTATGACACATAGGAGTACCACATTTATTAGTCTGCATTTTTCCTTTTCCAATTTTTTGTTACTATTACCAGCATTTTGTAGTCTGAGCAGTTTCAGAGTGAAATTTCTTACATGAAATCACTTGACAGTTTTAATGCTAATAAATTTTTCGTCTTCAAGAGGGAAAAGGGTGAATTTTGATTCTTGTCTGTAAGAGAGCATGTGGAACACAGGGAACTGGTCATAAACCACAGCACTCCAAACAGCTCCCCTTCCCATGTAATGTGGGGACAAAGAATCTTAGTGGCTAAGATTGGCATTATTCAGACACTACATAATTGAAGTCTTAGGATAATCAGCTCTTTTTAGCTTTAGCAGAACCTCTGAGGTGGATAACAGAACCTCTCTGAGCTTCCTTGAGAGCACAAACAAGAGTTTTAGCATCTGAAATATCTAGATATGTATGGTTTTAAAGATATAATGATACCCCGTCTCCACCTGCATTGCATCCTAAAGATTTAATGTGTTCTTTATGAAACTGTTTTTCCGTATAAAACATGGTAAACTGACTGCCATGTGGGGTAAAACTAGAGAACTGTGCCAATTTGCAGTGAACTGACAATCCCAGATTTATGCTGAGAGTACAACAGATGATTTTCTTCTAAGTTGTATACAGTCTTTTCCAGTTCATTTTCCTGTGATTAAGGAGAAGGAAAAAACAAAGACCACAGAACTACAGCAACACACTGATGTTCTCAACCAAAGAGGAGTGAAATAGAATGAAGTATTTGCCATTTGTTTCAACAAGGACTGAATGAGCTTGAATGTGAGGAAGCAGCTTCAGGAATAAAGTTAATAAAAATGAAACACCTTTCTGTTAAAAAATAATTACCTTCCTTTTATTTTTTTTTCTTTATCAAAACAACACAGAAAAAATAACATAGAATACCCTCTTTGCTTAAATACTCCCTAGCATCTAGTCTTCAGATTGAATTTAAATATTACATCATTACCTTTTGTTGTGACTTTTCAGAAAACTAAATACCATGCTCTATCTTTCAAACAAGGTCAGACTTAAATGAAATTGCAAAAGGTTCTATATATTTCCTGCAGACATTTTTTAAGGATTAGTATAAAACTTTAACAAAGCTCAAACCTCAATCGTTAGGCAAATCTTTTGAGGTTTTTTTCCTCTTCTGTAATTAGTTTTAGTGGGGATTTTATTGAAATTCAACCTGATCTTCTGCTGCATGATAATGATACATTCTGGCCAGACTACTGCAGTTAATTTGAGAGGAGGAATGATGTTTTGGATATTTCCATTTGAGCACTCAGTCTTACCTGGGATATATCACTCATGATCAGAGTAGCATTATCCTCTTTTAAAATGTCTAATATATTAATATAGTATTAGGGAGCTTTCTTTCCAGCAGGGTACCAATGTGCTACCCCTGAACACTAAACATTCAGAAGTAAATTCCAATTATTAAGGGCCTAATTCAGAGTTCTCTGAAGTTAGTGGTTGATTTGTAAATTCCTTGGTAAGAAACCCCAGAGTTATATCATTTAAGGGCTGAACTGAAGCCCTTAATAATTTTATATAAATGTACCTGGGAAGATAAATTAGATTCTTTCTACATAATTTTTAAAGTTAATATATATGGTGTAATTAGCAGTCCTGGGGATAAAGGTCAGAAGTTACCCTTTTCAGACAGGAAAGCAATCCTGAATCAATGAGGTGACAGTAAAAGAAGCAGTGAATTGATATGAATCATTAAAAGACAGGCAGGGAGAAGAAATTCAAAAATACAAAAAAACCCAAATTTTTTTTTAAGAAAAGAAAAGTGGAAAAATAAAATTAACGTAAAGAAGACCAGAAATTTGAGGTAGGATTAAAGATGTTTTCAACAAATATGTTCAGACTACTGAGAGAGATATACACTGAATTCAGAGAGCTTTAATTTAAACTTCAAGCAAGGTTTTCAGAAAACTCATAGGCTAAACTTGTGGCATTAAAATAAATCTGTTGGATTGTTTTGAAAACACTATGTACAATGGATGTAAGGATATGTGCATGGAATACATGCACCTTATGCAGTTGTTCTTAACCTCAGGAATCCTTTCCACCTTCCACAAACCTTTTGTACAGAGTTCAGAGACTGGACATAAAAATGAGGAGCAAAGGATTCATGTGTTGCAGCGAATTCTCAATTGCAGTGTTTGAGCTTCCATTATAATGGAGAAAGTGGGAGCTAAAGGTGGATTTCCCCTTTGCATCCTTGCTCTAAAAGCTCAAAAACTAGGATTGTGTCCTTAATGGTCTTAAAAATGTGCTTCAGAAAGTCCTTAAAATATGTGCTGATAGCAATATCTGCTTCTTAAATCTGATCATACACATTTCACCATATACATAACAAAGAAGAAAAGCAATTTCTTCCTTCTCAGTTATCTGGTACGCTATCTGTAAAGCCACGGACAGTAAGGTCTCACTTGATACTTGTGGGAATTACTAGCTCTCATATTTCCGGTTACTAAGAAGATGTCAGAAGGGGGGAAGAAACCAAACAACCAGCCAAAAGAGCCTTTTAAGTATATTCCTTAAAGCTTCAAACCTTCAGTAAGAGTCATGTTGGTGTGTGCTCAGATCCCCTGAGCAAGTGCTCTTTGTAAGCAGCTGGCACAATTGCATACAAAGACTTAAATTGTAGTGAAGTTCTATTTTCAGCAAAATGTTCTGAAGACCTTGCAGGGGCTCTAAATTAAAGAGAGTTTCACCTGAAAGCCACAGCTACCATTTGTCTTCTGTACAGCTTTATATCACCATCTGCAGTCATTTGTCTAAATTCAGGATCTCCTCCCAGAAATCTATAATGAAAAGAAAGATATAACTATGAAAAAGGCTTTGTCTGGGTCATTCCTTGACTTGAACAATGTGGATAAGCAAAACCCCTATTATCCTCCCTCTCAGTATAGAAATACCACAGTAATTCAAAGTTGCAAAATTTTTGGAAATGCCTTTTTCAATATATATAACAGGGCATAGAAGTGATGCTGATTTATTTATCCTATATTGAATAGTGTGTCTGAGAATAGCAGTAATAGTGATAAATAATAATCTGATAAAGAGTCTGTTACATTTTAAAAATAAGCAAAGGCCTGCCAGACCAGAACAGATGGACTTCGGGTGTTGCAGGATAAAACTGCATTGAGAATTTCATTATCTCTTCTGTAAGAGCAAATTATGAACCATTTATTTGCTCTGTGTAAAAGCAGGTACCTTTTACAAGCAGTGAAGGTGTAAGAACCATGTTCTTCTGGACTGCAATCCAGAATGCCTGAGTCAGTCCTGGAGTTAAAAGATTCTTGTCTAAAATTAGAAAATCGTCCATTCTTTGTCATGTGCCTATTAGCTGATATTTCATCATTTTCTCCCTTGACTGTAATCAGAATAATTGTATAAATATTTGTGAAGTGATCATATAGTGAAGAACAGTATTTGTATGATTGGACACATTAAAATGAGGCAAGTGTAAATGAAAAAGGATTCTTTAAGCTGAATTTCTGAAATATTGAACACTCAAGTACTTTATACCTGGTATCATCCTTCAACTGGCACCTCAGTAATATGGACCGGAATGTTTTACATCCTCCTATGACCAGTAGGCTTTCACAGCAGCATTTACTGAATCATTTTATCTCCTAAAGTTAGTAATAAATTTTGTCTTTCCAGCTTCTTTTTAAAACCTGGAAAATATACATACATTGCACTTTTGCAGACAGTTTTTTAAAAATGTCATCCTACAGAACAATACATTATGTCTGGTTTTAAAAAACCTGATCTCAGTGGAAATCAATTGACAGCTAGTGCTTTAGGTTGATGTAGGGCCCATGCAAATACCGTGTAAATGTGTTTATTCCAATACAATTTTTATTAATAATTTATATCCTAGAAAGAATAATGAAGGGCTCTGTATATATTTTAGGTTTTGATTTCGGTTTTGTCATCATTTACTTGAAGACACGACATTTACCATGATGATGGCTTTCATTTAACAGCCTAGTAGGAACTCAGATAGTTGGATGTTTATGGTTTTTTCCTTCTGAAGCAGTGAATATGAAACTCCTTAACAGCAAAGTCAAGTTAGTTTGGTACCCTTGGGAAATTCCAGAGTTGGTGACTCCCACTGATGTCACATAGAGAAAAGTTCAGGCATTCTTAGTAGATTATGGTAATCATAGGTGTATTCTGGTTCTTGCAAATTGTCAGGGGGAGACAAGGCAATGAGGTATGAGAATCAAATAGTTTAGAGAAAGTTCAACCAGTACTTGCAGCTTCTACCATGCCTGGACAAACCAGAACTAGGAACAAGTCTCAGAGAAGAATGTGGCAGATCCAATAGCCATGGAGGCTGGATGGAGGTGGCAGTGGCATAGGACTGGAAGTAGGAAGGCTGTGGTTATGAACAGGGAAAATTCTGGCACTGCAGATGGCTGGGATCCTTTGTAATGCCCTGTGTCTACAGGAGTCTTGCTTCCCTTCAGGAGCAAATGCCACAGGCTGCATCACAGCACAAGAAAGGGAGAGGTGCTCTGCAGCTAGCAGCAGAGCTCAGGCAAGAGAGGAGATGGATCTCCACCAAACTTTTGTTGCATAACATGCTTTCACTTTCCACATCACTGCCCTCTCATTTAAAAAAATATAAAGTAATTAATTAATTTTGAAAACATCTTGGTCTACCTTTTTCTCTTCAGCTGATTGTTCTGGCTGCTTTTCTTGTGTGACTAAAAAGCATTTGATCTGTGAACTGTTTTGATTGAAAAATAACTTTCCGCATAGAGATGTGAAAGATGTCGTTTTCATCCACATCAGCTTCCTTATTTAATTCACTGCATAGCCACTCAAACCCTGACACTGGCACAAGGGAATTAGCAGGGATGGCTGCAGAAAGCTAAACAGTAAAGATGGCAAAGGTACAAAACTTAATACAGTGGGGTAAGTTTTGCATACAGAAGGTTCTGCCCCATATTGGCTAGCATAGCAGTGGCTGTTTTAGCTGCTATAATTTTAAAAGGCGTGGTTCCCAAGAGAAATATGGTATGGAAAAACCCAAGTCTCCAGGGTAGAAGTTTAATACTGTGTGGATGCTATACCGTGCTTGAAGTGATTCCCTACTTGGTAGACAGCCTCATGTTTGAGAACAAAGCAGTAACATCCACAGCTGAACACAGCACATACATCTTGAGCAGAGACACAGCTGCTTTATAAATACAGGGTGTTTCTGAAACAGGCTTTGGAATGCACTGCATCTGTCCTAATTCACACACAAAGCTTTGGCAAGATAGAGACAGTAGGGGCTTTTTTTAATACCTTGCCCCTATAAATTATTTCATTCTCATATGTCATTTCCTTGTCTTCCCCTGATAATTTGTAAGAACCAAGATTCACCTCTGATTAGCATACTCTACTAAGAATGCCTAGTTAAAGACTTTGCTGACATAGTACAAATGGGAAGCTGCATATATTTTTCTTTTATGTCTTTTTCAGATCAAGCACTTTGCATGCTAAAAAGTCAAGCTGTTGTTGCTTTCTACCAGCAATAGCCATAAATGTTAAGAATAAAGTTAAAATAGCTTAGCAAATTACCATATATTTCTTTCCCAAGAGAAAGAAATAACATATAATAGATATTGTTTATGGCATTGTAAACTAGTTAGATTTAGTGTGCTTTTTATTTCACATCTACACTGGCTATATAGATATAGATATATAATATAATATTTCACATCTACACTGGTCAGATTCAGCCAGGACATCATTTCAGCATTTCTAACAACATTATAGAAAATATTACCTGTACAATGTGACCTGACCTGCTCTTGCACTTCTTTGGGGTAAGAAATTCATAATTTTTTTGCACTAGAGTAAAGGACTTTTTTCCTTTCTGCATTTTGATATCTGTGCAAGTTTTTTCCTTCTCTCTGTTGTCCTAGGCAACATTGTTTGAACACTATTTAATATTAAAAACTCCAAGAAGGAAGTAAAATATTTTTATTAAGCAGAATCTTAAATAAAATCAATAATATTTTTTCAGTGTAAATACCTAGTAAACATAGAGAAGTTTGTACTGTAGGTATTATTTTTTTTCTTCATGTTGACATACAAGTCTGATTGATCTTATTTTAAAGTGATATTGTGATATTTAAATTTTATTAAAATAAAGCTTAGTGACTGTTACCAGGTTAAAAAAAATTACATGTCCTTATTAGAGCTTTCAGGAGGATGTGTTTTAATATTAATGAAAACTTAGTTGGTCATTTTGGTTATTGATTCTCATAAGGGTTTGTTGTTGAACTTACTGCATCAATTTAGATAAATCCACCATATGATTTCAAATTAATGGTGTTCTTATCTAGAAATCAAATTTGTTGAATGCAGACTATTTTTCAAGTAAATAATTTCTGAAGCGAAGGGAAAACCTATGTTTCTGCTATTTAGAAGCAATTTCATTTTTGCATTGGTGTGGAATGTATTTTTCTTCACCTATAAAGATTTGTATTCTCATATACCTTCAGCATTGCTCTTCAGGTACTAAAAGGAGAGCACTTTTCTTTCTCCACAGCAACTTCTTATTACTTATTTTCCTACATGTGCTTTTCTGGATTAAAAGGGAAGAAATCTGAAAAGTTAAGATCCCCATTTCAATTCAAACCCGGTTTGCACAGGAGTCAGTCTGAGGGGTTTGTTTGCAACCCAATTTACTCCATAGATCACTGCATCTCATTAAAAGATTTTGAGTGTCTGTGTTTCCCACATTTCAAGAGAGGAGAATTCATGGAAAGGAAATCACAGTGTCATGTCCCTGGTCAAACCTGCAGAAAGAGCATGACTCCAGCTTTGATACTCTGCTCCTCTTCTGGCAGGGTTGTTCAGATTCTTTAGAGCTCAGGGCAGGAGCAGCTCTCTGCACTGCAGCCTGGCACAGGCATGTTCAACATTTTCTGTTGTCATTACTCGACATATTGTCACTGTGACTGTTGGGCAGATTGATTTTTGGCGCAGAAAGCAACTGCAAGCTGCAAGTTCTTCCTTGTAGCTGTGCCTCCAGAAAAATTAGGATATGGAAAAAGGGAAGGACAAGGAAGAAAAAGATGAAACAGGAACGCTTCCTAAACCATTGCTGCTGTTTTTCCAAAGCAGCAATGTCCTGTGCCTTAAGGGATAACTGATCAGGGTGGCTGGACTGTGTTGCAGGTTTGGGATAATCTGAGTTGGTGTAGAGCTTCTGCATTTCGTTTCCTTCCCTGCCACTAAGCAGGCAGATTCAGCATGGCAGTTTTTCTGCTGAGAAGTGTGTAATTATTCCTACAAGGAAAGCCAGGAGTCGGCTGTTACCCTGTTTGGCCCGTGGAGGTGAACTGTTGAGACTCTCTGACAGGGTGCCTGCGAGCTGTTTATTGCCTGTGGCAGGTACCAGTTGGTGCGTGTCCTTCTGCTTGCCAAACTTCCTGAGGTTATTCCTGGCTCTCCGTGCAATTGCTCAGCCACTTGGAAGGAAATGTAACCTTGGGACCATCCTGGCAGCCACAAATTAGATATATGTTAGGACAACAGGCTGAGTTGGGTTCCAGTGTGCCCCAGTGCCCCAAAACTTGATTCATGGTACTTGCTTCTGGTCGACAGGAAAATGTTTGCGAATTGCAGTTTTCAAAATTTCTACTTGAGATTCCTAATAAGACAAGGGTGCTTTTCCAGCACACCTAGTAGTATAGTCATCAGCATATTTGTTTTTACTCCAGGACACCCTGCTTAATCAATCTCTCTTTCCACAGCTGATGAAGGATTTTACTTTGGGATCAGAGCAAAGAGCTGTCAAACTAGTGCCTAGGCATCTTCCAGATCACAACAGAGACTGTTGAAGCGACTGAAATGTAGATGACATGCACTAGCTGAATGTCTGGAGGCAGAGTGGGTGTGTGCCCTGAATTAGAGAGTAGTCCCTGTTTCCTGCAAGGTTTACAAAAGTGAGGGGAGCAATTTGCCAGTGGCTGAGAGGCAGAAATCCAGAGGTGATATAGGCAGCTTGTAAGATATCCCCTCCCAAATAAACCTATGCATGGTAAGCACAGCCTACAGAGCCTGATTCAGGTTGGAATATTCTGGGAGTTGTTTGTGTGTACTTTATAGGCTTTTAGGAGTTGGGGGATGTCAGTCAAATGTGAGACTATCTTTCATCAATCCTCAGGGTGTGTGCGAGTGTGTGCAGTCACATTGTCCTCCTGCATGAATTTCAAACATTGATCATCTTTTATCTCCTACTGTACAGTTAATTGGAGTCTGAGATGTTGCCTTAGACAGCTTTGCTGTCTGTGCATAAAGTTTTCTTATCCAGCTTGTAGCTTTCCTGAGTTGAAGCACAGTTTTGAAGATATTGGCTACATTTTTAGCTGCATTGGCTAAATTTTTAGCCAGTTTAAGTGTTGTTGGTACCTCTCAACCCAAAGGCAGGATCACTGCCTGTGAATTACATTAAACTGATCCTTTTGTAGGTAAGCAGCCATTTAAAAATGTGCTGTTTTGGCTGGCAAGGGAAAACACTGAGAATATCTGCAACAGTAATAGCCCTGCAAAACTGAGAAATTCAGCTTCAAAGGGATTTCAGTTTGCAGCAGAAAAATCTGAAGGTCAGTTCAGAGATCTCTCCTCTAGAGAGTGCTTTGGGAGCTATTTGTTGCTTGAGTGGTTTGACTGCAAACCATGCAGGTCGTGCCACTTAAGCTGGTGAAAGGACTCACCCCTTGGGAAAGTTTGTATTCCTTACCAGATTTAGCTGTAAAGTCTTCTGGTCTTATTTAGGACCAAGCACTGCTTCAGAGCTTCAGCTCTGGTGACAGTGGTGAGCAAATAGTCTATGATATTTTTTTCAAGTGAGAAACTGACATTTCTGGAGCTGTAAAGAAAAGAAAGTGTAAAATTTTACAGAGAAAGGACATGCTGTAACAGACAGTACGTAAGTGCCTTCCTATGTGCTTTATTACAGAAAGTTGGAGGTATAATATGAAATATAATCTTGCTAACTTTCCCTAGGCTAGGCATAGGAATAGAGAAGCAGAAACTAATAGAAGTATTGCAGTATTTTTGCCAAAATTTTGATGTCAGTTCTCCTAGAAGGAAAAAAAAAAAAAATCAGTGGATGTTTGTTTGGTTTTATTTTCTTTTGTTCATTTTCCCTTGCTAGGTTTGTGTAATATAGTTTTGCTGAAGGAAATAAGAAGCTTTTATGCTGAATATTTTGAAATAACTGCCTTTTTTTTTCTTCTTTTTTTGTTTCTTTTTTTCTTTTTTTTTTTCCCTTACCTTCTTTGCTCCCTTCATATTTCCAAGAAATAGATAGATATATAGAAATAGATATAGAAATAGAATAGAAATAGATAGAAAGGAAAGTTACTTTTCTAAGTAACATGATCTTGGTACTGTAGGTTTGGAGTTTATTGAAATATTGGGTTCTTTCTCATTTGAAGGCTTTACTGGGTTCCTCATGGACATACATCCTGTATAAGCATTCATGTAAGAGCTTTCAAATCATATGTCTAACTAATGACAATGGCCAAAACTTTCTCCAGACTGGCTTAGCTCCAAATCCAACCAGCACTTTCTCCAAGAGTTGTGTGTTCCTAAATGTCTTAGACACTAATCCCCTCTGGTCTGTAGGGACACTAGCTGCTAGCAGCAATTTTCTCAGCAACAATATGCCTACCTTTTTTTGTTCAAATACTAATGTAGGATTTGTCACCAGAATATAGGAACATTTCCAGTAAGGAACTGGACAGCATTGTTCTAAAAATATTCTAGTGGATTAAGAAGAAATAAAATATATTCTCCATAAATTCTAGATCTCTAAATTATACTGTAATCCCACCCCTTCTTCTGGATTACCCCTCTTCTGATTTCATGATGAAAAATCTATTGCTCCCACTGCAGAGAAGGGCAAGCAAGATGATTTTAACAGCATTTTCTGGCTTTAAAATACACAGAATACATGAAATAATTTTACCTTGTTAGAGTTCATTTTCCTTGATACTGAGTAGTATGTCTCATAATGAATGTTGTCCTGCACTACCTGGGTTAAAGAGGGCTGAACTGAATGGATCCTTAGAGAGGGACAGTAAAAATGCTATGAAATATTTTTCTTCTTTTGTGTAAGCTGCTAGAGTAAGCAGAAAGAGGGTCATTTCATGTACTTATTTGATGGGTTATTTTACCTCAGTGAAATTTGGTTTGTCTGAAATTACACAGTAAGGGAAATTTTCAGTCACCACCAACTACTGAGAATTTAGAAATGTTAAGGAGATAAGGTTTTGGATAATTTTAGAACATAATGAATTGATGACAGCTTCAATAAGGGCAAATTGTGCTTGACAAAACTGGTGGCCTTCTATGACAGGGTTACAGGTGGTTTAGCAAAGAGCAAGTGACATAATCTACCTGGGCTTGTGCAAAGCATCTCACACTGTCCACATGACAACCTTGTCTCTGAACTGGAGAAACGTGGATGTGATGGATGGACCCCTCAGAGGATAAGGAATCAGCTGGGTGGTCACACTCAAAGAGTTGTGGTCAGTGGCTCAGTGTCTGGGTGGGGCTCAGTGACCAGTGGTGACCTCAGGGTGGGTGTTGGCACCAGCCCTGTTCAGCATCGCTGTAGGGGACACGGACAGTGGGATCAGGTGCACCCCCAGCAAGTCTGGTGATGACACCAAGCTGTGTGGTGTGGCTGGAGGGAGGGATGGCTTCCAGAGGGACCTGGACAGGCTGGAGGGGGAGCCCTCGGGAACCTCAGGAAATTCAACAAGGCCAAGTGCAAGGTGCTGCATGTGGGTCAGGACAATCCCAAGCACAAACACAGGCTGGGCAGAGAATGGATTGAGAGCAGCCCTGCCCAGAAGGACTTGGGGGTGCTGGTGGATGAGAGGCTGGATACGACCCAGCGTGTGCACTCGCAGCTCAGAAAGCCAGTCGTGTCCTGGATCATGTCCTGCATCCAAAACAGCGTGGCCAGCAGGGAGAGGGAGAGGATTCTGCCCCTCTGCTCTGCTGTGCTGCATCAGCTCTGGGGTCCCCAACATTGGAAGGACATGGATCTCTTGGAGCATGTCCAGAGGAGGGCCACAAAGATGATTAGATGGTTGGAGCACCTCTCCTACGAAGACAGGCTGAGAGAGCTGGGACTGTTCAGCCTAGAGAAGTGAACACTCTGGGACACCTTACAGGTCATTCCAGTACTTAAAGGGGGCTTATTAAAAAGGAAGAATGACTTTCTGCATAGGCAGATAGTGACAGGGCGAGGGGGCATGGTTTTAAACCAAAAGAGGAGAGATTTAGACTAGATATTGGGAAGAAATTCTTTACTCAGAGGGTAGTGAGGCACTGGAACAGATGGCCCAGAGAAGCTGTGGATATCCCATCCCTGGAGGTTTTGAGGACCAGGTTGGATAGGGCTTTGAGCAACCTGGTCTACTGGAAGATGTCTCTGGTCATGGCAGGGGGGTTGGAACAAGGTGGTATTTAAGGTCTCTTCCAACCCAAATCATTCTATGGTTCCGTGATTACATCATTTAACTGCAAACACTGTTTTGTTAAAGCTGTTTCTCTTTCACATAAATCAGTTCTGTGGAATCCTTATGGCGGTCACATCTCCTTTACAACTACTTATACCTCTTGTCTGGGAGTCTCTTTCCTCTCTCTAACAAGATTTTCTTACTGTAAATATATTTGATACTAAAAGTTGGAGATTAGAGAACAGAATTTATATGAACCAATCGTCGTTATTGTTTTAAGGACGGCATGGGAATAACGACATGACTCCCAGCTTATTTAGCAAGTGGAGAGCGATCTTTATTCTTCAAAACTCCCTTTTTATACAGCACTTCAGTACAATGAATGTAATTGGTCATTTAGAGCCTACACCTCTTTGTAAACATCTTTGCTAGTAAACAAGTTAGGAAAACATCACATGCTAAAGGTTTTTCATCTCCCAAGGATTGTTTGGATTCCTCCTTAGGATCTTACCAGGCCAGAATGAGAGAGTCACTCACTTGTCTTTCACAAGCTATAGCCAGTGCCTGAAGCCTAAAACCTGACCACTGCCAGTTCCCACAACCAATTCCATGCCAACAAGGCCAAAACAATCTTGGGTCATTTGTTTTACAGAAAAAGGAAAAAAAAATGTAGAGATATTCCCTATTCCAAGAGAATCCTTTTTGTTCTCTTGCCATTTCTAAGATTACCAATGCCTTAAAAAAACTAGACATGGAATGATTCACTCAGCATAAATTTATAACCATCACAGTTAGTAAGGACTTTGAAGAAAATATTTTAAGGTAAATTTTTTTTATTATGAATGAAGTGTGACTCACTGAGTATTGTCCTATGATGCAAAGTTCATACAGGTTTTTTTCCTGACTGAATCCTACAGCAGGGAGTCAATATCTTTCTGGAACAGTAATGCTTCATACTGTCATAGGAGTGTATTTCTTCATCTTGTTCAACACACTAAACCAAACTAGTTAAGACTAGGGATTGATGATAGTTATGTTAATTTTTTTGGTCCAGCCACAAGGAAAGGCTTAATTACAGAAATTTACTTTTGTGATTAAAAAAATCTGACTACTCTATGATATTTCATTCCTAAAAGTGCCCTCATATATAGATATTAAAATAAAAAGAGCGTTTTCCCTTTCCCTTCCAGACTATCTTGGTCTCAGTAATCTCATCGTACAAATAAAAAGTCAAGTCAATTTAAGGGCAATTAGGATTTCTTTCCTTGTCATCAGGATAAAATCTGCCCTTTGAATTAGTCTACTGATTTCTCCTTTGTATATTGACCTGAATGACAGCGTTGCTGATTAATATGATGGTAGCTGATCATAATTTATCAATGTATGCAATTTCCCCCACTTTAGTTATAAGTTCAGCCCTTATGGCTTTCAGCAGTAAAGATGCTAATTTATGGAACTCATTTATGAAAATTTAATAGAAGGATTTTTTATTGTTGTTAAATAATGTAATGAAAAAAGATGAGTGTTGGCTAAGTACAATCCATCTGGGGTTTTTTGTGTTCTTTTATGAAAAAGCAAGCAGTGCTTATTTCAGAAGGCAGAAATTCATTAGAAGTCTGGTTTGTGGCACTCACTAATTGAAAGCTAGATGAGAAAGTCTTGAACTCAAAGATAGATATATGTGATTATCTTCTTCACAGAAGGTAAGATGTAAAAAATATACAGAGACACAATTTGAGGCCCTATAACATGCCCGGCTATTAAAGCAAAAGCCTCACATGCCAAAGTATTAAGATTCTTATCCTAAACATCTGTAAGCATAATATCTAGTTTTACTTTCTTTTCCTAGAAGTATTTTTCAGATATAGAGCAGTATAGGATATAGGCAACTGTACAATGCATAATCTTCATGAGACTACCACTTCTAAGGCTGCCTTCCTGGTGTATTATCTAAGGGAATACATCATCATATGAATTTCATTTTAGATATGAAATTTCTAATACTCTGGGAAATCGTGCTAGGTAATATTAGATTAAGAAAATGTGTTAGTGTATAACTGGAAACCTAGTAAAGACTAAGCGTGTATGTAGTAGTAGTTGTCAAAGGTACTTGCTACCTACAAGTCACTTTAATTCAGATGATCTACAGGTACAATAATCAGGTTTTGGTGACCACATGTCAGGCCTGAGGCTAGAAATGGACTTCACAGCTTTCAGACAGCTGGTCATCAATAAAATAGGTAAGGCACAAGGCAGTGATCCTTGAACATCTTATTATGTCTACATGGCACATCAAATGCAGTACAGAAATACTGGCTTGGCTTGCAAAGCCAGAGCTCCCTGTCAGCATAGCAGTAAATGTCAGCTGCATAGCACACACTTTCAGAAGAGCTAATTAGCACTTGTGCAGTTTTCTGCTTGTAATTCCAGAGCAAACTCCCTTAGTGCTTCCTCAGGACCTTTGTGTCTTACTTCACTGCCCACACTGCACAAATTGTGGTCTTTTGAAGTGACCCTTGTGTTCCCATGGATCCGCTTCTCCTTTCCTATCAGTTAATTTTGTATCAGTTATGCTAAAGAGGACCTTGACTGTACACACCTATGGCTTTCTATATGACTGTAGCTAAAAGCATGGCATAAGTGGCCCTAATTTCTCTTGGGCTGCACAGAGATAGCAAGACCCAAAGTGCAGGGTGAACATGGGGCCCATCCAGTCTCCTGGAATGCAGCCTGAGAGGTCCAAGGGCAAGTTTGACTTGGGCATCCTATTCTAGACTCTGCTGCCTGTAACCAAAGATGGAGCCTGTGTATAAAAAGAGCTTAATGAAGAGATTTTCCTCATTGTTGGCTGCAATAGCTATGTCTGCCCAGAGAACCTGAGGGGATACAAAATCAGTGAAAAGATGCTAAAGGCTTCTGTAGAAGTAGAGGTGTTATGAGAATTGCTGGAGATAGGGGAGGTAGTATTTGCTTAAGACAGGATGTTTCCGAGATTAAGGATTTAGCAGATCTTTTAAATGTGTGTAAAAGTCCATTGCATCTTTTTTACCATTTTTGCTCCAGGTACAACAAAAGAAAAGTTTATTACCTTTTCTGTTTTGACTTTCTGATCTTGGGGAATACTTAGATGCAGACTGAGAAACATAAGATTTGTTATTTCACACAGAATGTTCTGCTGTTTAGTAGTTCTGTCATTCAAGGATCCACACTATTTAGTGGCTTTCATTTTCATAAGTATTTTTAGAGTATTTTTGAAGAATGTGATTAACAGCTCCAAAGTTCCAATTTTTTAATTTGGAAGGTATGGCAAAAAGCTGTAAAATGCAGAATCTTCTCCTTACCTTTACTAATGAGAAAAATCTTCCACTTAACTTTGAAATGCTTTATTGAGAATGCAGACCAGTGATTTACTGTTACTAGAAATTAATGGGAAGTTATTTGCTGTTTTCTTCCTGCTTTATAAAACAGCACTATGTCTTTTACACCTAGTTGTCTTAAATGTGCATTATACTCCAATAAATAAAAATGGTCGAGGACAATTCTGTGTTGTGAGAAGATGATCTTTTTTAAGCACTCAGTCTGTTACTTATCACATTGTATCATCATCGCCATAAAATTCTTTTAGGACATTAACTCACCACTATAGTTAACTTTTATTCAATTTGCCTCTTTGTTTAAATGGCCTTATGGCAAAGAGGCAGCATTTTAGTATCTCATAATTTTTGCTTTCAGTAAGGAAATGGAAGTGTTTGAAAGGCAGAAAAAAAATGTTTGTGATTTATGTAGACTGCATTCATTTTATAAAGGGTGACAGTAGAGCTGACAAATTGATCAGCAGCTGGTTGTTACCCATAACCTGTTGATACAAGTCCATGCCTTATTTTGCCATGCTGGATGTTATTTCTTTCATTTGTCCCATGTTGCCAGAGGCAGCATCAGATGTTCAATAGATGCAGGTCTGGATTGTAAAAGCTACTCTCTCAGTCCAGGTGCTACTGGAAATCAATAAGACTGAGTGATTTTTAAGATACTAGAATGAAGAACAATTACGTGCTGCAGCTAAATTACATTTTGTGTTGGATCATCTCTGGGCTGGAAGCTGGTAAGCACGAAAGTGAGGAGGTGTAGAAATTAGGAAGCTGACATAGTGACAGATGTGGCATATCAAAGCACTGAGTTAACCTGTGTTTTGGTAAATTAGATCTGTTCTTACATAAACTGTCAGAACTGTGAAAGGCATCTGAAGGTGTATAAATTCAAAAGCATCATGAAGGGCTTCATCCTTTCCATCCTTAAAAGAAATATAGAGCTATAGCACCTTGTTTTGTGTCTGGACTCCTTTATGTTGCTTTATATTTTGAGTTCTGGGCTAGGCTGCAAATGGAGACAGTTCTGAGGAAGGTGTTGCAATCCAGGTGAGACCTGACAAGGGTCAAGGGAGCCATGCTGGGCCACGTAGTAAATATTACATTAGAGAGCACATTTTGCATTCCTTATCTATTGCCAAACACAAAATAATTAAGCGGTAGAAAACATGACGGAATCCAGAAAGTCTTCAGGTTCCCGTCAGAATAGTTGCTCTCTATAGTGAGCTTCCATTAACACCTCTGAAAGTGTAGAATCCTCTGGGGTGGTAAAAACATGTTATTGAACTGCCCTATTGTTTGGTTGTCAGGGTGCAGCAGGTACACTGATGAGAATATGTTTTGTTTGGTTTTATTCTCTATGTCTGCTGTCAGAATGATGTATTTAAGAAAGCTGCTGTACTTGGAAGAATTACATTATAGGCATCTAAGACTCCCAAATGCCTCTAGGCACAGGCATCTTAAAAATCTGCACCCTTTTGGGGTGTTGTTGTAATTCATGTCTTTTCCCGTCATTTTTTACTAGTACTTTATCACCAGACAGTCAGAAACAATATTCATTTTCAAATGTCCTGCAGCAGTGTTGTCTTGCTGTTACCTCTTGTCATATTTCACTCATTGGCTTTGAGAATGGAAAATGATGAATGGCTGCAGTGTTTTGTTTATAATGTCTCATTCTGGAGCTTTCTATAAAAGTAGTACATTTTCATTACTTAATACTGGGGAGTTCAAGGAGCTTGGGTTTTTTTCTTAATGTAAGAAAACGTTATTAGACTTACAATCACAAAAAATGAACCCTCAAAAAATTATGGAAAGAATATTTTAAGAATATTAAGTTCCCATTTTGGGTCAATTGTAATTTATTTAGAGCTAGTGTGGAATAATCAAACCTAAAATATTTTGAACTTTCTCACACTTACATATCTTAAAACAGAAGTGATCATGGTACAAATTGACTAAAATTTTACAGCAAATCAGACTTTAATAATTTTTTTTTTCCTTTTTGAGGAATAGACTCAAGCATGAAGGCATGCACTTCTTGTGAGTGTGTTTAATATTATCAGGAAATTCAAATCCAGATGTTTGCTTAAAGGTTAAGACATATTTAAAACAACAAAGGAGGCCTTTTCTTTCTGCTGCATATATTTAAAATGGGCTACTTTTGAAAGAAATTTCAGAACCCCATTTGCATCCTAATTGCAACCCATTTCCTGAGTCCACAGTTAGGCAGACTATAGAGTGGCATTGGGGATTTCTGGGGCAGAGAAATTGTTGGTTCTAGCTGAGCTACTGAAAAATGAAAGGGAAAAAGATGAATGGATTTTTTGCTTCAGCAGTCACCAGCTGGCAGATCGGCTCCTTGGAGCCCCGCCAAGCAGCAGTTTACAGCAGCCCTGCAGCTGCTCTAGGCTGGGCTGGAGCACGACTGGCACAAAGCCACCTTCAGCTTTGGACAAGGACTCAGCCTTCGAATTGGCCAACAGATGCGCTGGGATTGTGGCTTTGCTGGCTCACGTCTGATGCTCAGAGAATGCAGTTAGTACCTGAAAGTTCAGCGCTGGAAAATTTGTATTAATCGCTTACAGGAGGATAAGGAGAAATAGGTTAAAAAGAAATGTTTAAGTTTGTCCAAAGTCAGTTTGGTTTGGGAGTCTTTTTGGTATGGCATAAGTGGCTTTTACTTTTCTGCATCTTATTCGGGGATGTTTTTCCTTATTTTGACCAGTTCATGAGGATCCTAAATAACTGTAAAATCGATCAGCAAGAAAATTTGGTTGCACTGCAATTTTTGAAACTAAATTATCTGGATTCATCAAAAGAAAAATTAATTGATTGCAATTCTGTATGTTGCAATTTTTATAAAAATGGTAGAATCATAACAAAAAATAACTTCCATGAAACTCAAAGCAGCACTGGCTTTTTAATGACAATACCTTGGAGGGAGAATAATGTTATTGGGATGAAGAGAGGGCAGAGAATTTCTTGTTGATTTTGACCCCCATCTGACAGCTGTTCTCTCTTTTCCTGATTAGAAGCTATTCTTCAGTAATTTATCATAGATAACAACAATAGTATTGGGTTTTGGCAGTGTTTCACTAAACTCCCTGCTCATTTTATGTGTAGCTGTGCATCTGATAGACTGAGTTTGTCTTTCCTTGTGAACCATCTTTTTACCTTACTGCCTGTGACAGGGCCAAACCAATTTCTTAAAATTCTGATGGCATATTCTGAATTTCTGTTGGTGTTTTAATGTAGGTAGATTAGCTCTTAATTTG
The DNA here is from genome assembly GCF_021018805.1 of Prinia subflava. Taxonomy (NCBI): domain Eukaryota; kingdom Metazoa; phylum Chordata; class Aves; order Passeriformes; family Cisticolidae; genus Prinia; species Prinia subflava. The sequence continues at coordinate 13,160,010 of NC_086283.1, read as the reverse complement.
TCACCACCTGGTATTTGTTTAATTATTCAATAGGAGGGGAATTTCAGCAAGTTACAGTTTCCCTAGCTGCATATATATTGTTAAATATTTATTGATACATACACTCACATTGCCTCCCCTCATTGGCCAGCAACCAGAAGCCAATATTTTGTAGACCTACAAACCCAGCATTTATTTTCTAAATTGAAAATATTTCATGTGATATATAACATTGATAAGGAAGAGAAAAGAAACACCCCAGTGCTAGATAGTCATAACAGCGTTTCATTGAGTTAAAAAGCAATAGGTGACAATAATCAGCTGAACTTAGATATAATTTTGCATTAAAAAATCGTAAAACTATTCTGGACAACTAGATGAACACAAATAAACAATTTCATGGTATTGCTAAATAAAATCACTACCCTCCTACTGGAGTAACTAATAAGTTAGATGAAGTCCTTTGTAGGATTAATAGTGTTTGTTCTGCTTCGTAATGGTGGGGGATTACCTTGAGTTCTGTACTCTTGAGCCTTCTACTCCAAGAAAAAAATAGTGGAATTACTGAAGGGGATCTGTAGAGAAGACAAGTGTGAATGACTCAGCGTCTAGCAGATGAGTCCTATGAGAAAAGATCAATCTGGTATTTTTTTTATTCTAGAGCAGAGAGGATTAAGGTGTTGCTTGACAGAATTCTTTGAAGACATAAACAGGTATTCGAGATCAAACAGCAATTCTTTCTTCATTTTCACAGGAGAGAGAAAGGGAATGGTCTTGAAGCCAGAAAGATACAGCCTTAGACGTCAGGAAGACCTTTTCTGAAAGTTAACACAGTATAGTGAAAAAATTTTAGAGGAGAAGGGTGTACAGGTTACATCAATGAAGGTCCTTAAAAGATGGTTAACAACCAAAAATGTCAAGAGAGATAAACTGGAGTTAACTAGAAGTTCAGGAGGTCCCACCATGAAGTTCCTCTAAGGTTCTGTATCAATCTTTAAATTTTCAAAGATACAAGGTAACATACAGTAACTCCAGAAACATCTCCATACAATAAATTCTTGGATTTTTGACAGGGCATTAAATTTGACTCCTATCCCGGTAGGAAGTTGATATTTACTGGGATGGAAACAAATAATTAATAGCTAGCTAGCTAGCTAGATAGATAGATAAAGGAATTAAAAGTGTTTGGATTTACAGACAGGTCCTCCCAAGAACAATACCGTAGGAATTAAATGGAATTTCATTTCAACACCTATGTGCTGTAGGTGTGAAAACTGAAGTAATGTTTTCCAGAAGTGTTCTGCTGCCATTTATGAATCTATCTGCAATCAGCACTGGATAAAGTGGGAAAAAAATATGTTCCAGTCCTAATGATTTTTTAAAATATCATCTCTGATGCCTCAAATGCACTGCAGTCCTTATACCCAAACCTGCATATGGCTCTGCATGGAATCATGACCATAAACCTGCACTAAAAGAAGGATTTAAGCTATGGATACTGACAATATCATTCTTCTGTGCTGCTTAAAATAGAATTGCATGTGAAGTGATACCATTCATTCTGAAACAATATATCTGAGTTTCCTGTGGAATCATGGCAACACCCTGAAATATTTTTAGCCAAATAGTGTTGTAAGGCTTGGTGGTATTTTTTATTCTCTCAGCTTTGTTCTGCAACATCAGAGCCCATATGTCAATGTAAATGTCAAGAAGCTGCTCCTGTGTCCTTTCAGAGTTCTCTTGTAGAATAGAACTTCCGTAAAAAGCCAAATTGGACTTTTGTTTCAAATTAACCAGTTGCTTTAACCATTCCCTGGGAAAGGGTACCATCATCTCCTCCCCAGTCAGGTGTTCTAGGGATAGTACAAAGCATCACACCAGGTGCACACTGAAAGTCTGCAGTAATCTGATTTGCCATGCACAGATAAATTACCATCATTTCAGCAAAATCAGATGCATGCATGCTTGCACGGCATCAGAAGTTGATAACATGCTGGAATCCTTCTTACACTGTATTTTTCCCAGGCAGCTGAAATAAAATTTATGCTCTTCCCTAGCATGTATTTGACTTGTAAATACAACAAAACACCTGGATTCAAGGCACAGTGAAAATTGAGCATATTCTGAGTTTAGCTGAGGCATGAAGATATTTACAAAATATGTTCTTGAGATTTTTTTTAAGGATTTGAGAGTATTAAGTGTTGAAATCAATGTGATCAAAATTCTTTGTTTCATTATGTGAAATGCTTTTTAAAGTCTGCTTACAATGCATGGAGACTTTTTATCCATTTATTATGCATTGGGGGAAAAAAAAAAAACCTCTTTCGGTTTAAACTATTTTTTTAAGGAAAATGCCCGAGTCGTTACCTGTAGCAAGCATTATGAGTGTGAATGAAGTTTTGGAAGTTTTACCATCAATTGGAGTTATCTGCCATTTTAATCTGCCAGACCCACGTGCTGTTTATGTGTAGTGAGGAGTGGTTTATGTACTCCACACCATTCTCTGCTGTGTTCTATTACTAATACTTTTTGGTTTGTCTTGTTTTGTTTCCCCAGACTACATATCCAGTCAGAATGGTGAGCCAAAATCTCAGCACAAGGGACAGAAAGTCAGCGCATACTCCCACCGAGGACCCTTTTAGACACTCACCAGGCAACCAAGCAGCAGCGTACGAGAGCAAGAGCTGTCAGCTGTCTAATTTGTGCCTGAGCAGCCTCCTGAAGGAGAAGGAGATTGTGGAAGCCATCAAGCACACCCAAGGCACATACGAAAACCTGGCTCCAGAGGTCACCCAGAATGGTTTGGCTGTCACGGCCCCCAGCACAGCAAAGCCAGCATCCAAGGCTGACGGTTTCCCCGTGTTCCCAGGAGCTCCAAAAGACCAAACAGCTGTGCCTCGGCAGCACACCACCTTCACAGGGAGGCTGGGACAGCCCCCGAGGGGACCCATCTCTCTACACATGTACAGCAGGAAAAACGTTTTCCTCCACCACAATTTACACACGGCAGAGCTACAGACTTTAGGTCAACAGGATGGCTAACGAGGTGCTTATTTTCTTGCCGTGGAAGGAGAGTTCATTAAAGAGAGATGTAAGCTCACCTAGAGCTCTGTATTAAGTTCTCATCTGCTGCTACTTTCATATGAAAAAAAAAGAAAATAACATTGTCTGTAGGTTCCGTATTTTCCCACCTTGGACTGAGGCAAAAGGATGAACGAGACTGTTAAATAACTAGGCTGATTTGTCATGCAGAAGTCACCATGGGTTTAATAAATGGGACCATTTGGCTGGCACTGCTAGTCCAATATTGGATAAATTTTATTTTTCCCCTTTATAAATCCCTATCAGTCCCTGAAGTTCTAGAAGATGATCTTAAGTAAAATGTGTATGTTTACTAATATTACTGTTAAAGTAGATGTGAAGAATGAATAGATAAGTAATTAGTAAACCCTCTTGAATTTCATAGAGATTAGAGAAATAAGGAGTCAGAAATCTTTAAGGACCTTATTTTTACACACTTTTTTTTTTTAATACAGTGAAATTTGGTCACTTACAGAGTGTTAATACTTCCTGCTGTATGTGTTTCATGAGTGCCTCATGCCACAAGTAGAGGAAATGATTGATTTTCCTCTAACAGATTCATAGAGAGTCACCAAGTATTTGAGTCAGTAAATTGGGTCCCAAATTGAGGATGTCAGCTTGTTTCCTCAACCTTCCCTTCTCTCTCCACACTTCCAATTAACTGCATTTCTTTGAGTATTTCTGTTCTATGCGGGCATGTCAAGTTGTGGTGATCTTTGTGCTTTACAGGCACCGTAGCACTCCTGATGCGATGTGACATTCTGCTGTGTAATTCATCCTATAATTTCATTTCACTTCCCAAACCAAAAATGTGTGAAGGACTAAAGTAAGAGAAATCATCTTATTACCCAGGCCGAACAACCTGCATCAGTCCTAATTTCTGTGAGCTGCGTCATCTGCACTTAAGGACCTGTTGGTTTACACCAGCTCAGGGGGTTTGTTAGTCTTGACGTGTTACAGACAAGTGAGATTAATTTATTGCCTGGTCTCACAGGAGTAGGAAATCATCTGACCATGCCACAGAACTCAGAGACCTGTCGGTAGCAAAAGATCTGGTTTTCCCTCTGAGAGTCTTGGAAACCTCTCAGTCCAGTTACTCCAAACATGTGGCATATGTGAAGCATGACACTTAGTTTACAACCTCTGTGATGCAGGGTAGTCTGTTTGAGTTGTAATGGCACATGCAGTCAGTAGTTTAAAAATAATTTGGCACATTTAAGTACAATTCAGGCAGATCTGAGACAAGTCACCTCTCTCTTTAACTGATGATTAATAGAGAAAGACAAGGGTACAGCACATTGTCACACACAGAAACAAGCCATTGTGACTTAACAGATAGCATATAATGAAAAATAAACCTTCAGTAGCCACTAAAAATCTGCAACTTTAAAAAGTTAAGTCATATAGAGTATATGAAATGAAGACAAAATTTTACCTAGTGTGAAATATATCTGCTTCACTACTTAATACTTGGATTAATACAGGGAAATTGTATTAACAATCTTGCTTAGACTAAGAAAAAAAATAGATTATGATCTTGGCAGATATTCTGTAAAGTAATTTCAGCAGCTTGAAATTTCAGGCTTCTGTCTATTGATGATTTTATTTTGATTAGAGCAGATTTTATTACATTATCTGATGTTGAAGAGAGCAGGTTTTGTCTGAATATTCTGTAGTGACAGTTTTGGGTATCCAGAGATGGATACATAAGAACGAAGACAAACATTTGCCAAAATCCTTCATGTTCATGTGTGCATTGCTACTGCCAAAACAGAATGTGCAAGAATTGCAAACACAAATTAATGGTGAATATTCAAGGCTCCCAGTCCTGCATTGAAATTCATAATTTAAAGTCTAACAAACAAGTTAAAAGTAGTAATAAGATAATTTCACTACTGAAAATCACTTTTTCTTCTTAGCAATATCTTAAAAGTCATGGTAGATTGAAAGGACAATTAATGTATGCAACTCAATTTCAAATCTGTAAATATATTAAACATTCATTGTACTATGTTAAAAAAACAAAACAAAACAAAAAAACCACAAAAACAAAAACAAACAAAAAAACAACAACAACAAAAATCACAATACCTTCTTCAGTTTTAGGTTATGTACTGTATCTATAGGGTTTTTTTCCTGGGTAAATGGACTTTTGGATTACACTTTATTTAAAAAAAACCATCTATGAACTTCAAAAATAGAATTTTGAATGCTACTATTTTCTTGGAGAATCTTTTATAAAGCTGAAACTTAAAAAAAATGGAAAAAAAAACCAGTTCAGTGGAAGTGGGGGATATTTTTAAAATGTCATCTTGAAGCTGTTTTGTATCAGTATTTTCAGCATTGTTATGTTATTTGTAATAGTAAGTGTAAATTTCACCCAAAGAAGGGTATTAGCCACAAGTTAATGTACAGTACTAGTAATAGTACTGTAATACTAGCAGTAATAGTAAAAGAGGTCCTTTCTTTGATCCTCTTGTATATATAGGAAGTCATAAAGCAACAGCATGTGGACATTCTTGGAGTGAATTGATTCCTTTGTACTAAAAATCTCTAGTTTTTTAAGAGTTCCGTGTACAAAATGATTTATACATTTCTCCAAGACTGTACATATCCAAAGACATGACACCAAGGGGGAAAAGCATTTATTATTTTTTCCATGGATTTACCTTCCTTCCCTTCCTTTTTTTTTTTTTTTTTTTTTTCTCTTTCTGTACAAGAAAGCATAACTGCAAAGTTTCTGCTTAAAATTACTTGTTAATTCCATGTCTTTCAGTGTGATAGAGGGCATTTTAGGGAGGAGGAAATCCCCAAAGAAAAACTGTTTCCATTTGAAGCAGTGTCCGTCCCAGTTTCTTAGAGCAATCACTTGGCAAAAGAAACCTTAGATCTGTGACCTAAATTTTTTTTAATAATTTAGCAGAGCCACACCTGAAGTGTGCCTATCATCATCTCTTGACTTACCCTGACTGGGACATGTTCATGAGCTACACTAACATGCTAGGGCCAGCTGTGGTCATAAATTCTTGACATGAAAGGAAAATGTTTTTCCAATACTGTTTTTATGTTTGGCTTTCAGAGCAGTGGAAAGGGTTTTTTGTATACCTTATACATGTGGATGAAGCTCAAACTGTGTGCTTGTGCATACTGGAAAAAGAAACCTTGCTACAAAGCTCTCCTCTATTTAGGCTATTTAGCTGCATATGAAGGCATCCAGCAACAGAAATTTCTGCCACCTTCCCAGGCCAAGCCTGTGTATTTAAAATGAAACAGCCAGAATAGATTATTTCAATCCAGACTCTTACTGGTTTTTATTCCACGCACCTCCACATAAGTGGTAGAAGGGCTTTCCTTATGTGGCTTTTTTTTTCTGAAAATTGTGAAAGAGTCTATATCCAGACTAAGATGCTCAAATGATGTTGAGATAAGCATTTGAAAGCTTACCAAAATGTTCATATTTGTCCTATAGGTTCATTCTAGTCATTCCAGGTTCATTACCAATAAAAATCAGTGGTTTTCCCTTTCCAAAAAAACAAGTTTGGAAGTAATGATTTCTGTCTGTGCTGATTCACTTTACACTGTTAAACAGACAGTACACTCTGCAGATTAATAAAAATAAGGTGTTTACAGATCAATACTGTACTTTGCATGGCCTAGGAGTTGTGCCACATCTCCACTGGTTGGATTGGTATGACATTGACTTATATTGGGTTATACTGAGTTAAGTCACTTCATGATTTAGATTGTGGCCTTTAATCCTGCTAATCTCACTTTATGCACAGGAGATGTCTAAATCTGGAAATCTTTCCTGGTTCACAAAAAAGACAAGAAAATACTTAATCTGACAAGAACATCAGATCATGATCTATGGTGAATGCACATTTCCCCCCTCCCCCCCTTCACATTCAAAAGCAAAAAAACCCTGCAAACCCCTTTGTACATCTACACAGTTCACAAGTGAAGTAGATTAACATCTAACAAAATGCAAAATCTTGAAATAAATACCTGGAGAAAGAAATACACGGGAGTCTTCTCACAGATGTTTGTAAAGATAAGTTTGCAAACATGTTGCTAACTTCTGTATCTGACTGCAGTAACGAAATATGTTCTGTAGCCTCTACCACTCTCACTGATGAATTTTTTTAGAGGGAGAATTTGCTGTTGAAAGCTTGTTCTAGACAAAGCAGGCAGTAAACTGTGAGAAAGTACATTGAAAGTGTTTGTGGAGGTCTTCTCCCAGCTGAGAGAAACACATAGCATCCTTTCCAGGTGCTCTTCAGCCAGCAAGAAGTTAACAGAGGTTCCTTAGGAGAACAGCCTCAAATCATGCAGAGCAAGACAGTCTTTAAATGGACTTGACTTTAACATGTCCCATAGAGGGCACTTCTAAAATAACATGGAAATTTCAGCAGCTGCAGAACACACCTTCTGGGTTCTTGGTGGGAGTTTTTTGCAATAAAAATGCCATGTGCTGCTTTTAACCTTGTAAGCTCTATTTGGGACTTGCTTGCTCACTGGTGATATACCAGGATGTGGGAGCTTATCCCCTGTAATGGATATGATACTAACACCTCACAGTATAAAGACATTGGATATACTCCTTGAGGAGCTTGAGATACGCAATGTATTTTCAGTCTAGGAGATCTATCTGGATTAATTATCTTCTTCTTCAAGGATCTTCAGTTGTTGCAAAGTCAGCATGTATTTAAATATTTTGGAAAGATTTTGCAGTTAATTTTTATTTTAAAATACACTTAAAAATTTATCTCCCTGTATCTAAGGACAAGGGAAACAAAAAGGAAAAAAACCTTTTATCATCATGTATTTCCCATAAATCTGTGATTCTCACTAGCCACAGCTGTCACTTGCATTCAGTACAGCTGTGAAATATTTTTGGATTTTCTGGTTTTGTTGCCTTTATTACCTGGAAATCCTTACCTCTTGTTCTGGGACGGTTTTGCCATCAATCCAGTATTTTAAACACATAGGAAGGGCTGTTGAGGATTTCTGCAGAAATAATCCTGGCACTCTAAAAGCAGCACAAAAAAAACCTTACCTGGAGGTCTCTGTGTGTTTCCTGGGGGTGGAAAAGCTATTCTGAGTGATCTTAACTATGAAGAATTTGTAATAATCTCTTCGTTTTGGCAAGTATCAGATCTGTTTGGTTTCTACATCTACACAAAGGTCATAGAACAGAAAATACTCCACTCAGCAGATTTTTCCAGTGGGCAGATAGTATCTCCTTATTCTGTGTCATGACCCTTTTTGTCTCTCAGGATTTCAGGAACATTTCCCTTAGGTATGGAGTTACATTGACTCTGTAGACAGGTTGCACCATGGTGTTCTGCTATGAGAAGACTCCACTGGATTTTTTTTTTTTTTTTTTTTTCAGATTTAAAATATCTCATTGTTAAAATGTTTTAACATTTTCCCCCAGAACTGCTGTGCTGCTGGGGTAGTAGAAAGCAGTGCATTCACAGAAAATGTCCCTTTCCCATCTCAGTAGGCTGTTGGTGAGTTGAGGTCACAACTGATTTACGTCTACCCAAACTTACTTAAGCACCCACATAGACAAATAAATTGCCAGGTTTGACCCTGCTTTTCTCACACCAAAAAGGCCCTAATAATGTGGGTTAAAAGTGCATTTGGTTATCAACAGTAGTAGCATAATTTTAATTTATTTTGAATTTTCCATTATGTCAATGCACTTTATATAATGGTTTAATACGAATTACACAGAGGCTTTTATTTTGTCCTAACCTAAACTTGATTTCAACAGGGTTCAGAATTCTCTACTTAAATTTAAGCATGTAAGCAATCCCATAAAAGTAAAACAGTCAAATCCCTCTTTAAAAAGCTAACACACAAATAAATAATATTTTTTCTGATATAAACAATTTCATTCGTGTTTATTGTTTGAAAGATATGATGTATAAGTAGTATTTTTACTTATATCTAAATATAACTACTTTTCAAACACTCTACATAAGTAGGAAAGATAAGAAATGGCCTTCATACTAAAGTCACTCGTCCAGCTATACCATTAGGCTTTGTTTGCCAAATCATTAATTTCTTTTAAAAGAAAATCTATTTGTTTTCCATGATTAAGAGTGTGTACAAAATAAAATGTTTAAGTACATGCTCTACTGAATGTGTGGAGAGATGACCAATATTGCAAGGAGAATATAAGCAATCAAAGTCCTTAATCAGTGATGCATCTGATGTTTTTTAAGCAAGAGGATCAACAGGATATAAAAATATGAGTAATAAAAGAACAGATGTTTTGTTGCCCAGAAAAGTCTAATGGAAGGGTGAAGGATGACAGATTAATAGCTCTTTTTCTGTTCCAGGGCTGGTGGTGCAGAGCCATTTGCTGTGAAATAGCACTGAAGCAATATATTTATAAAGTAAATCTGTTGGAATAACCAGAAATGAGATTGAATGGTCGCATAACACCCCAGAGTATGGTTGAGGTTTCTTTAATTTGATCAAACAGCATCTGAGTAAATTTACATCTTTTTTTTACCAGAGTATTGTCTTTATCTGAATGATAAGTGAACAGTGCAATTTGCATTGTAACACAGAAACAATTCAGACAATAAAAATAAGCAAAAAAATTCTATCTCTAAATCCTTGCACTTTGTAGAGTCTTCTCTAACTATCTGAAGAAGGTTTTTGTCATTCTATTTCGTGCAGCTGTGGTAATGCCCTTGTGTTGAGCAACAAGGAGAAAAAATTGAAGAGTCATGACCCCGTCCCTACATCAAGAGCTGCACTTGGTTAACAGGGTCACAGTTTTGGTTTTCCTTTCCAATAAAAGATCATGGATCTTGTGAGAAAACCTTTATACAAACATCCCCAAAACCATTTCTGGCCTATGAGAATTTCAAACTCGTTAGGGAAAAATTAAAATTTTAATTTAAAAAATTGATTAAAGCTCTGACTATTTTTGAAAATATGTTTTTTAGTACTGCTGAGGGCCATTAGAAAGCTTTGGGCATTTTTCTGTAAACAAAAGTGTTCTGTTTCATGTATTAAAATTGGACATTTTATCTGATCATTTCGTCATTATGAACTTGCCTGTGAGTATCCTACTGTCTAGGATGATATTTTTTAAAACTACTGACCACTATAAAATTTGCTAACTGATAAGAAGTTGAATTTTCTATTCTGTGCTGCTAAACACCTATTTAATTTTAATAACAGTACACGGCAAAGATTTTGTTATATACTATTGAAATTAATTTTTTAACATAATTGGCAATACTATAGAGATTACTTAAATTAGAGACTTTAAAAGAACAACACAGATGAGAAAAGGGGGAAAATACTAACTTGAAGGTAAAGTGTGTGTAATGCAGTGTTGAAGAGTAAAGTTCTGCCAGAGACAAAGTAAAGCTTTTTCACTGAACACACTCCAGGCAGTCCAGGATCACTTTGCTGATTTAGATGGTAACTGAGATTTAAAAGGAAAGAAATGAGAATATTTTTGCTAAGAGGTAACACACTTAAAAATCAACTTGGAGCAGAATTTGCAATAGTGAAGGTATTTGCCTCAAGGTATGGTCTGAAAAGAGAGCTGTAAAATGTATGTACATTCTGAGTAAACAAGTTCATTAGTGATTTTAGTGGGTTTACTCTACAAAGCCATAAATTGGTTAAACTCATTCTTATTTAGCAGGCAAGTACTTTGTAATATTTAAGAACTACCAAGGCATAACCCTAACCTTTGACTTTAGTACCACACATCTTCTGATTTTTTTTTCCTTTTCTGTTCTTTTTTTAGTTATTTTGAGGTTTTGTAACTTCTGTGCAATAAGAATCTGATTGTTCCAAATTCAGTCATTTTGCACTGACTGAAAACAGATACGTAGCCTTTAGATGAGAACGCTGTTCTCTCTGAAGAATATCAGGCAGCATTCTGTTGGTTTTTAAATCAGATTATTGAGTAAACAATTTCTGGGGATAACTCTGTAGAATTATGGTAGTTTGTAAAACAATACTATGGGATTCTGTTGGTGTTATTTAATGGTCATTTGTTTGTTCCTGGTTTTAGTTGGCATTATTTTTCCTTCTATGTTTTATGGAAAAAAAATATTATTTTTAAATATTTGTACAGACTTTTAACTTTAAACGTTATTGTAGAAGTTCACATTCATATATTTCCATATTTGAAATGAACATTAAGGGCTCTTACAGGTTTTTTTTCTTCTCATGCTGCTGAAATTTTATTTGTTAATAAAAATCCTGTGTTGTAAGATGAGCCTGTGTTGATTTTGTATTTGAAATTGTTCATATTTCTTTGACATTTCTTCATACTTCTGCTGGGTAATGCATGTTGAACTTAAATAAACACTAATTCTTTTATGGCTTAATGCCATTAGCAAGTAGTCACAATCAAAAGATGTATCATTTTTTCTTGAGGTTCTTTAATCTCTTAATGAGAACTCTAGGTTGAATATATTTGATACTGTGCTAATAATAAAGTAAAAACACCTGTGCAGAACATTTTCTAAAATCTAAAGGTTATAGACAAAAATTCTACTGTCTTGCAGGGGAAAGGAAAACATTCTGCCTTCATATTTTGCAAATTCCCTATTACACTGCTTCCTGAGTGTCCAAATAGTTTTTCTTACACAACATTTTTCAGTTCTCTACTCCACTTCTCAGTTGTTCTTAGTGTGAAAATAGTAATTTCCATGAATAAAATTAGGCTTTACTTTTGTTTTTCTTCTCTTTAGTGTCTTGTTGTGCTTTATTCTTTTGCTTTTATAGTATGTGAGTATTTTTGTGTCGTCCATCCCAGGTTTCAACTAAGGATGTTATAAAGCACTGCTCCATTTTGCTTCATTTTCCCCATAACATATCTCAGTGATGTGTCTTCACCTTCAAAGGCCAAAATCATTAATATTACTTTAATTCAAATATAGAAGAAATAAGCAAACTTTCACATTTGTAAGGCTATAAAGTATTTATCATCACTAACAGTAGTATATAAATAAAAGAACATGAAGACCAAAGTAATTGCTCATCGTGTCATAACTGAGTTCCATTTCAGCTTTTCCCTGCATAAATAGTAAATAGTTTTTATGGGCTGCATTCTCAGACCAGGAGGTTTACTTGTTTGAGGGGGGTCTGGGGGGGGTCTTATTATTGGTTTGGGTTGTTGTTGTTTTGGGGTTTTTTTTGCATCATTACCAGTGCACCATTTTCAGTGCCTGCTTTGAAGGCCTCAGCTCAGCTTCCAATTCTTCATCTAGAAATAGCTGTAGCTCATTTCACAGTACTTAGATACCTACTACTCTCTCAGTAATACTGTTTAAAATATTTGTCCCACTCTAAGCTGTTTCTTCCTGTTGCTAGGCACTCTGAAATAGCTTCTCCATTTCAGTGCTGTTTATAGGAATTTGGAGTGTTTGGATCCCTGGCAGGAATGTGAAGCTTAATAGGTTGTTTGACTTTGTATATAATCTTCTAAGAAAAAATGAAACTGAAATAGAAGAAAAGTTTTTGATCTGATTTTTTTCTGCGAATTTGAATTACTGTATTATCAGTCTTCCACTAAATGAAGCTAAAGTAATATCAAATTGGATGCAAGTTCTGGAAACTGGAAGATTCTTTGAGATTATTACAGGTTATGCAAAGTGCTTGGGAGCCAAGGAAGCTGTCCCACATAACATCACTTCTATGAAACTTGAGTGTGTCCAAAGTAATAGACAGCTTAATATTTGTGTTGTGATGGCCTTTGAAGTGCCTGAGAATGTTTTCATATTTTCATTGTATATGTTTTCTTATTTCCTTGTAACACATTCTCTTTTTTTATGAAACAACAGGGCAGGAATTTACTCACTATCACAAAATTACCTCAAAAGTTACTGATTACTGAGGGTGAAACAATATTCATCAGACAGGAAAGTAATTCCTTGATTAGCTTCTATGTATTATAATTCAATATATTTTATGTTGTGATAACTCAAAAAATAATAAGAATGTTGTTGCTTTAGAAAAACTTTGTGTAGTGAACGAGCGAAGCCTTAAACATAGTTTCAGACTGAAAGAATACTTAAAGGAAATTAAAGGAAATTGATCTCTGATTTTTCAAGTGTTGGAAGCACACTAATAATCAGCATCGCTCGATTTCGCTTCTTTTGATGACAAATGTGAAATACTTTTTCTAAGCATTAAATATTATTTGTAAAAATATTGCATGTACTGATTAGGTACAAGTTAAAGTATTTGCAAACATAATTTCATCTCCATGAAGCACTGTCCCAAGCACCCTAAAGTTCTGCAGAGCAGTGTCAGAGGAATCAGCATCTACCCTTAGGCTGCTGCATATCCTGCTGCATACCAGCCCTGCTTGCAGCACTGCTCCAAATTTCATCAGTTATTTTAATTCCTCCTCCACCCTTCACTTTCTTCCTTTTCTCATATTTCCCCTAATTACAAATTTCTATCTGTACTCCTAACTATTCTGACCCCTTTAAGACACTGGGAACATTAGGAACTGAGTTTCGCCTGTGCTTGATTGAATTACCAGGTGATGAGATAATTACCAGGCCTTAAAAGATAAGGGTGGGGAAAGACAATTATTACCATCATTAGTTGCAGGTGTTTAGGGTGGCTAGGCACCCGGGAAAAAGGAGTGGAAGTGTATTTTGGAGTAGGGCAATGTAAAGACCTGTGAGCAGCATAGCCTGTTCTATATGGATTTTTTGGGTTTTGTTGTTTGCTTAGTTGGGTTTAAGACTATGTTACTTCAGGCTCTTTATTTGTTTCAAATGCACAAATTCAAGACACAACCAGGAAGAAAGGGACACAACCAGGCTTGTCAGCGATAAGCAATGGGATGGCATATCAAAACTCTGGGAACTAAGTGCTAGTAAGATCCCTAAATCTGCTGCAGGAGGTCTTGGTGTAGTTATCTGATCGATAATTGGGGAATCACCTGGGGAATCAGCCTTTGCTATGAAGGGTCCTTGAAAAAAAATTCTGTGACTCATGCGTGTGACAGGCACTAAAGACTTGAGAAAATGCATATGTTTGCAGTGTATGGCTCAGAAGGGGGTAAAAAACCAGTGACTTCAGGACACTGCTGTGCAAAATAGAAAAAGCACCCTAACAAGGATCCTTTTCCCCTCCAAATACTGCATTCTCACATTTAGGTGTAATTGTATAAATTATCATTGGTAGAGCTGGTAAGGTAAATGCTGAAAGGAAGCTTTTGGCTATAGCAGTTCTCAGGGAGGTGCAGGGAGTGCTTGGATTGTATCTGTTACCCTGGGAGCAGTGGCACACACTGCCCTGTTCAGTTCCACGTGATTTTTCATGCTGGTGTTTACTGGCAACAGCTAATGTATTTGTGTTGTGTTTTTAAGGGATTAATCTACTCCAAACATTATAACCTACTGGAAAATGTGTGCAACAGTTGTGGCTGATGTCATGGTTCAGCTAGTCCAGAGGTCAACAGGAAATAAAAAATTGAAGAACTTCTGATTCTATCCCCATCGGCTTTTGGATGGTTTGTATTAAAATGGCTTCCTGTCCTACCTTGGGGATGGACAGGTTCAATTTGCCAGTAAATGTAATTCACTTGAGAGGAGCTCTATACCCTGCTAGTTTTCAGAGAAAGTTCTCTTCCTGTGCTAACTGTTTTGTAGTCTGCATATGAAATCCCTTGAGGAACTATTTCTGTAGCCTGTTCTCTAGAAGTTACTCTGCTGAGGATCCTTGTCTTGTAATCTTTCCTCCCTCTCAGAAAACCCTGCCAGGGCTGGACATGGGTTGCCTTACAAAGTCAACAAAGAACTTGGACATTGAAGGCTGACCACCAGGAGACTCAAGAAGTGCCTTTTTTTTTTAGCAATGCAAGCTGAATGTTATTTTCTTTTGTGTATGGGGACACAATCAGCTGTCCCTTAATGCTAATTGCCCCAGTGAGGAATACTTTTCTATTTCTAAGAAATCAAAATTGCAGTGGTTTAGGCAGGCTACTTCAGGACAAACCTATTATTTCCTTCACTGATATTTCAGCTATGCACTGACGTGGTTTTAAAGACTTTCCAAGAGGTTGCCTCCATACAAACTGGAGAACTGTTCTTTAAACTAGACACAAAACCATCCCAGGCTGAAAAATTTCCCTCCCCCTTGTCTTTGAGGGTCTCTTTTAAACACATATCACTCCAGTCTAACTTAAATATAGTTGCTGTTGAAGTGTTGCTGAACAAAAAGGAATGCATGCATGCTCTGACCTTGCTGCTGCGGTATCAAGTGATGTCAAATTCTGCCTTCTGAAATAACTGCAGCTTGTTCTACAGCAGCATAGGCATGTGCCCACTGGGTCACATCATATTATTTGGATCTGCCAGATGGAAATCTAATTAATCCAGGTGGTTTTAGCCTTGCAACATAATGAAAGATAATTACAGACTCTGTGCAGCTCCCAAACCCCACTTGTACATGTGTCATAACTTCATAGACACCAAGCCTTTAGCCCATAAAAGATCAAACTCACATTATGCTGTACCACAGAAACTGAGATGTGCTCCCCAGTGCAAAACCTGCTGGTGGTAAACACATCACGACATGAGTTTACATATGTATAATTAAAATCTGGCACATAGGAAAACAGGAGCCACAGCAGCTTCTTGTTTGGAAGGAGTAGCATGAATGGTGCCAAGTCCTTGTTTTGTTTCCTGTTGTCATTACAGTCAACTAAGAAAGTGAATTATTTGAGGTGTTTTTAAAGCAGAAACTGTCTGGCATGCTGAGAAGGGCAGGGAGAGAAGCCATTTGTTTCTCTCCTATGTAGGTAAACAAAATTGTGCATACAATTGTATACATGTAGGAAACCGGGAAGTAGTGTCTTTGGCTTAGAAAAGCAAGCTTTTCTTATTTTTTTTCTTTTTCTTTTTAACAAAAAAAGCAAGTCCTACCTTAAGCCCAGTAGATCTTTCAAACATGTCTCCTGTATTTTCATAACGTAGAGTCAAAATAATCAATATGCAAGATAAAATGGGTGAGTCTATTAATGCCTAATCTTCTGGGGAGGGGATGTGATGTGTGTAGAGAAATGGCTGCAAGAGTGTTTTTTCAGTTTGGAAACAGTGCCCTGTGGTGTAAAGCTGCTGTCACAGAAATGCTTTCTCAACACCCTTTCTTGCCACACACTGAGTCAATTCCCCTGTTACCAGTGATATGGGAGGGTGTGGAGCAGCCGGAGACTCTCGGAGCAGTTTCTGATGTATCAGACAAGCAGTGGACCTCAGCAATCCCGGGATGGGACTGCAGCCCTGAGGGTTCCAATTACAGCCATCCTCTCAAGGGCTGTGTTTCTCTGCTGTAAATACATCCTGAGGACTGGCAGATACAGCTGTGCTTGGATTTACTTCAGCTGTGGAATTGTGCTGCTTTGGTGCTAGTAGCAAAAAATGGTCTCATCCTTCAGAGGAAGTACCTGGCATTCACTTCTGTAACCTCTGAAGATACCCGGGGCTCTTCACATTTCTGTGGGCCCCCACATTTCTCTTCTAAGAAAAAGTGTCATTTCCTTGATAAATTAGCATTATTGAAGTGGATTCTGTAGTCTTAAGGCTATGTGCATTGGTCTTCTAATATGCTGTTCTTGCACTTTTAGGAAAGACGTTTGCTTTTTCTGGGCGGTCTAGAGGCCTTTCTTCAGAATCTTTCCTCAGAATCTTAAATCTGTGACAGCAGACTTAAGAATTTAACTCTGTATTATTGTGTTATAATGAGGACTAACATGATGAAAGTTCTATTGTTATTTATTAAACAATGAGGAGTTTTTTAAGCAACTGAGAATTTGACTTTGAAAAATCCCATAACATTCAGGAACAGTACCCTTTTTACTGTACAATAAGTTTTTTGAGGCACCATAGCCCAGTCAAACTGCTGTTACTCAAGGCTAAAAATGAAGTCTTAGTTTAACAACATAACCATGCTTTGCTAAACAAGGGAGAAAAAACGGAGCTTGATTTCAATAACTAAACAAGTTATTTGCATCTTAAACAAAACAAGCACTTTTAGTGAAAATTACTAAGTGTTTATGTTTATTTTTGACTAAATACAAACTCCAGCACAAAAATGTTGCTGTGGTGCTTTTCTCATCTCTCTCTCATCGGCCTCCTTCCCAGGTTTTTGCTAGATTTTTAGGCTCATCCAGAAAACAGGCTGCATAAGCTAAGTGAATCAAGTTACAACATGAGGTGGGGGAAATGGTAAGGTTTGTTTTAAGGACACCAGGCTTGGAGCCAGGTATTGATCTGTATGATTTTTTCCTCTTTCTACTCCCATAACTCAATTAGCAGGATGGAGGAAAACACAAGTTGTGCTCCAGATGCCTCAGCCAGTCATGTCAAGGTCTTGAGGTTGCTCCTGACTGGCCTCATTGTTCTTGTTGGGAGGAACACACTTCCCTTTGGGTTGTCTGGTGGTTCTGTTGGGCCCTCTGTCTCTCTCAGAAGGGAGTCACCAATGACAACTGCCCCTCTCGTTCTCTTGATGAGGTGGTCATAATCTAGGAGGTGCAACTGACTTGCCCTAGGCAATTTCTCCAGCCTTCATGATGGATCTTCATGCCTATTGTGTTTTTCTGTCCCCAGGTGCCCTGTTGTGTGTGTCAGGGCACCTGGGTGGGTGGGGTAGGCTGGGACGTATTTGTCAATCCTCCTCCCCAGCACAAACCTGTTTGCATTCCTCTTGGTCCTCTCCTCTCTGGTGGTAGAGAAGCCACCACTGCTCACACATTTATCTCAGGGATAGTGGACTGGGGAGGCATAATCTACCTCCTCAGAGTCCCTGACGCTCCTCAGCCTTTCCATCTTCCCTCAGATCTTCCACCAGGCTGGGCAGTGCCTTGGTTTTAGGCTGAAAGTCTTTTGTGAGCTATGGTAATAGACTGTAATATGCTAGAATATCCCTTTAAGTCATGGAAATATTTATTGGAAAGATGATAAGAGTATTCAGATTGCAGATCTAAGAAAAGGCACTTGCTTACTGTGCCCCTGGTCACACCTGGACAGCTGCTGTCTCTGCTGACCCCTGATACCAGTGATAGGCTCTGGCCCTGGCTGCAGACTGAGCTGCATGTTTTCATGGGAGCTTTGCCTGGAGCACCACGTCCTCCAGTAAGAGCAGAGGATGGATCTCCTGCTTGCCCCACTCTGAAGGGGCTTCTGTGGATGGCCACTGTCATTCCTGTTATCAGAGTTATTGTAAAATATGACCAATATCTAATGACAGAGTTTGGCTTGTGATTTTCAAACATTAGGTTGGAGCAATTCTTGATTCTGCACTGTCAGTTTTAATCTTTGATGGTGAAGAACTTTTCAAAGTATGTCCCTAATGGAAGTAATGGTCACTGTATAAAAATAAAAGCAGGTTGCTATATTGAGAGGTAAAAGAGATGGGGTTGTACTTGCCCTTGTCTCTCACATTCTGCTGTTTGGAATTACAGGGGTGTTGCTTGCCAATAATCTGGCTGACAGTCACCTTTTGAAGGTTATTGCTTCCTGATAGCCGGCAGAAAGCCCAATCAGGAAGGGGAAATATATAAGCTTCCTTCTTAATTTGAGAGGACATCTGCCAAACTTCCAGCTTCAGAGAAGAAAATTGAGAAAAGGAGTGGATGCGAACAAGGGCTAACTACTAGGCATCAAAATATCAAGCAAGGCTTTGAGGGAGGGGAAAAAAAGATGAAATGCTGAGAAGATAAGGTACCTTTGACCCTTCCTTAGCCTCTCAGTGGAGCTGACAAGTGCTTTCTCTCTGTGTCAGGAGCATTATTATGCTTTTCCTTTCATCTTTCTAGGCACCAGTAAATACCACTAAAATACTTTCTCCTCTCTGCCACTAAATATGTGATTATGGTGACAGCATGTCAGTCTGCATGGCAGCCAAGGAGTAATAGATTGTCGAAAATTATGTGTATTACTGTAAAAAAAGTATCTTTTTCTGTGTGAAAAAGACATGACAACACAGGACCCTGTTACCTGTTCCAAGCTGCCAGTTTTGAGTTAGGGTGGTGTGTCCTCTAAACTTTCTTGGTTACCTACTCCATGCAAGGACCATCTGGAATGGAGTTATTCCTGCTCCAAGCATGGGAATAAGGCACTGTATTAGCACATCCTTCTGTCTCAGTGAGGGAACAAAACTACATTATGCAGGAAAAAGAAAAGTCTTTGAAGTCTGAAATGCATCCTAAGTGATGCATCACAGCACATCACAGTTTGGATACTGAGCTGTGCAAACAATTCTGCAAGTTCATTTTCGGCTAACCTCTCAAATACTTGGAGATTTCTTTTTTTGCCTAATTTGATATTTGAACCAGTGCATAGAAATTTTTTGCAACTTTCCTAGTCCATATAATGTCTGAAACTTTGAAGTGTCCATATTGGTGATGTAGGCAAGGGTGTTGATCCTTTTAAAATTATTTTTGTCATGCATAAAAACTGCAATCTAGTTCTGCTCAGGTTAATGAGAGTTTATTTCTGATTTGAGTGACCAAAACCACGAAAGCCATTTTTAATACTCGGGTTTGCATTTCTTGTATTTAAGAAAACCTTCACCTGTTATTTAATATGTTTTTGATTTCTGACCCAGTTTTGTCCTGGGTTTTTTTAATGTTAGAAATTTAAAGAGGAAAACCTACATGTTTTCAGAAAAAATTATCAAAGATTAAAGGTATCTTTTTGTCAGTAAGACAACCCCAGAAAAGAGACATTTCCATGACAGAGGGAAAATTTTTGGTGGCACTTTAAATCACAAAAATAGTTGTAAGACACATGCCCATTCAGTTAGCTAAGTGCTAACTTTTCTTGGGAGGAAATCTTGATCCTATGGATTCTTTAAGTTTTATACAGGGCTTCATCAATGGTCCCAATTATAAATGGTACAGCCTTTACCCCTTAATAAGCATGCCATGGCTAAAGTGCTCTGTAAGAAAGATCTCTATTAATATATATATATATATATATATTGCAGGGCTACTTGTGGTACTGATTGTATTTAGGAGTTAGTTTGTTTTCTTTACTTGGCTCTTCCAAGTACAACTGCTTGATTCCAATACACATTCTGATTAATTAGATAGATCTACCTACCTCTTGCTTCAGATAGGCAAGAACATCTTACCTCTATCTTCTGTATGCATGATAATTTTGCAAACCAAGAAAATGTGAAGAAAACCTTCAGCTTATAAATCCTGACAGACTTGTATTAGGATGAAAGAAAAATTTGCTTTTCAGTGTAATTTACTTTCCAAGACTATTCTAGGGATTAAGTTTTTCTCACAGGTGATTGCACTTAAGCCAGACTAGGAGGATAAATTCAACTTCTATTTTAGAATTTCATCATTTTCAGCTATTTGTTCCCAGATGAAATAAAAGACCCTATTGTTAAGCCAGCAGATCTTGGTTACAGATTTCCCAGCAAGCTCAATGAATGCAGAGGGTAGGACTGATTTGCAGAAACACAGGTGAATGCTGGACAGCTTCACTGTTCATACATGACCAGTGGTCTTATTTCACTGGAAAAGTGACATAGTCTTTCCCATTGTTCAGACTTCCTGAAAATGAGTTTATTTTGATGGAACTTTAGTTTCTAACCTCAGGTGAGAAAGAGAGTAGTTCAGGCAAAATGAAGGAAAGCAAATAGTGAAATTGGGAAGCCACGTTTTGATGTTTTTGGCAGTTTTTAGTAAAAGTAATTGCCAAAGGTGCACCATGAGATTGTGATATGTGGGAGAGGGTCGTGCCAGTTAAAAGATACATGAAACCTAGTATGTATTACAAAGAAGCCTGAACTGTAAAACATGTAGTTCAGAGATGATGATGCTCTGAAAAACTACTAATTTGTCAAGGTTACAACAACGAGAGAGTAGGGCAGCCACACATGTAATAATAATTTAAAATAACTTAGTTATTTAGGTCAAACCTATCAAGAGAATAAATGCAGTGCCATGCCAAACAGTTTAAATAGATCCCCATATCTCATGTCCAGGAGGGACAGTTGTCTGACTTGGAGTAATTCAACACCAATGCAAGCTTAGCACCTCTTGGCAACCATTTTGTGCATCCCTTATAGCCATTACTTGCATTTATGGGGTGGGTTTTCTTACTGGTAAACATCACTGACAACAAGTCTTCAAGAGCTGAGTGATACTTTTAAACCTTGTCTAAGAATTCAGTCCTGTCTAAAAATATATATAAATTTTAATATAGAGATATGAAATACCAAATGTTGATTTTCCTGTGATGAGGGCAAGCTGTGTTTGGAGACACAGGAAGCTTAAAATACACAGGGAAACTCCTGGAGGTCTTAATGGTATAGACGTAAACAATGTATTTCCTGGAATGTCCTCAGATCAGCACAGAAGGTACTTAACTATGCATTCAGTTCTCAGTTGTGTTTATATTTTTTTTTCTTAAATTAATGGGTTTAATTTCAAAGAAAGTTTTATATCAGGAAGGAGTGTAAATGTAAGAGAGGTAACAGTATCTTCAGTAGGACAGTTAAAATGAGTACATGATTGTTGAAAAAACTTAAGGTCATTATTACTCTTTTTTACCGTGGAGAAAACCCCACCCCAACAACCCAAATTCCAACATGCAGTGTGAACATAAATCTTGCCATCTGGGAAATCAGAAGTACTCCGACAGTGCCATGGCACTGCAAAGGGATCTGGAGAGCAAACTGCTTTCTGATGAGCTTCCTCCTGTTGTCTCTGGCAGGACTCGGAGTCAGCTCCTGGAAGAGGCTGTCCCCTGACCTCAGCAAAGACTGTGCTCCACACAATGCTTAAGCTGACCATCTTTTCCAGGCTTCTTCAGTAAGGACAATGTTTCAGGGACAGCCGGGAGCTATTCTACAGGCAGTGTTAGCCCCTAAGCAAGGTGATATTTGAAGTGCACCTTCTTACGGGTTTTTATAGACTAGAGATAGAGGATGTTGCATTGTTTTTAATGAGATGTTAAATGCAAACCAATTTTCAATGCCAGAAGCTACTGTTCACTTAGAGGAGTGTGCTGCTTGCAGAAGCCAAGGGTAAAACTCTAATTACATGTGACATGCCTCCAGTTACCCACAATATACTTTGAGGCTTAGAATGCCAAGGTTGGGGCTACAAATATGTGACCCCAAATGTTTAAGTATTTTGCAAACTTTAACCTGCCAAACAATGACAGGAAATCTCAGCAGCAGCAGCAGGGGTCCAGCATCATTTTTCTGCTACTGTGCTAACAAAAATGATACTACTTAGTTTGTCATTGTAAAGTTTATTTTGCCACCAATGTGAGTCTCAGGGGAAAGACAGAGGAAAAAATCTACACTGGATTAAAAAGGCCTGTAAAAGAGTAAAATCAACAATAACTGTAAAGCACCCACAAATATTCTGCAAACAACATTTTTTTCAGAGGGTCTATAAACATTAAACCTATTAATGTCTAACTTGTCTATTGAACCAAAAGATTAATAGTTCAAATACCTTATTTTTAAATCATATTTCAGTGAAGGAACTTTCTACTGGTTTCAGGAGATGAATACTTTATTCATCTACCTAGTGCCATTTCAGAAAATATTTTGTAAGAACATCATTAGTGCCACTTCCATGACTTTTCTTATACTCTGGTGATAAGACGTGGAAAAAGTAGCAGCAGCAGTATGTGATATTGTCATCACACCTGAATTCACCTTGATGAGCCCATTACTCCCCAGATATTCAAGCAGAACTAAAGGTAGGATGTTCCAATCCAAACTTGGATAATTTCTTGGTTTATGAACATTAAAATTCATGGAAATATGTCTGACGATGTTCTACTTCTTAAGCAATGCTGCATCAAGTTTATTCCAAACTTGTGGTCCTGAAGGCCTATTTTCAAGGGATGTGCTTTTGTGTGTATTCCAAGCAGAGGCCAAAGCAGGGAAGTTTTTGGTGAACCTTGAGTTCATTGAAAGAACTGCCATACATATCTACCATGGATGTATTATTACTATGGTACTAAGTATGGTACAAATGCTCTTTGAGAAAGACTGGTTTTAGCAAGCTCTGATTTTGTTAAGCATGCAGTTTTCATGTTCTCCTAACATGAGACTGAACTTATGCTTTTCCTCTAACAAAAAAAACCAAACCTTTGTCTTTAAACAGAATGCAAACAGCTCTAAGGGAAAAGAACTTGACAATTTTGTGTTGCCTCAAGGAGATGAGGATTTTGTCCTACTTCTTTTCCCCAAAACACCATGTTCACCAATACAATTCTACTGATAACCACAGGGAAGCTCTCACCACAAAGACCCTGTGGATGGTCTAAGAATACTAATAAGAATTTGGATTCTGCCTTGTCATGCAAGAGTGAGCCTACATTCAGCAGTGATTGTTGGTGACTATTGCTTTGCCAAGCACCTGAGCTCCTTTTGCTGATCACAGTAACTTGGAGGTACTTACCCTGGTGAAAATGGCTTATAAGGTTGTTAAACTGGGCAACCAAAGCTGGGAGGCTTTACCAGCATGTTTCTGCTTCATGGTGAACACCCTTAGTGGTGTTCTCAGTGTGTATTTGAGCAAATGACAAAAGGCAGAATGCAGATAGGTGTTCCATCAAAATCTCTTGAGTAATTTTCTCCTTGTAGAAAGAAGCTTCAATACAGAGGCAAGAAACTTGATTGGAAAAGTAACCCACAACTGACTTTTTATGAAATGTCTCTACTCTGTATTTTCAGTCTATCTCATACTGTGAGTTGTTAATCTCCTATCTTTCCAGCACTCAGCCTAATTTATTGTTTCAATGAAGTTTACATAATCAACAGCATAATCCCACTTGGATATTGGTATCAAGTATATTTGTTAATGTTTAGATTTACAGAAAGTTCAGTAGATGGAGTAGCTTCACTCTTTATTGAACTGTTATCTCAGGGTGACTTATCAGTTGGGAGGTAAAAGGGGAAAATTGTTGATTAGGCAGCCAAGTATGTGAGATTGTCTAACATAAACAGAATTGTCTATAAGTGTGAAAATATCAGTTTAAAAAACTGACAAATTGAAGGATTCTTGTAAGGTAAAGGCAAACAATTTTCCAATGAAGAGGAATGATGACATTTGATAAGTCAATTTTTAGCCCCTGGGGGCACTCAGGAGTGCAGAAAAGCAATGAAATAGCTTGTGATAGGTGGTGATTTTTCTGATGGATGCAACCAAACAACAGGTTCCCATTAGGAGAGGAACAGAAATTCTGAGATACTTTCTTGATGTCATCAATAGCAGGCTAGCAGGCTTAAGGTAGAGAACAAGTCTTCAGATTTATCCTGAGATATATTTGAGGTCACTAAGCCAAACTTAGTGCTGTACAAAGGCATGATCTAGGTTCTGGCATATATAAAAATATAATAGAGAGAACAATAATTCATCCTGATTGCAAAAATAACACATGAAGGTACCAGAGGTTCCATAAAGCTTCCAAGCGACAGTCTGAAGTAATTATAAAAAGTGGTAGAATTCTATTGATCAAGGTGAAGATGAGTGAAACCTGACAATTTAAATCAACAACTTTGGGTTCAGATTTTGGTCCAGAAACTTTGTTTTCTGCTTTATTCTCCCTTCAAACTCACTTTGGATCCCCCTCAGTATTCACCAGAAATATAAACTCCAATTCCCATGTCAGAGAGAGAAACATATGCTTTGGTTTTTCAGGTCTGTGGGTTTTTTTTTTACTTTATGCCTGAAGGAGAACCAACATTAATGCGTCTAATCATCTTACTATTACTCATCCTTATTTTCACTGACTTTTCTTCCCTTAGTGGTGGTTTATCCTTGGTGAAGATCAGCCATGGATGCCAAAAGGGGAACTCTGTTCACTTCATCCTGCTTCTAGTTTGTTTGTTGGTGTATTGTAGGACAAGACTCATGAAAACAGGAGGAGAGAATGTGATCCTGTTCTTTGCATGTGATTGTAGATGCACATATATCTCATTATTTGAGATCACTTTCTGTTCATTGTCATGTTTCAACTTGTCATAAAAGGAAACCTTCTCTTTTTAAGGAATAATATCAGAGCATTGTTCCCTTATTTCACTGTTTTCATCTTCTTGTCCTGTAGCAACACAAGGATTAGCCTTTGGGTTTGTGTCCAGTTAATTTTCCTGGGTTTTTGAACAGACGGTGAGTGGCAGATGTTGTAAATTTTCCCACTGTTTCTTCCCAAACTTTAGAGTTTGCATTCTTGCGTGTCTTAACAACAAAATATAAAAATGTTGAACTCTGACACCAACTGTGTAGTCTTCTTGTGAAGTGATTATCTGTTAATAATGGCCCCTTCCCTTCTGGTGTGTTCTCCCTAAGAATTTTTGCTCCTTTTTCCTTCAGGTTACAATCACTAGGTGAATGAGCTTCAGTGCCAAGGTCCCTGTTGCTCAGTCTTCCCACAAATTATAATTCAACGGGACACTGCATTCCCTGCTCCTACACAAAGCTGTTCAAGCAAGCTGGTTGAGCTCATCCTTCACCACCCATTAAGACTGTTTGCTAAATCAGCACTCTCACAGTCATTCACCACACAAAATACAAAATGTGCCTCTGTTTCTGTGAGCAACCTTCTCTTCTAAGTTGTTTTTATCCCTCCTCTGTCACTCACCTCCTACCTGCCCTTGCTCTCCTTCCCACTCTGATCAAACTCTGGCAGAATTTATATTACTTCTCTATTTGCTGCTCTGTTGTTCGTTTGAATGCTTAAGTCTCTGAAGATAAATCTGAAAAGATAATACAAAACTTTTGCTTGGTATAGCTTTACATTTTTACCACTACACAGACAAAGACTCGCTGAAGAAACTATAACATGCCAATAATTGAACTTCATTAAAAATTGTCTGAGTGAAGAGGAAAACACAGTAGATACTTGATAATCAAATTCAATCACACAATGTTTTAAATGTAAATATTTGAAAATAAATATTTATTACTGTGTATTTTGCCAACTAGTATGGAACAGTTCAAATTAACAGTACAGTCTGCTTAACTAGGAGTAATTTGAAATAATTATAAATGTGCTCAATTATTTCTAGAAATATCAGTTATTTACTAGGAAGTGTAAGAATATGTTCAAATTAGCAACTGAATATTCACAAATAGCAGACATGGAAATACAAAGAAACAAACTCAGTCATTGTTTTAGTGAGAAGGAAGGATGAGAACTGAGGAACACTAGGACGTGTGGTTTTAGATACTTCTGTAATAACGATTTTTATGTGACAAATGCAAAATAAGTTCACCTCAAATGTACACGTAATTGAAAATGACTAAATGCCATTTAAATAATGAGGTCTTCATATTGTGCCTCTAAATTACACTTGTATCCTTCAAAAACTTGTGGATGTTTTAGAAAGGATGTTGACCTGCTCCAAAAGCAAGATTACTAAACTGAATTGGGTATTCCATTACTTTTTGACACCCACTCATGAGACTATGGGCCCTTCACGAAAAAAGAGGTATCACATGAACTGAAATATTAAAGTTTCATGTGAAAGGAGTAAGTGCTAAGTGGAGGAAGAGAAGGAAACTACATATTGCAGGTTGTATGGACTAGAGTGCATGAAAATGAAGTAGAGTTTTTCTCCATAGTTTGGAGATAAGAAGTTGAAGAGTCAAAGAATTTTTGTCTTTTAAAAATAGAACTTTTTCTGGCCCCTTAAATTAATAATTACTTTTCATCTATTACACACTTGCACTTTTTAACACAGAAGTTTACAGCAAGTACTGTAACTAGTGTAGCAAATAGGTTTTTTTTCCTCCTATATCTCTTCTACAAGCCTTGGAAGTTTTGATTCCTCTTTAGCCACTGGAGATGCAATGGCTTTTCAATTTCTGCTCTCTGTTCAGGAAAAAGCCTTAATGGCTAAAAGAATGGCAGAAGTGTGTCCTTGAGGGTCACCCAGGGGCCTACTAGCACTTTATTGCTTGTGTAGATGCACAAGGAGAAAATTATGCAGACTTCAAGGCAATGCATTAATAATACCCTTCCAACTAACAAATAATGACAGGAAACAAAATCTAACACCTACCATAATATTTCAGAAGCTGCGCCCTAAGAATGGCACCTTGATGCAGTAAAAGTAAAAATCACTCTTTCCTTGACACAAGGCCACTTTATTTGATGCTTCTGTGGATAAAGCTATCTTGATTCTTATACCTATTCTGTAAAAAAAAAAAATTAAAAAGCTTATAAACAGTGTTTTTCCATGATGAATCTGACACTTGCAGCCTCAAATTGAATACTAATTGATTCTGCTTTAACATCCTGTTATTGATTTGAGACAGTTTCATTACAATTATTTGGACTATGACACTCAAGTATGTGTCGAGATGGATTTACTCTGTCAATTACTTTTCTGTGCAGAATGCAGCACATAAGGTATCTCACAGTGTTACAAGTGCTTTATTGTATCATGTGATTTGTATAAGAAACAGAAAGTCAATTTAAATGAACTGTAAGAAAGGTTATTCCAATAAATTCCGTACATATTTCAATGAATAATGCATTGCTGAAGGTGCTTACAGATATAGAACATCAGCAAATTCAACTCACTGTCACTTATTTATAAAGCAGTGCTTGTTTTTTGCAAAAGAGCAGGAAGCCCACTAGTTGTCTCCTGTGAATGTGCTCAGGCAGAGTAGGATCTAGCTGCCAGATTCAGTCTGAATCAAACAAGTTATAAATTCCTGCAGCCATCATGTGTCAGATAGAATGCATTTTAGATCAGTATATACATATTTAATACACATAGTCCTTCTTAATTAGTAAATATTATGCCTTTTCTGAGGTAAACTGGATTATATATCCTTTCACTGAAATGGATGTACACACAATGACATTAATCTGCTGTTTTCTACTATTCCAACGAGCCTTTCAAAAAATCTAAAATAAATTTCATGTTCTAAGCCTTGAGGTCTTGTTCATCTTAACAAAATGACATGAACGGGCCAGGTAGACTTTAACTAGAGTGAAACCTCATCACGAAAAATCCTTGGGAGGAAGGGGTTGAATCTCTCTGTGCATTGTATGTTTTACCAATTAGGAGGACAAGAGACAGGAACTTGGTGCAAAATGAAGAGTGTTTGAATGAAATAGCCCTGCCTGACAAATAGGGGCCTAATCATCTGAAGTATTCCTTGCAAGAAAATATACATCAGAGTTCCAGCATGAAGCTGTGGAAAGCTGTCCAAACTGGCAAACAGATGTTGGCTATATATGAATAGGTAGCTTCTAGCTTTCATGGCCAACTACAGCAGGGACAAGCTGTCTGATCTGTTAAAAGTAGGATGGGAACAAAAGATAAGGCATTTTCTAATTTTTTAAAATGCTAAAAACCAAAACCAGACTGAAAATCTCTGGGTCTGTTGCAGTGTACTCTCACTACTGCTAGCATTGACATTGACATTGACAGAAGCACCTAGATCTCTCCTTCCTAAGGTCACTTTAAAAAAATGCTGACTGAATTTATCTAATACTGCAGTCTGTGTTCTTCTGGCCTTGAATACTTGTAGCCCCAATACTCTTTGCTATTTACTGCTCCTAGACAGCATTTCCCTCCCACTATCACCAGCACAGAATACACTCAGGTAGCTCCTTTTTTGTCCCTTCTGCAAGGAGAGATGAAATCACCATTCAGGAAATGTTTTCTTCTCTGAATGTTTTTGCTGCTGTGCTACCTCTGAAAAAAGGATGCCATTTTTGAACATTGAGCATAAAATCAGCATTATTTTTTTCTCAGGTTTCACAAACAAGCAAAAATAATTTTCAAAGAACTAATGATTGCTTCCTTTTCTTAAACTCCTGTGGCAGATTGCCATATCAAGTTTTTATTTGTAGACTGGTGAATGTCAAATATGTGTTTTAGCACAGCAGATGGATGTTGCTGGTTGGAATGTAGCTCTGACAATAACAGTGTTTTGATTTACCAGATATTCAAATAAATTAAGGTTTTTTACTGTTCACTTAACTACACAGCAAACAGAGAAGCCGATTGAAATTTGACTTGAAAGATGCTTTAGCGGTGAGTTCTGGGTGAGGGAATTACTTGTTTGAACTAGAAGACATCAAATGCTCTTAAGACTATTCAAGGCCTAGCACCTTTAATAAAGTAATTCTTCAGTACTTTTATTCAATTGAAATTTCACATCAAATGCCTAGAGAATGAGATCTGAATTCCATGTCTTATGAGCAGTTACAAATGAGAATAAATATGTAAAACAGGGATATTTAATGTAAGTGCAGTTTTGAACTTGTCAGGAAGCATCAACTGTCTATTCAAGATAATATCTATCAATATTGAATTAAAAATTATATTTCATACATCTTTTTATTGAGAACAACTTTGTATAAGTCCCGAGGCTCAGCAGTAAAAAAGGTAAAAACTTAAGAGTGTAGGGAATAATGATGTTGGTATATTGTAAGAAAAATAAAAGGTCATGACTTATCTGAAAGCATATGACTTGCAAAATCATTAAAATATTCAAATTTAGATAAGAAAAGATAGCTTCATATCTTGCATGGTTTATCTGATTTGATTTCTGTAGCTTCCATTTTCAGTTCTAATAATATCACACTGTTCTATTTTTTTTAATTTTTGAGTTAATCCTCTATTTCTTTTTTGTAATGAGCATATATATTTCCTTTTTTTTTATTATTATTGACTTTCACTTACCTACTGTTTACATTTTTCCATCTAGAATGGAAATATTTCTTACACACTGCATTCACAATCACCATCTTCATTATTAATCCTGGAAATAGTATTACTAATGGGCTCATAATAATTTTTGTCACTTGAAAACAATATCATTATCTGATGAGATGCAATTCTCTTCATATGCATTTTAAGATCCTTGATTCTCTTTCTTTACAATCTTTGTAGACAATCCTTCCTCATGATCACTAAAGAAGAAAATTGATGAATAGATTAAGATTCTCTTTATTCCTTGTGTACTTTTTCTCTGTTACTTGTCTGTCTTTATAAGCTTGTGGAATAAAAAATTCCTAGTACTTTTCAATTTATTGATTTTTGATTAGAATTGTCAATTGCTTAGGTTGTCTGTGTTGAGCTGGCTATCTCACTTTAAAGATCTTTGAGGTCAACAAGAGGTTCTACCAAAAATAAATAATTATTTTACACTGAGCACTCCCTCTTATCTCAAACACACACTCGTATGTAATTCACCCATTCTAAGGTATGTTTAGAATTGCTTTCTATAAAATCTGAATATTTACCTCTTTTCTATAGGTGCGGTTCTATTGACTTGGAGTAACTTGTATCTGTAATCTGACCAGGCTTTTTGAGCCTATGTGCACTTTGTTTAGTACTTATAGATAGATCAGTTACAGGTATTTCAAAAGAAGAATAATTTCAACTTTATGATCAGATCCTCACTCCAACTGTGGATGGGGACGCATATGTATGCACTTATACACAAATTAAAGAAAAACGCCCAAAATATTTGTCCATAGTCTTCTGGAGAAAACATTCTAGTTTCTTCTGGACCAAGTCAGACAACAGACTTCTTATAAATTGGGGTTTAAGTATGCATCATAAAATCAAAGATTTTGCTTAGTGTAAGTTGGCTGCTAAGTTAAATGAGAGGGAATTAAAGACATAAGCCCAGACAAAGCCCAGACAATTTCACTAATAAGGTATTAGATAAGCTCCCCCCAAACCCCCATGAATTTTTTACATACAAGCTTGTAAATTTTTAAAGTGTGAATTGTAATGCTGGATAGAAATGTATGATTTAAGGTATTTAAAATTTATTAGTATAACTTAATCACTAAAGAAATACTCTAGAGTCCATGAAGTATTGAATGTAGTCAAATAAAATAACTTTTTATTGCAAAGAATTATTGGGAATGTGAGCCTCTGTTCTAGTAGAACTTGAGATATATAAAGATATTCTGTCAGCCTAACACAAATATCATTTCATTATTTGACTAGCATCATATATTTGTAGACTATCTGTCTGTAAAATAGTTCTAGATGATTTGTATAAAATGAGATTTATCTTAAATTAAACCCTCATTAATCAATCATTCTCATAAAAGTATATGCTTGGCTTTGAATATTTGCAAGGAGCAGAGTCAAATGGTGTTCTGTGAAATGCTTTAATCTTACTTAAGATGAAACATTTTACTTCTAACTTACTTAATTTAAAAAGACATTTTACAGAAACCTGTGATGATTTGTCAATCAATCCAAATCCTGAAATGTGACAGAACAGATACTTTTCTGCTCTGATAGCATGTAATAATCATGAAAAGTTGAGAAGACTGACTAGTTAGTTTGTCTTAATGAGTTAGCATGGCAGGTAAAAGAAGAAACTTGGGAAAGAAATGGACTAAAAGGAGAAAATAAAACCTTTTTATTGGATATGAAGTAGCATCTAAAATAAATCCATCTATTAAACAAATTTTCAAAGAGATAAGACAATTCTTTTTTAAACAATTGTCACTTCCTTTATTTTTCTTCCACTGAAGGCTAAGACTGTGCTAAGAGCCTTCAGAGTGTCACTGTCAGCAGTTGGCTCTAAAACACTGGGAATTTTCCATGGGACTATTGCAAGGAGAGCTGTAAGGAAGCTGCAGTTTTGAGAGTGTAAATTGTTTTTCCCCAAGCCCACCCCCAGTTAAACAAAAATAACCACAAATGCTTGGGTTTGGAGACCAGAAGTAAACACAGGAGGAGTTACTCCAGTTCTGTCTTCTTATTTGTTTGCTTATTGGCAGCTTATTCCTCTGTTAGCAGCTAACAGAGTAACAAGGGACATCAGATCTGGGTTCTTTCCCATTTTCTGGCCAGGATTTTTCCTTCCAACTGAAGGAAAGATTTGGTGGTTTGTTTGTTTGGTTTTTATTCCTAGTGTATTGAAAGGAAATTGTGATCCTTGGTAGTTTGTTTCTTCTTGTTTTGGTTTGGTGTTTTGTGGTGGGTTGGTTTGTTTGTAATTTTATTTGTAATTTTGTAGTTTTTTACTTGACTTCTTTACTCAGCAAATATTGGGGAGTCTGAGTAATCTTCATGGGTTGGTTGTCAACCTGTGGTCTTCAAGTGTATGGCAGGCAATGTTAAAGAGGTAGAGACCAAAAAGATGTAGAGACTGAACACATCCTCTAGAGGTGTAAACTATCCACTGGCTTCAGTAATACCATAAAAGCTTGTGTGCATGAACCATGAAAACATTAAAAAAATAGGGAAGGGGGTAAAGGAAGTCAAGTCTTTGTGCTAAATGATCAGCACCTGTGTAAGGACTTTAATGGTAGGAACCACAAGACACCAGTGATGCAAGAGATCAGCAACAGGAATGAGTAATGAGGCTCTTACTTCTTTTTCTTCTGGATCTTCTTAGATCTTGTTAAGTCACAGTCTCTCAGCTGTAATCACTGATCAAAAAAGTCAGCTTTTTTGCCCTCCCATTGGGCAAAATCTGTAAACTTTGTAAAAAATGTGTAAATTTTGGTGGTTTTTCTATGTTAGATTTAGTTTGTGACGTTTCACTTACTCTCTGTATATGAAATCTGATTCAAGTAAGAATTTATCCTGTTATGTGGGTTAAATTCAGATGAAGATGATGTGACATATAGTAGCAAGTTGATTGATTGCTTCCCTTTCACTTCCTGCTGTCTGTGAGATGAACAAATTTTGCTTACAGAAAAAATTCCTGAACCGAACTCATTCTGACACCAGGAACAGACCTACAATAAATCTGAACTGACCTATTCTGCAGCTGGTAAAAATCCATGTCAATCACTTTTATGTGCTACTTTTCCCCTCCCTTCCCCCCCCATATATATATATAAATACATGTATACATAAATGTTTGTATACAGATTTCACCATCACTACTATTGCTGATTTTACAATATAGCTTCTGGTTTATTCTTAATGCCACATTGATCTTAGATTCCAATCAGACTGGTTTTCTTTCTCCTTATTATTTTCTTATATTAAATACTTTGTTATTCAGGAAATAGTTGAGTATTATCCCTAATCCAGTTTTTATCAGCTCACACTTCTTTCTTTTAGCTGAGGTTATATGATTCAAAGCTTACCTTCTCATCATAATGTTGTGGATATGCATGCTTACACACTTGTCTACTCACTCTTAAAACTTGGAGGGGATGACAGAGCTTTTGTTACTATGTCCATTCATGCAGAAAAATAATATGGACCACTGAAGTCAGTGCCACTTCCTAGCTTCCTATGACTTCATACTGTTCGTAGTTGTTAGAGTTGTCCCTTGAATGGGTTTTTGGGTGCTTTTTCCCCCCAAGTCCAGGAAGTAAATATACATATATAAATCTCATATCTTCTAGAGGTGTAAACTATCCACTAACTTCAGTCATACCATTAAAGCTTGTATGGATGAACCATGAAAGATTAAAAAAGTAGGAAAGGGGGTAAAGGAAGTCAAGACTTTGTGCTAAATGGTCAGCACCTTTTCCAGAATAACCTTAAGAAGAGGCACAAAGAGGGAGAAGAAAATATACTGGAAAGAAAATTTTATCAGTAAAACAATACAAAAATAACTTGTGCAAAGTATTGCACTCAGCTGATAGTACACACATGTTTTATGGCCAGGAAATCCATAACTTTGGATAGCAGATAGCTTCATACAGCAAGACATTTCTATCCTCACAAAAAAAAAGTGTTTTAAGTTCACAAATGTATCCTCTTAACAAGAGAAATTAATTACAATGTAGATGAAAAATACAAACAAATTACATCCCATCATGGGATCTGGAATTTCCAAAGCAAATGATTCCTTAGAGATATATTGGAGATTGTGATGGAACAATAAAGGTCATGGTCTTAACGATTCAATGTAGGAATCAATTTTGAACCATGATACAGCCCTAGTTAATACGAGTAGTTTAAAACAATACTCTAAAGATAAAAATGGAGGGGGAAAGTATTCCAATAGAAAAAGTGGTTTTGTAAAATATTAGTCTTAGCACCCCTCTTGAAATCAGATTTCTTCAGTTCAAGGACAAGTTACCATGACTTAACCACATGTTTTTCTACTCACATCAGATCCCAAATGACCAATTTTGTGCCGTAGTCTTGTTTGGAATTGCACTTTCTGTTTTACTTTCTTAACTGCCAAAGTAGGACTTTCCAAAAATCACAATAGGAAAGGCTACTGTGCACTGAACATAGTGCTTATCCTTAGGTGAGTCAAACAGCTGGATGTCACTTGTGCATTTGAAACCATCCTGTATTCAAATGGTTAAGCAAGAGGCTGAGGAATTGATTATATACCTGTATTTTGCCAAAAGATATGTGCAGAAAATAACTTTTTTTTCCAGTCTACGAAAGTTATCTCAGCAACACTTAGTTTAGAAGCCTGCTAAGTGATATTTTCTTTTTGAAAGCCTTTTATATTCTAGCTGAATCCCAGTATTACTATTGATAGGCTATTGTACTGTGCAACATGAAATATAAGTAATTTTAGACTATTTATGTCAGTATATAATACCTTGGTCAGCTCATGTTGCAGTGTAATAAAAAAGCCACATAGATATTTCCATGGAACTTATTTTAATAAATATATTATTAAGTAACATATATTTTACTTTATTAGTCTCACTGTGAGCTGGAACTGTATTGGCAGCACAATTTAGCATTTATAATATGCAGCTTTCTGGTATTAATCACTTTTAACTGTATATTCTTAAACAGCTTTGGCCAGGGGGCTGGATACGATTCATCACTCTGAAATACTGTATTGTTGTCCTTCTCTTGGGCCCTATTCAAAAGTGGTGTGCATGGCATGCCTTTTAAACAATTATCTCCCAATCTTAGAGACAGAAGGAGACATTATCATCCAAATAAGGTTCTTTTGTGGCTGTTACTCCAGAACACAGAGTTGGAGTTTGGACAGGGCACGTGTGTAAATACCTGATGCTGAAACTCCTGTGGTTTAGTGAGCCATTTGCTGTGCTGTCGCTGCCCAGATCAGCTCAGCTTCCAAACTGAGCTTTTCTCACAGCAAAAGAGGTGCTGACAGGGGTGTCCTTGCCATCTAGAATGGTGTTAATTTGTTGACCTCAGGTGTCTACACACAGAGCTTCCTCTGGGGTGCTAACACTAGTGCTTGGGAGAAAGGTACCAGTCGTGTAATTCCTAGCAGGCATGACAAAGAAAATGACTGGGCTTTAATTTCATGATACAGGTTTGATTCACAACAAATAGACAAAGTTCAGGAAAATTCTTTTTGCCTGACTGGTGCTGCTTTTCCCTTATTTCCTTTCCCCTTCTGCAGCACCAGAGGATGATGAGGGTTATATAATTACAAGAAGTGGGCTGCTGTCTCCTTAGTAGCTTTGGTCTTGTTTCAGAAGCCTACTGCAGTAGAGAGACAGGATGGCTTTGTTTGCTTTCTGTCTACCAGAAATCACTTGCTCCAGCATGTCCAAATGGTCTCTTCACAAAATCTGTGCTCAAGAGCAAAAAAAAGACTAAGTTATTTGTGACTCTACAGAAGCTGCTAAGTGTGGTGCTACTGCTGTAGCAGGATGCCTGGCTTCACAAAACAAAACTATTGCCAGAAACATTCAAAAGTAAGCACCAATTTACTGCTAACAGGAAATAAGTGTTGGAATCTAACAGGTTTTGGATTTAAAGATCTTGGTTAAAATTTCCAGACTTATACAGCACCAGTGAGAGAGATCTGTGCCCATTAAATACCAACACTTGGGTGTGCTCTGAATAAAAAAGATGCATGTGGTAGCAACAGTGCTCTGTAGGTGAGTGAGGGTGGGGGAAACAATAATGTTCCCATGCAAAAATTAGAAGGGAACTGAAGTTACAAGTGTCCAGTGTAGGGGACTTGAGTTTTTTCCTGTTGAACAAGCAACTACCCATCCAGACGACAGAGACTGCTTCTCCTGAAGTCACAGTAGTACCCATGAATTTACTGGCATGAAAACCAAGAAAGAAAAGCCAAAGAAAAGTACTCTTAGCCTAGTGTAAATTTGAGTTTGTAATGAGGTGGATGACAGATCTTTGCCACAGTGTTATCAAATTGTTTGCTTTGTAATTTGTCTAAACATTGGATTTTATCTTTTCCCCCATAAATTTATTGACTCTTTAGTAAGACTTTAACCCACAAAAAACAAAATTGTTCCAAGTGAAGTGCTTTACTAATAGACATTGTGTAACATGTCTGCAAGCACTTCTTCCTGCTATTCAGACCTTCACACAAGATCAGCTATATTGAATTATATGGTCAGATTTTGGCATGAAATACAGGGGATTTTTTAAAAGTCCCCTATATATGTCCCTGAGGCTTAAAAGGACCAGAGTCTGTCAACATAAAAGGAAAACAAAAAAGAAAAAAACCTGGATTTAGATACCGAGGCATTCCAAATCTGCAATTAAGATTTGATCACTAGGCTAGAGGCTGAAGCAGTTTTGAGAAGTCTTAGCTCTTTTGAAGTGTCACAGACCTAACAGTTGGCATGGCAGACAGCGTATATTCAAAATCTGGAAGGCCTCTGACAGCATGTCCCATAAACTATGGTTGCAAAACTGTGAATAAATAATATTCATGTAGTTTACAGTATCTCCATGTAAAGCAAGCTGATACTGTTCTGAGACTGTGAATAAGACAGATATTTCAAAAAAATCAGTACAATAAAACTGTCTTTAAACACACTGCTGCTGCATCCATCTACAAAGGCAGGTCAAACAGTGATAATGGCCACAGCAAAAACTGCAGCACTGAACTTGTATCAAACTCTTTCAAGCAGCTGGTTTTGCCTGTATTTTGCTTTGATCTGGCTAGCGTAAAATAGACCAGTGACTTCAGCAGTGGGGTTGGTTTGGGGTTTTTTTGGTTTCGTTTGGAGCGGGGGGGGGGGGGGACGGGGACGACACGTTGGTTGGGTTTTTGTTTTCTTTTGATTTGTTTGGTTTTTTTCTTTCTCTGAAATTTTTCCCCTCTTAGAAGGGTTGATGAAGTCAATGCTCTCTTTCTTGACCCATTTTATTACTTCTGGTATCAAAACAGTTATTCACAATTATCTGTTTTGCAGATCTCTAAATGTGCTCTTTACAAATTGCCTGTCACTTACCTTGCAACTACGAAAAAAAAGAAAAGCTGAAGAAAATTTGTCTTAAAGAGAATCTCTTCAAGGTTGCTTATTGCTCGGTCAGTGAAAACAGAAAAATATAATATATGTCATATGGGCTGGGGGAATTAATCAAACCTCTGTCAGAAGCAGCAAGAAATGGTGAGGTAGAAGACTGGAGGAGGTCCAGGATGGAAACAAGTTTTAAAATGATAGTGAAGCTTTGGCATCAGCACCTGCCTTTGTGCTCCTGGTTTATGCAAAGCCCTTAAATATATATATGAACAAAGGAAAGAGCCAGGGGAGTGACAACACAGAAATTAGGACATCCCCAGAGAGTTCCATCCCCCTGCCTGCACCTACATCCAGTTGCAGCAGGAGCACCAGCCTGTATTAAATCTGTAGCAGCAGTGGTCACTGCGTTGGGAAGAAGCCAACCCCTAATTCTGGGACACACTTTAACAGTTTATGTCCCACATGAGGTGGAAGTGCTCTTGGAACAGTGTGCAGCACAAACATTATGCAGCCTTTGGGGGTCAGGCTGAGGGAAGAATCCTGAAGTGTGAAGTTCTTTGTGCCAAAATCAGCATTTTAACTATTGATGTCACCCCTCAGTAGGGGAAGAAGTTAAGAGGAGACAAAAGTTTGTGGGTTCCCTTTGACATTGATAAAAAGCCCTAAAAGGAATTACATACAGAAAATTGCAATACAGCAGCATTATTGATAACTCTTTTATATATGATCAATTTTTATAGCATACTGTTGACTTGCACAACATTATTTCTTGTTTCATCCAATGGCAACAAGATGACTACATTATCTGAAAAAGCCTCACCCTCAATTATTCCTTTTTTTAAAATTATTTTTTCCTGTACTGAACTTGTTCTGTTGAGGTTTTTCTTAAAATCTTGCTTACTTCATGGGGTTTCTGTGGTGGTTAGTTCTAGTGTTTTAAGTTAGATAATAAATGAATTATTGACACCTAAAGAATACAAATTTGAATTAGAGTAGAGCCAGGGAGCCTGCCAGCAGGACTACTTTCTTTTCAGTAGATTGTGGGGGGAATTAAATTCTTAAAAATTCGTGTGTTATTCTCTTTCCTGCTATATCTGCTGTGCTGCATGTGGGTTTTTTTCCCTTCAGCATCCCAGGCAGTGAAAGGTGCTAGCTTGGGCCTCAGTGGAAAAGGAGGGGGAAGGACAATTTAAATTTCTTTGTCTCCGCCTTAGCATTTTTGACTGCAGAGCAAAAAGAATATAGCCTGCCTGTGACCTGTGGCCTACGGTCAAGTTTAGGCCCTTATCCCATTTTAAAAGCAAGGTCTGTATCACCTTTCTCCATCTGTCTCCAAATGTGAACAAAGGCTGAAAATGGAGGATAAATCATATATTTCCTAGGAAATAGTGCAATAGGAATGTGTTTGATTCTACAGCATGAATAACTAAGGAAAAACTGTTGCCTGAATAAGAAACGCAAAAATTATAGAATTTGGAGGTTTGAACAGTCTTCAGTAAGATTTTTGGATGTATGAAACAAATTCTAACCAGAAAATTAATTCTGTTTCTATTGTTAAAATGCTTATTACAGCATCTTTTTCTAATTCATGAAAGTTATTTGCAGTGTGATATCCAGAAGTAGTCCTGTTTGTGTGTGTGAATCCAGAGAGAAATACACGCATGACTTGAGTTAATTTGAATTATTAGGCTAGCTTTTAGGCTGAGAAATGTAGCAGATGCTTGCTCTTAATGGCTTGAACACGGAACTGAGTGGCTGGTGCATGGATAAGTGGAGTGCACTTCGATGAACTAGCAGCAGAACATTAAGGCTCTCTATTTCCCCTTTTAGTGGAAGGAAAGTGCTGCTCTATTTTGTAAGGTAAATAAGCTTGAAATAATATCCCTGTCTTGTTTTCGTGAGTGCCAATACTCTCAAATGTTCTTTTGCAATATTCGGTACCATCAAGAACCACATAATTTCTTTAATCACAATAATTAGTGTACTCCTTTTAATGTCTACATTTTTTTATTTTCTGAAATAGTATCTAATTCTGTTATCTTTTCGAAGAAGATATTTTAAGATGGATCTCAAAATGTGTCATTTATACAATATATTCTCCATGTTCTGTTAGTGCATTAATTATTGGTGTTAAGCGGATTTAAAACAACCTGCAAACACAAATTTCCATTTTTACATCTTGACCCACATTTTGCTTGTAGATACAATAATTCCAGGAAGTGCAAGCATAATGACATTAGTGGCCAATTGTGGTTTGGTCTTCCCTCTCAGGCTGTACTGCTCTTAAATGCTTCCTTTCAAATCAGTGTGCTCCATTTTAGAGGAATGCATTCTAGCATGGTCATTACTCATTCCGCCACCGAAGAGCAGACCAAGATCTTGTATCACTCTAAGACAAACATCAAAAAAACTTGGCTCTTTTTTTTTTTTTTTTTTTTTTTTTTTTTTTAACCTACCTTTTTAAAAAGCACTACCTCTGTCAATATTTAGAGGGCTGAAGGAAACTGAATCCACATGCCAGTAGGAAGAGCTCTTTAAGGACCATTGTTTCTAGGGTTGGCTAATTTGAGAACCACTGGGGCAACAAAGAGAGAAATGCAGATGTGCGGTCCTTGACTGTAACTATCTTCAGACAGTGATGATAGACGAAAGCGTTGATAATGTTCAGAACATTTCAGCGCCCAAAGTCCTCTAGTATCCTCAAAAATCTAAATACAAAATCAGATTGTTGATTTCAAAATCCTTATTGACTTACCTCAGGCTAAGTTTTAAAGTGTGTAGTGAGACTTGTAGGAGGCATATTTTCCACGCATTTTCAGGAGCAAACCTTAAAGATGAAAATGGGTTCATGTTTACTTGATGTACAGGCACTGTGGAAAGGGAAGTAACAAGCTCACTCCTTGTGTGAAAACATCTTTTTACTTTATTTGCATTTTACCCTTGTAAATGCATATTTCTTGTAACAAAGACATCTCCTTGTGCCTTGAAAATAGTGATCGTTCTAAGCTGGCTCAGTGCTATTCCATCACTTTTAGACTTGACTAACTGTCAGAATATTTTCCTGTTTTTCTCAATTCCCCCTGCTGGGATCTGTTAGATCTTGGTTATAAAGGAAAACAGAAAACTTGCTAGTATTTTCTCCATCTGGATATTTAAATTAACCAACCTGTGCAGGGAAAAATGATACTTTTGGTTTTGAGGGTTAGGAAGAAATGGAATTCAAGCTTTACGTCTGGTAACAGAAGTCTGGGACCTTATTCATCATACTTGTCCTCAGGAAGAGAGCAGTCCAACATGACAGTTTGCAAGGAGACTAATAAATTGCATGGAAGTGTAGCCCCAGGCAGGAATGGATGGATAGGAGCTCATCTCTCATGCCTTTCCCTTTGCTGCTCTTGTTAGTAAGCAGCTTTGTTTTCTGTGACTCTTCTGGGAAGAGCGCAGATTTATCAATAATACTTCAACATAATTCCCCAAGGAATCAGGGACTGGAGGGACAGAACTTCTTATCCATTGATTTGTCACTATGCTGTGTTCAGCTAGAGTACAGAATCTTAGAGTCTGTAAGTTCTGAAGATTTAATTCCGATCTGCATTTAAACCACAATCCTTTACATTCATCAATTGCTTCATAAAATGTTTTAAGCTGTGGATTTTTTGATCTATTTTCTCTAAAATTTCCAACAGTTACTTCTCTTTTCAGAAGGAAATACACTATTGCCTGAGGTTTTTAAAAAATAAGTGCTTTCCTGAAAGCTGCACCCAAACACTTCTTCCCTACTTTCTACAGAAATGAGGATATAATAGATTAAAACCTGTTCTCCGTCAAGGTTGCCTCAGACTATGATGTTAGAAGTAAAAGCCACATTTTTTTCCCAGTCCTTAATGCATTATATATACATGCATATTTGGATACTTGTGTATATAAATATTTGTCTTTAAGCACACCTCTCTGTGTACTGTATCTCCATGGTCTTTCAGCTGGAAAAGTTTGATTCCTGACAAAATACATGAAAAAAATCATTATTTACTTTCCAAAGATTACTGTCGTTTGACCTTGCCCTATCAGTTCTCAGACAGATTTGTCTTCAAGTCAGAAAATACATGTTCCTGCCAAACCATATTCTAAAACATAACTGACAGCTGCTTTTTTTCCAAATCCTGCCTATGAAAGAACCCTTGAGAAAAAAACAAATAAAATCAAACCTAAAATGCAAGAGAAATTTACTTATCTTGCCAGAAACTTGGAGATTATTAATAAACTGTAAAGTGAAGAGATTGACTGTACTCGACAGGGACACCAGGAACAGTGAATTCTTTTGAAGAGCAACACTAACAAAATGGAGTGTTGGTTTGAAAAGTTGTTTTTAATTTTTTACATACAAGATGTTAATGACTAACTTAATTATCTCAGCTGATGTTGGAGTTCTGGTACCTCTGCAGTGAGCTTTTCTTCTGGGAGGGCCAAGATAGTTTTGTTGTTTAGTGTGTCTAGTTGGTTTTGAATGTTAATATTTTAAATGTTTTTTTTAGTCATATGGTATAACTAAAAGCTATGTAATTTTTTGTTTGTATGAGGCTTTGGTTTTTTGTTTTAATTTCATTAAGAGAAAATCTTTTGTTGTTCATTGATCCAAAGCCCCTATACCATCCTAAAGAAGTGTAAGTGCAAGTCTTAGGAGAGTCTACCAAACCTCCTAAAATTTGCCTTGCAAAAAGAATAAATGGCCTGAAATTGCCTCTCCCATTTCCAACATCCTCACACTTACATAAGAGGAATTAAGTTTTTTACTAAAGTGAGAACTTTCAGTTTATTTCAGTGTCCTTCCCCATCCAGATCCAGGAATTACTATGTAGATAAGAGTGAAAAAACTCCTCAGAGGAGTCAGGAAAAATAACTTTGTGACATCACTGAGCATAACTGCAGAAACGTGACCTTGTTTATTCCCACCCTTCTTTCTTCCCCTAATTTTGAGAGAAATGTGTTTTTACCCATAAATTAAATGATATCTTTTTATCTGGTACTTCATCATTAAACTGATTTTAAAAATTATATCAAAGACATGTCTATTCTGCTTGGAGTCACTTTAGCACCAACCATACGCGTGTAGGTCTGAGAAGCAGTGTGGGTGCAGGGGGAGTGATTCCAGGTCATGAGTTGATACTTTCTCCAGATGCATATGACCGAAATATGTCCAGAGTATGATATGGATACAACAGCTGAATAAGTGTAATTTAAAAATTAGTCCCTTTTACAGCACATATGGTGATGTAGGGCCTATTTTGAAAGCAGGAATACAGTAACTAAAATGCCTGTCTCTCCCAGTGCTCTCTCAGTGACTAAGCATGCATTTGTCAGTAGAATTAAGCTATATGCTGTTTGAAAGTAGGATTGAAGTTCTTACTTTTAGAGTTGCTTTATAAGAATATTATCTAGGGCTCAAGTAACAAACCTTAGAATCAAAGAAGCTTGATAGAAGCACTAATCTCTAAAAGTTTGGATGACCTTTCTACCAGCACTTGGAAGCAAGAGTCAGTACATTTTAAAACACATCACATATTTCAAGCCCATTAAAACCTCAGATAAAAACGTGAATAAATGCCAAATTTCAACCCTAAACATTTTCAAACAGCTTCAGCGTAACTTTTAATGCTGTCATACTTTCTTTTTTTATCTCAATTTTCCACAAGAACATGGAAGACTGCTTCTCTTCATGCCAAAAAGAACTTCGGCTTTGATAGGATTGGACAGTCTAGTTGATGCTTTAAAAGAGTCACTATCCAGAAAAGGGTTGTTTTTTTCCCCTTGCCACTTTCTGCCTCATGGATCTTGACAGAGTAGTCACTACTAGCGGAAACAGGTCATTTAAGAGGCAAATAGGGATATCTGCTTTCTCTGCTCACACAGTTTCCATGCCTAATATCTTTGTACATGACTACGAGAGATTCAATTTATTTTCTACCTGAGGTCATTCTCATGCCCCTGTTGGGTTGATTGTGGGGATTTTTATGTAAAACATTTTCCATAATTTCTTTAACATTAAGAGAAAAGAGGAAAACCATGAGTAGATGAAAGGGAGATGAAGATATAATCTTTTGCACATCACTGGCCAGGAGAATCCTATCTTTCATTTACTACTCCAAAGTTAATTCAGAAATTTGGCTCAAAAAGTCACGTAACTTGCAATTCCTTTTGCACAAATTAGAGTTCATTTTTCTATTTTCCTCTAGTAACAAAGCTCTTAACCACAAAACACATCATGTGAGGTCTTCTTTAACACAGCCAAGATTAAAAAAGGTTCATTATCATCACCACTTCCAATTTTTTCTCCCTCGAAGCCCACACTTTTTAATGAGCCTTCAGACCTACTATGAAACTTGTGGTCTTGCTCTGTTTTACAATTATGACTTATGGACTTTCTTTTGATGCTTTTATCAGTGTTGCTGTCAAATTTCTGACTTGCATTTTTTAGTTCAACCTGAAATTAATGAGTAGCTCCAGAGAAAAAAATCCATTTACCTTATGCTGAAGCAGCCTACCAATCTCAAGAAAAAATCCTCTGAGAAAGCAGAAATCTTTTCCTCTTCTTTGTCTAAAGAGGAACACCACACATACTCAAGTAAAGAGTAGTTCTTTAATACCAAATAAACACCAAATACTACCACCACCAGGGCAGTGTGTTTAGGAATGTAGGGCTTGCGTCTAGGGGTTGGGTTTCTTGTTTTGTAGGCTTTTTTGTTGGTTGGTTTGTTTATTTTATATAAGATCATCAGCAGGATTTGGACAGTTGTTCTGGTGACTTTTGCAGTCCTACATCTCCCAAGAAGAAGCCCTAGCTGAGTGAGGAGCAACAGGGAAAAGGAGATTAGTGAATGCTGTGGGTCTGGCAGCAGGTGAAGCTGGGGCTGAGTCTCCCTGTACATCAAATGCCTAAAATGCCCATGCGTGTGTCATGTGAGAGTGTGTCATGTCTCGCAAGGACTAGAAAAGGAAACTGCCTAAACTCCTACTTTATATTTAAGGGGAAAGGGCAGTTTGCATGTTCTGTGTGAACAGCAGCATTTCTCCAAATACAGGAATTTTACCAGTCTTGCTTTCTGCAAATAATGAGAACTAACACACAGAGGTTTGCTTGGGTTGAGAGGGGTCAGCAAAGTAACTATAGGCTGTGACAAGGTAATTAGCTACTTAAAATTTTTAAAAAATGGAAAAGTGATCCATCTGACAGAAGATGTAAGAGAGTAGCAGGATTTTGA
This sequence comes from Prinia subflava, assembly GCF_021018805.1. Classification (NCBI taxonomy): domain Eukaryota; kingdom Metazoa; phylum Chordata; class Aves; order Passeriformes; family Cisticolidae; genus Prinia; species Prinia subflava. The sequence goes on along the minus strand of NC_086283.1, from coordinate 13,115,561 downwards.
AGGTAGGTGGTTCAGGTTTAATGGAAGATTTAGCTGAGGCATTTTGATAGTGAGATACACTGTTCTACAGCTTGTGCAGTTTGAGGAGGTGTGTGTGGAAATTTAGAAATCTGTGGAATTGGTTGTAACCAAGCTTCTTTGTTTCTTAGCTATCCCTAACACACCAAATTTGATTCTACAGATCTTTTAAAGGCTATCATTAGGCAGGAGGGTTGCCTGATCCCCTTCTCACACAGGCAGCCCCTGCAGCCCACCCTGCCCCTCCCGAGAAAGCACATTGCCACATACAGACAATTCAGTGATTTCAGGGTTTCCGAGGTGCTTGATCACCTGATAACGACTTTGTCTTGCACCAAGGAGGTGAGTGGGAAGAGCAGTTCAGAGGCAGTGCTTAACTAGCAGATACTGCTGGAAATCCAGGAGGGTCCCGGGGAAAGCTTCAGGGTGGTGGTAGGATGAAGCATACATAACCACGATCCATTTTACAAATAAGAATGTGCTAATACTTAAACATCTACATTTTGGTCGAATCTGCTTTGAATAGCAGTAATACTGATGTTCCTCCAGTAGCAATTATCATTTTCCTAAAAAGAAGAGCTAAACCAGAGAGGAACTGCAGACAAAACATATTCAAATATTATTGTCGTCTCTGTGCACCTTTATACTGAGATGAGGTAAAGTAGTAGAAGGAAAATTAACAATAAATTTGTGCCTGGCAAAGCTGAAATGAGAGATGATGTATCTTTCAGAGAGCAGTATTAGATGTTTCTTTAGTCCTTGCTTCTTTACTGAGTCTCAGGGAAAGTAGAATCTTGGTTATTTTAATGGTCTGAGGATGTGGGGCAGGAAAAAGGATATCTTAGTCCAATAATTTTTAGGCATCACCTTTCACCTGAAAGGGTGTAAATACAAGATATTTTCCCTATGAGTATTGAGGCCTGTTCATGTCTTTACTTATTTCTTTCAGTGTTTACAATAGTATTTAACAGTTGCTATATCTGTTTAATGTTTTTAGTCATGTTTGGATGGTAAACAGATTCACAAGCCAATCTTGTGGATTAGTTAATTTCTAAACACCCTTGATGAACTCTCTTTAGAATTCCATTTAACGGTACCATAATTACTCCTGTGAGCATATACAACACCAACAGGCTGCTGAGGCTCTGTTGTAAGCCAAGGACAGAGGGAGAGCTGAGTGGTTTTATTCCTCTTGAAGTATTACTATGCAGTTTTCCAAAGAGGCAATTTCTGAGAAGAAAAAAAAAAGTAGTGGTTTACTGCTGTAAAGAGGGAATATGGCACATAGCTTAAAGGAGTGCAAGGGCCCTGTCTCTTGAATAGAAAAGTGAAGGAAATATAACACTTGCCTTGCTTTCTCACTATTCCGTGGCAAAACACTCCAGTTTTCTTATCCAGAGGATGTGGATAGCAATACTTCCCTTATTTAGTGATATTTTGAGAGCTGCAGATAAACAACTTAGATACAAACCCTTTGGTTGGTAGTATTTTCATATGAGCCTGTTCTCATTTTGCTCGAGATCTTGGTCACAACACATGAAAAATAAGTTTCTAATTCATCACCACTAAACTCTCTGGAAGAACAATTCACAATCAGTTGAGACATCTCTGTGTCAGCTGCTCTCCTTTAAGAGTTTGAACACTGTTCATAAAGTGTCATCATCCGGAGTGGAAGTCAGTGGTTTTTTGCTGGTGTTAGAACTTGTGACTAGCACCACTCCATGTATTTTAATGATCCTGAGTCAAGCACTGACTTTCAAAAACATACTCAAGCATCTGATTATATTTGAGACTACTGGATACTTTCAAAGGTCATATTAACCAATTCCACTTGAACCTGTACAGTTTGGATCATCTCAACGTCTTAAAAGGGAGGCTGCTTTAAACCTTCATTTTCAATTTTATTCTCACAAACACAAAGAAGCTACAAAAATAGCCCTGTAAGGACTGTATATTAAGTTTTATTTCTTCCAATCAATAGCTGTTCGCACATCCAAAGGAACAACAATAGAGAAGTTCCAAGGAGCCAATTATACACTCACCCATCTCACCTCCCTCCACCCTCCCAGGTTTAACTTGATCAACTACTAGGTCATTGACTCAAGGGATCTAATTTGCTTTTGCACTAATGCAAGTTCAGGAAGCGGCAATTCTGTGAAGAGGTCTTAGTGTAAATGGCAGTCAGATTTGACAAGAGCCATCACCTGTGTTTAGTCTTGGTTTTGGCAGCAGAAATATGAAGCATGTCTATGAAATCAAATGTGCCTTGTTCTCTGTTACATTAAGGCCATATCAAGGACCTTTCATCACTTCTTAAAGCAGTTAAACGGCGATTGGTTGCTGTCAGTATGGTAAGATTTTTGAGGAGGAGAATACAAATTCAGGAAAACATGGAATTGTTGTGTTTCCTACCACATGTTTTAAAAAATGTTATTAGAACCAACTACATTTTTACAAAATAGATTAAACCAAGACATTCAGCTGCACTGTGAGGGCATATTTGCAAAGCAAATGCAAAGAATAGATGACTAATGTGAAACATCTGCAGTCAATTTAAAAATGACCGGGAAATTATTAGTAGTCTCTGAAATAGTTACAGAAACTTTTCACTCACAAATTTCTTACTTTGAATATAATTTTTAATGCAATGCATTTGAATATAATACATAATGCATTATGTTTATAATTCTTTTAGTTTTGCATTTGCCTTCTTTGTTTATAAAAGTGTCTGGAAAGGGATAATAAGGATGCAGGGGAATTATTGTCTGGAGAAGAAAGTGAATCACAAAGCAAAATATCACTTGCAATCTTCACTGTGATAAGAAAGGTAGGAGGGAGTTATTTCAATAATTCTGGCTAGCTCATGCTCTTACAAAGCAACCCATAAACCATACTCTTATGCACATGCTTTGCCATTAAATATTTTGTTATGAAGGTGTCAATATTCCTTTCCCTAATATGAAAAATAGAAAGTTAAAACGGAAAGTGCACTTGTAGCTTGAATTATACCGTTTTATCTGGATTCACTCCTACCTTGCAATGGGACTGCTATCCTAAGAAGAATCTTGATTTATAGAGAAATTCTTCTTGTGCTCATACTAATGAGTCAACTTCTTGTAAACTATGAAAAACTGGGTGTTCATCTTGGAAAAGCCACTTACAGACATATGAGTTCAAAATGTTATTCCAACATGCAGGTGCAATTCCATAATATATCTTTAAATGACAGTATCTCCGTGGACAGTTTTGGTCCAGTTCAACAGCTTTCCCAAAATCGTAGCAGGTCATTTTTCTTCTAAGTATGAAAAGACTAAATTACATAAAGTACTCAACTATATAAAGATGCAGAATAAAAATCAGATTTAGTCTGTTTTATCTTTATTTGATCTTTGCTTATTTAAATTTTTAGTTGGCAACTTCATTATTAATAGACAAGCTTAGAGTTTCACACCTAATTAAGGCTTGGTTAAACACCATTTAAAGTATGATTTTTTTGTTTCCTTAGAAGTCAGTTCTAGTCCCATAATTCCATCTACACTTAAATTGGCATGAAATGCCTGTCTGCCTAGAAGGACGTGTTCTTCTTTGGAGGTTAGGTCTGCACAAATAAATAGATAAATCTGGCTGTTTTAGCTTTGAGCACAGATCATTTCCTGAGCCATTTCATTGGGTAGGCACAGCAGTATTAATGTCACTGTTAATGCTCAGAGGCAAAGCAGGGGCTGCCTCTTTAGGAGATAGTTTCATGGGCAACACATCTCCAGGAAGCGTGGGAATTTTACTTGAACTGTCGCCAATCAATGCAAATTTCTCACTGCTGGTTTTGCTGTTGCTGAACAGGACAGAAGCTCTTAGACAAAGCTCTTGAGTGAAAATCAATTCTCCCCCTTCCCATGCTCATATTTGTGCCATGTATTTTTGGCTCCCACATGCATGTGTCATTCTGCCCCGAGTTCCACATTAAGCAGCTCAATCAGCTGAGCGGAAGAATGGAAGGGTATTATTGAACTGCCAACTTTTAAAATTTTTTTTCCCCCTTGGATTTTCCATAGGGATTGCAAAAGACATATTCTTGACACCCAGGCATTTCACATTCTGATTTCAAGCCTGCACTTCAAAGCACAGAAGCTTTACAGCATAGTGTAAAACACTGTATTTTTGTCCCATAAAAGTAGGCTGAACTATTTTAAATGAAACTTAAAGGAAAAAGAAATCAGCCTGAGGAAGACATGCAACATAGAAAACTTCGGTCTGAGCATCTTAAATTTGTCTGCCGTTGTTTCTAGGCTAATTTAGGCAACAAAGGATGCCATCTGGGTATGGAAAATTAATTTAGGGGGAAACACATACTTTTTATAAACTCTCTGTGTTCTTACAAGTAATGAATTTAGCATACTGAAATGCAGCTCTTACTGTGGGAAGTTTCCAGCAACATTAGTTAAGGTTAATGTTTTTTAGGTGGATCTGATACTGATCAGACTAAGTGTAATCCCAGATCACAACTGAATATCATTTCAGACTTTCATTTTTTTCATGGTTGCCTCTACTTATGTAAGGGCATAATTTTCTTAATTTTTTTTTCAATATGAAAAGATTTTATTCACCACTAGTGATACAGCATTCACAACAACAGCTTAATATTAAGTGCAATTTGAAAGATATATTAATTTCTTATAGGCATAATAAAAAGTGCAAAACTGTTATCAAAAGTTCAGCCTATATCACAAAATTTACAAAATCTAATTGAAAAAGAACCATGGAAATGCTTTAGCCAAAGTAACAGAAGGAGATTCAGTGCTAAGTATTCTGCATCAGGCACCTAAAGGGAGTACTTAACATTATCATACTGTACTTGTTTAAACGAGGTTAAGTTCCCACAGCAATTTTAATTAATTGTTTGTTGTATACAGGTAATAGTTCTGAACTACTGTACTTGTCATTGTTGTGTCTTCATATGATCAAGCAAGGCAATATTGAAGATTACTGACAATCAATGTGAAATGGAGGACTAAACTGAGGGACCAGAACTAATGTTGTCTATACAATTATTACCATATAGAATCATAAAATCATTATGGTTGCAAAAGACCTCCAAGATCATTAAGTCCATTCTCTGAACATCAACATGTCCACTAAACCATAGCACTTTCAAGTAAACTGTAGCAGCAAGTTGTTTCTTGAATACCCCTGGGGATGGTAACTCCACCACTTCCCTGGGCAGTCTATTCCATTGCTGAAACTCCTTTTCTCTTCCTCTTGTCCAACCTGAACCTCCCCTGGTACAGCTTGAGGCCATTTCCTCTTGTCCTGTCAATGGTTGCCTGGGAAAAGCGACTGACCCCCACCTTGCTGCAACCTCCTTTCAGGCAGTTGTAAAGAGTGATAAGGTCTTCCTTGAGCCTCCTTTTCTCCAGGAGTCCACTTCCCTCAGTTGCTCCTCATAAGACTTGTGCTCCAGATCCTTCACCAGCTTCGTTGCTTTGGTTTGGTCTTGCTCCAATAGGTGAATATCTCTTTTTTTGTCATGAGGGGCCCAAAATCGAACACAGGACTCAAGGTGCAGCCTCACCAGTGCTAGAGGGATAATCATTTCCTCGTTCTACTGGCCACACTTTTTCTGATACGAGCCAGTGTGCCATTGGCCCTCTTGGCCACCTGGACACACTGACAGCTCATGTTCAGCTGGCTGTCAACCAGCATCGGTAGCTCCTGAAGTCACACGAACTGATGATCCCCCTTTTTTCCTCCCATTACTTCAATTTGCATGGTATCAGATTTAATCACAGTATTGTATAGTATGGAACTACACAGTTTTTTAGAATTTTTGGGGATCTATGGAAATACTGACTAAAATTATCTCAAGAAAACATTAAGCAAAGAAGTAGTTAGAATCCTTATCCTAAGGTGCTTGTTTTCCCTAGAGCTGGTTCCAGTTTGATAAAAGACACTTTGATTTTTCTTGTTTCTTGACAATTTCAACTTGATACCTAGTTAAAAGTAAAGAAGCTCATCAAATAAACCTCCAGACCTCAGTGTTCTCAAGAAAGCTTAAAACTTTGAACCTTGAAAATTCTTTAAAGTGTAGCTATGTGGATACAGTAGTACCTGTATGTTGATATAGAAATATATCGAGCTATGTAATGAAAATTGTGTGTAAATGTATTTTCTAATATTTGAATGATTATGGTACCTCAGAGCCATTAACAACCACTGGATTTTGCATAGTATGTAGCAGATGTAGAAAAGCAAAAATTTAAGTGGGGGATTAATATTCTTTTTGAATCCTACTTCTCTGGTAATAGGCAATTCTGTTTACACTGGCTGGCTCATCCTGTACTTCCTAACACCTTAGTTGTTTAATTTGGAATTAATGTTCTTTTAAAGACTCTCTTAAATATCATTCTTTGGAACAACTTTCTGAAAACATGTTAAAAGAAAAGTTATCTTCAGTATGCAAGGCTGTGACTGCCTTTTTCACTTGGGTTTTTGGGGCTTTCCATAAACCTTGCTGGTGTCCCTTCTTAGTCATTGCAACTTTCAAAACTTAATTTTAAAAATCCTAGAAGGGCAGGTATTGAAAATGCGCTAATTCCTGACAAGTCTTGGGGGAGCTGGACTTCACTACAATATGTAGTATTCCTAGTAGGCCTTACTTATAACATTTTGTTGGGAATCAGAGGAAAAGAATTATCAAGATTTCTCCCCATCCTCATTAAGTGTTCATTTTACAGCAATTCTCTGAATTTTCAAGTGTCCAATTAATGAGATATCAGTATTAGAGAGTTGGCCAATACACAACATATGACTTGTGGTTTATGAGTGTCCCTGAGATCACAAAGGGATAAACCACCCTGCTGAAGTGTTCTTTCAAATGAAAAAAAAAGGACCAGGAACACATTCAGGGTGGAAAAAGGTACTTGAACCTTTTTTTCCCCTGTTATTTGTCAAAACAGGAAACTCTTCGAGCAGGTGGGTTTCTCCTCTTGGTATTTCTGAGGAAGCAGTACCTTTATCTCATCTTCACTGTAAGGCAAGCTGCAGTTATTGCAATGTAGATTGCTTTGGAAAGCTGCTAACTTTAACAGCTTATTTTTAGAGATAAGATGAGATGTTTCCTGTTCATTAAACCGTGGAAGAGTTACTAAAGTTAATAGTTATAGTTACCTCTGCTGAAGCCATTATGTAAATTTAGTGACAGGGATGCAATTTACTGATTATGACAAACTGATATTGTCCTAGGATATGTTAAAACTGTTCTTACTGTAAAAATGGCACTAAATCTGTAAGAAGCAATTTCCCATTGCCTACTGCAATAACAATACTTGCAAATTGGTTTTATTGTAATGTAACTGTGTGTGTTATTTAAAGAGGTAAATAGCTACTGGTAAGGTAAGGAAAACCTAAGCTGCAGAGCTAAGCAAAATGCAATTGGCATGAGGTTAAGAGATTCAAGGTTTCTGTTATAAATAATAATAGAGCTAATACAACAATATCAAGTTTTGTTCTCTGTTGCCATTAGTCTGAAGATAAAGATCAGGGGATTCATATTCTTACAGAATCTGGCTTTGGGCCTTAAAAGATTATTCTTCAGATGATATTAAGTGGACCAAAAGCTGAGCCCTCATCAGCAGGGGTTGTGCAGGAATGAGGTAAATCAGGAGTTGGTTCACTGCTTTTGTGAATCTCCAGAATCAGGAGATGAACTCAGCCCTTGAAAAACTCGTGCTTTGGTAACACCTAAACAGTGCTTTGATTCCATTTACATCCTTTTCTGTCCCGGTCTACAAACATTTCAAACCTACCTGGTCACCAGCTATCCATATTTATAATCTATTCAACATCAGTCCATGCACACTCTCTGCCTCTTGGCTTGGAAAGTAGGGAGTGACTTTGTAACTCCATGATAGTGGGATGTAACTGTGGAAAACTGGAGAGAGAGTGGCTTCTCAGCAGGACTGCCTGGTGGAGTGTTTGGCTGTTAGCAGCTGAGATTTCAGTGTGCATTTATGATCAGAGCATTTGCCCTGAAGTCAACCTGTGCCTTGGCAGTGTGTGCAGCAGGCTTGTTGCTGGCTTTACTGCCAGTAACTGTTGCTGGCTTTACTGTGGTGATGGAGAGGTGAACCAGCTTTGTCTCAATGTCTTTTTTTACGTTTCATGCTTATGTCTGAATTTTAAAAGTAGGAAATCCTGTTCCCTCTCTCCCTCCCTTTGAACTTCCTTGTTTTCCAGCTAACTCTGAATGTGTGCTACTGTTGAATGCACCTACTTTTACTCTGTCTTTGATCCTTTTATATTTGCGCCATTAAAGTTATCTTTAGATTTGTTTGTTTGCCTCTGACTCAGACACCAGTCAGCAGCACTGCCTTTGATGGCTGGATCAGTCTGACATTTGTGAAAATCCAGTAATTTTTCCACAGGGAGGCACCAGTCTTCTGGTTTGCTTTTCTAAATGATATGACCTCTCTGCTAGACAATGTTACAGGGGACATGCAATCTCTGGCTGCAGCAATCTCTGGCTGCAGCACTGGTTTCTGGGCTTATGAAAAAACAGAACCCACATCTTAGAAGCTCTGTTGGAAAGAGGCATGAAAATTTCATAAGTGACTTCTTTCTTCTTTGATATTCGTGAATGTTGAAGCCTTACTATGTTAGCAGCTAAGACGTGGCAACTTTGGACAATTATTTCTTGCAGATAGCTGTTCCAAGTGAATGTTATCCACTGACTTGCAGCCAATTAGTTACTAAAAACGAAACAAATCATTTGAATATTTTTATTCAAAATGGAGAGGAACCTTGACTGCTTTCTATTGTGCATGTATGCCAACTTGCATAGACATAACCCGTAGATAGATCAAAAAGATATATTAGGGTTGGAAACAAAATGAGCAAAAAGCATTTCCTAGTTGGTTTTAAAAAATTTAGTTGTATATCAGCAACAGTCTTTGTGTTCATGCTTCACTAAGAGAGTAAGTGCTGTATGCAATAAACTTACCTACTTAAAATCATAACGAGAGCATAAAAAGGATTGTTCTATCATGGTGTAGCAATATCTCATTGCACTGCTCACTTTTAAAATAATCATCTGCATTTTTGTGGTATGCAGATAAGTATTTTAAACAGTCAAAAAAGTCTTCAACATATTCTGCTGTTTTATCTTGCTCTTCATAGTTCACGAATAAAAAGTGTAGGGGGGAGTAGACATAGTGATACAATCGGATTTTGAGAATAAAATGATATCTTCTTGATAGGTTTCAGGAACAGATAATTTCTCATTTACAAATCTATGCTTCAGGCATAATTCAATAAAACATATAAAGCTTTTGTGGCCTTGTGAGATTTAGTAGTGCAGAAACTGGATATATTTTTATTGAACCTATCTTTCAGAAAATTACTGAGTAACAGCCATGAGCTTCTGTTTCCTCTTCAGAGCAGTGTTGCAGTTTTATTATAGTAACATCCAATTGCAGTTCTCTGTGTAAGGCTGTTGAGCCTAATTTTGCTCTATTCCCCCTATTCAGATGCTTTGTTACTAAGCCAAACTGAAGTCTGAAATTTGTGATTAAAAGGGATTTTAAGAAGATCTCTGAGCATAAGCAAATGTTGATGTATTATGAAAAGGACAGACTATCCATCTTTCTTCCCTCTTTTCTAATTTTAACATTGTAATTCATCCATCAATTTATATACACCTAGAATTTCTATCTTCGCACATTTATCTATGTCATTTACTCTTTGTTCCCAACCATTAAGTCACCATCTCAAATTTTTCTTGATCTTCTTGAGTAAATTTGATGTTTAGGATTGTGGGGTTGATTTTGTTGTGTTTTTTTGTTTGTTTGTTTGGTTTTCCCTTGTAGGTTTTTGTGTTTTGTTTTTGTGTTTTATTTTGGGTTTGGGTTTGGGTTTATTGGGGGTTTTTTTTTGGGGGGGGGAGGGGTTGTTGGGGGGGTGGGTTTTTTGGTTTTGTTTTTTGGGTTTTTTTGGGGGGGAGGGGTTTGGTTTTGGGGTGTTTTTTTGGTGTTTTTTGTTTGTTGGTTTGGTTTGGTTTGGTTTGGTTTGGTTTGGTTTGGTTTGGTTTGGGTTTTTTGGTTTTTTTGTGGGTTGTTGTTGTTGTTGTTGCTGTTCTTGATTTGAGTTGGTATTTTTGTTTGTTTTGTTGGGCTTTTTTGCTATCCTTGCTCAATTACCAGTGAATAGACAGTAAGATGTATTGAGAGACAGGAGATGAATAAGACGAGAAATTTTTAGGTTTCTGAAAACCACTCCCTTAGGGATCTGATGCTGGAATTGCAGGCAACAGGACTGGAGGTGCTTCTGCTGTAATTTCTTTTTAGAAATGGGACATGTTTGCTCCTGGAAATTATTGGCACTCACATTAAAACCATTAAAACATTTTTTTTAAATCACATATATTCTGAAGAACATATTCAAGGGTGTTGTTTGGCAGTTCTGTTTTTTGGGGTGGGTTTTTTGTTGTTGTTGTTGGGGGTTTTTTTTCCCCTCTGTAAAATCCTCTTTTGTTTTTTTCATTATGATACACAGAAAGTTTGTCACATGTTATAAAAAAGCTGCAAAACACTTTTTGAAAAGACCAGTATTCCTTTGGGTATATTTCTGTCTTGTGGAAAAAAAAAAGGCCTAGTAAGAATATCCATAACAAGACCACTTATAAGAAAATTGTACTCCTGGAATGCATTTGCAAAGTAAGAAATTGAAGAGATACTTTTTCTGAGTTTAGCATTAGCACACAGGAATTTATGACCAGGTGTTGAGAAAAAAACACAAGATAAGGACATGCCATATTATTGTAGTTTTAACACAGAATGATTTTTTAAAATATTTTATAATTTAAGTTTTCTGGTTTTTGATTCATAGCAAATTGTTTTTCTTAAGACACACCCTGTACCAATGTTAGTCCTAGAATTTTATTTTAAAATTATGCCTTTTTAGGTATTATTTTGTTAATTTTTACACATTTAGTGGACAAAAGTAAGTCATTTAAAAACAAGATTTTAAACTGTTGGTACTTACCTCATAGTTTATTAAAAGGCAACATTGCTATTGCTATTTCACAAAATCTCCACACACTGAGTGGTGCCTTTGATACCTCAGTGCAAGCTGACATTTTGGTGCTATGTGTTAAGTCTAGGTCTCCTTCTGGGAAGAACACTAAGACACAAGAAATACAGTCTGACAGAAAATGAATGGTTACATAAAAATATCTCATGAAGCTGTGAAGAAAACCTGTCATATACTTGGCTAGTCTAATGGCAGAGCTATTAGAAAATAACTGGTCTAAATCATGTACATTGGCCAGTTAGGCTGTCTAGAGGCATCTTTATATACAGAGGAATTTCAGATGAATATGGCTATGATCTCTCCGCTGGAAACAAAATCCTTGAACCAGTTCTCTTGTCCAGCTGGAGAGGAATTTGTAATTTGCCCACACAAGTGGGCACACATGTTGATTTTGGAAATCTGCCTCCAATTAGCAGGTGTTTAATATTCCAAGTGTATTTGCTCAGGTATCCACAGGCAGGAAAGCTTCCACTGTTACTCTCTGTGAAAGGAAATTCTCATCCATAGGGTTAGTAATGAAAAGTGAACTGAATTACAAACAGATGTTGAACAGGAAGTCTTGAAGTTATCGGTGGCTTGTGAAGATTCTAAAAAACATGACATATTGTGTGACTGAGGGAGCTGAGTTTATTTAGTCTTGAGGAGGCTCAAGGGGGATTTCATCATTCTCTACAACTCCCTGAAAAGAGGCTGTAGTGATGTAGGGATTGGTCTTTGCTGTGCCTGCGCTATCAGGAGCAGAGGAATTCTCTTCAAGCTGAGACAGGGGAGAATCAGATTAGATATTAAAAAAACCTTTTCACTGTTAGAGTAGTTAGGCATTGGAATAGGTTGCCCAGGGAGATGGTGGAGTCACCATTCTTGGAGGTGTTGGAGAGGCATCTGTGTTTGACACTTGGTGATGTGGTTTAGGGGTTACAGTGGTAATGCTGGGTGGATGGTTGAACTGGATAGTCTTATAGTTCTCTTCCAGCCTTGATGATCCTATGACTTTGATTCTATTCCCCAGTCTTTTCAATTTGAAAAAAAAAAAAAAAAAAAAAAAATGCTTTCTCCTAGGGAAAGGAAATCACAGCAAGCTATAGAGCTGGTCCCTGTAGATGTAATGTAAGAGCTGCTCTGATCTAGACCACCAGTGGAACAAAGGGAGAGAACATAGAGACTGTGGCTTAGTATGGCATAGACTGAGCTTTTGCTATGCTGCCTCTCCCCAAGGCAGCATAACGTGTTATATCAAAGATATTTTAAATTTACAGTGTTAGATACACAGTGCCAGGTAATCTAGTGGGGTATAGGTATGTGTGCTCTTCATCCCTATTCCAGCAGAGGAATAATCAAACTGTATGGAGGAATATAATCTGTGCTCTGTGAGCCATGCTTCAGTAGCTAAAACAGGCTATACAGCTGCTGAAAACTGGGGGAAAAAAAGGAGAAACCAAATCAGCAAAAATGCAACTTAATAATTACTGTGTCATATGATATTGCCTCATTACCACATCATAAATTGCCAGTTTAGAAGCGATCTGCACCACTGTGCAAAATACCTCTGAGAAGAGGAAAGGGGAGACCATAACATAAAGGGGAGACCAAATCAGTAATTGCTAATCACTGCATTTGCAATAATGCTTCGGTGGAAAATAGTTACAATCCATCCCTTCCATATGCTAATTATTTTAAATCACCTTACTCATGAGAAAAATCTCAGGACTTCCAAATAAATTAGTTGCAGATAAAATCTTTTGATGTCTGTGACTTGTTTCACGGTGTCTAATTTGAGTCTTCAGTGGCTCATTTAGTTGTTTTTTCTAGGTTTTACCTGATAATACAGGTCAAACACCAAGATTAGTTTTAATTATGATTGTTCCATACCATTTCATGTACTTACTAGGCACAAGGTAATTGTGGGCATAAATTAATGAAGAGAAGAGATGATTGTAACAGAGAAAAAGTTATCAGTAAGCTAGATAAACCTGGAGAATAGGTATTTGTTCTTATTTCTGTGTTATAATTAAAGGTGTCTTCTTCACCCACAGTTGATCCAGTCACCTTTTGCTGAGATAAGATTCTCCACATCATACCTGAAAGTCATTCTATGTTAATCATGTCAGCTGAGATTTGTTAAAAATTTTGTTTGTGAAAAGTAGATAAAACATTATAGGTGACTTGCCACCATCAGGCGCAGATTTCAACAGAAAAAGCTCCATTCATCTGTTTTCATTTTCAAATCTCCTCAAGTAACTCTATTTGTAAGCCTTTTTTAAGTGAAAGTCAACTGTGTGTGAAATCCTCTACAATATTGACAGCTATGACGTAGAGCTAAATAAGTGTAGTATTGCACGTCTTCTCCATTTGTGAATGTGGCAGAGATCTTCTGCAACATCCAAAGAAGTTATTATCATGCAAACCATCTTCTGCACATCTTGAAGCAGATGGATCCTGTCTTATTTAAATCGCCTCACTTTCTACAAATGACAGAGCCCTCATGTTTCCACATGTTGGATTGCTCCCGAAGGAGGAAGGCAAACAGATTCTGTCGCTGCCAATGCTGGCACTGCTTCTGTTCCCTTTTGCATGGAACATGATAGCAGATAAGTTGTGCTTGGAAGTATCAGGAGCCGTCCCTCACACCCCCCTTTAAAAAGGAAGTGGTGTTTAGAGGAGAGTAACAAGTTTGAAATAATAGCAATTAACTTCAATTTAGAAAGTTGAAAGTGCTGGATTTGCTTTATTAATGCAAGGAGGGAAACAGAAAATATTCTATCACATCAATACTGTTGTCAGAAATTTGTGTCATTTCTGCACAGGGGATAAGACATAATCTGTAGACAGAGGATTTATGTAAGGAGGTGAGCCAGGAGTTTTTAAGAACAGGTCACGCAAACATCTGCTTGGAGTGTCCTCGGTATGCACGTCATCTTGCCTCAAAGAAGGAAGATGAACTATGTACTCCCACTGGATGCCTTTGAACTCAGCACATCTTTGATTTTCACATCGATAGGTGATTCCCAGGAAACAGTTTCTTGTTTGAAAGAATAGCTTAATAAAACAGAAAGGAAGGTGTTACCCCCTAAATCATAGATACATTTGAAGGACGGACTGCTTCACTGGAAAAGATTTTTGGAAGGTCTCCAGTTCTTTACTCTTGCCCATCACAGTACTGCTCTGTTAATTTGGACAAGTTGTTTTTAGTGTTATTTTTTCCTGAGTGCTATGTGAACAGAAAAAAATTAGTTGTAATCTCAGTCAGGTGAGATTTTGCTTTTTGCTGTGTCAAAAAGAACAGTCTATTTTCTATAAGTATCAGGTGACAATGTGTTTTGCAACATAAAAATGATCTAAAAATCTGTGACAGTCTCCTTTAGTATTACAAATATTCTGTTTTCTTTAGGAAAGTTGCATTTTCATAAAAGCCATTTGAAAACTGATTTTAATAGTGCTGGGAACTTTTTTTGATTTGCTTTCAATCTTCTGAAATGAATGGAGCTTTAACTCAGAGTTTCCTTGTACCTCATGTTGTAGTCTGTGATTTACTCATATAAGTTTGAAACAGAACATAGTTTTGAATCTGATACCATTTTTTTTTAGGTAAGGACCAAAAGAAGTCTCTAGTTTATGAATCTTTAGGAAGATATCATTTTTTATTATGTTTTAGTCATAACTTCATTTTCTTTTCAGTAACTCCACAGGTTGGACAAAAAATCAGGAGTTCTGATATTTATTCCACTATAACCTAATAAAGTCAGTATTTTCAGATAGTTAGCTTCAGCCTTTGTTTCAGAAGAGTAGTGCAGCTGTGCTGGGAAATTTCCAGGCCCTCTATCATCCTTGACCTTGAGCTGGCTCATTTGCTTTGAACCTTGCAGATTTTGGGATGCTAACGGATTTTCTTTTAACTAGTCTATTGAGGAACTGAGCTCTTCACCTAAACCTTGTTTTTGTTTTCTCGGGGTTGTTGCTGTGTGGGTTTGGGGTCCTTTTGTGTGGGGTGGGGTTTTTTTGTTGTTTTTGTTGTTGTGTTTCTTTGTATGTTTGTTTGTTGGTGTGTGTGCATGTTTTTTGGTTTTGTTGTGGGCTTTTTTCTGACTGTTTTAATTACTCTCCATTCCTGATGGAGATTGGTAGATACTAGGTCCATTATACAGCAACTAGTCTTGAAAAGAATTGCTATACTTCTAATTAGAACAACTGATGTAGCCTAATACAAAGAAAGTGTCCCAGGAGATTTTGCCTCTGTCCAAGCCATGCTCAAAGGAAAAACAGGGTTGAAGTTAAGTATTATTTAAGTCACCTGTAACTTTTCTACATTTCAGGCCATTTCTAAGCAGCCTGTAAGGAATGATTTCAGCAAACATGGATTAGACTCTCTCAGCTGTCTTGCATCAGTGTGCAAGAGGAATTATAATGCAAGAGAGGATGCAAAGGCCACTGTAATTAGAATTTTCAGGTGTAATATTCATCAGTCTCCTTGTCCGAGTTTATTGATGTTTATAGAGAGGAAATTAGGGCTATGTACAGAATGACACAGTCGGCAAGGGAAGAGTTCATCTGAGGTGATGAAAATAAGCTGTGCTACCTGGATTTTTCAAAATTTATCAATGGTCAAGCTTAGCAATGAAACTTGAATTTTTTTATCTCCTTCGTGTTTGCTGTTTTCAGCATCCTTTGTGGCCAATCCTTTGGAAACAAATAAAGAAGTATATTAGAACAGTCTCTTGCTGCAGAGGTAGTGTATATTAATAGTTTACAGCCATTCTAACAAATAAGAAGCAGTAGGTTCCATTTCCACATACCCTGTAAAGGCAAGGCATGTCCTGGTAGATGACATCATTCTGTTCTCAAACTACAACTTTCCATGTTGTGTTATCTTGTCTATGTCAGAAATAATTTATTATCTCTTGGAATTATGATTTGTGATATTCCATTCCTTCCCCTAATTTTTTTAATTATTAAATTCTTAAGAAACAGTTTTATCACTGAGCTGAGACCCCCAAAGACATCATTTTGTCAGTGCAGTGACAAGAGATAATAAAGCCAAAGGCTCGAGCCTATATTTATTTTTATTTTTTCAGATACGGTGCTACTCCGGAATATGCAAGATTTAAAGTGGTATTACTGAGGTGAGAGGTTGAATATAATCTGCATGTTGGTTTCTCCTTATGCATCTCACCATCTG
Source organism: Prinia subflava (assembly GCF_021018805.1). NCBI lineage: Eukaryota > Metazoa > Chordata > Aves > Passeriformes > Cisticolidae > Prinia > Prinia subflava. The sequence goes on along the minus strand of NC_086283.1, from coordinate 13,099,288 downwards.
CTTGCAGTTGTTAATTTTCCCCCCTCAAACTTGGTCTTCTGCTTCTGAGAAGCTTTTAAAGATTGTACTCCTGTCTTCCTTCATTAACATGTCAGGGGGTGCAGCTGCCACGATTAAGCAGGCATTGTGTGTGGTTGGCTGGAGACTGTGACTGGTGAGAGGGTCCTGAGGATGTGCCTTTGCACACTGTCCCTGCGGGTGCCATCTCGTGGCTGCACAAGCCTGTAATGATTGCGGGTTTGTCTCTACCTTGGCATGGTGCTTTTTCTAATCTGTTCGTTGCTATGAAAACTGTGGATTTTGGAGGGCCTTGTTACATCTTTTCTTTCCATATATATTTTGTATAATTTTTGTACCCAGATGTTACTAGAGCAATTGTGATAATGCTTTCTCTTTTCGGATGTCGATGGCTTGTCGATACTTTATCTGAAGCAGATGACATCCTCACACAATACCTTTTTTCTAAAGACAGACTGCAACATCGAAAGCTTTCTTCCCTCTCCTTGCTCATTTTATATTGTCCTAGACTTTGTCAGTTGTTGTTTTTTAGAAAGTTTGAACTGGTTTGGTTTGATCTTCTATTTAAACTGTTTCCCTTATGCTTTAGATTTGCCCAAAGCAAGTTACCAACTTGGAAAAACTTGTGGTAAAATGGTCATAATCCTACTGCTCTTATGTGCTTTGTGACCCACTCAGCATTTTATCCTTTGTTTTTATACTTCATGACTGTTGTCAGATTATATCTCTGTGAGGCTCCACTGACACTTTAAGCCTGAGTCATAGCTGGAATCCCTGACTTCCCTGTGTTCTCTGGGGCTCTGTTTGAGTCATACAGTAAAGACTTTGTTCCACTAGTAACATAGCTTTAGCAACAGAGAGCATTGCTGGCCTGGAAATGGCAGGAGCCTTTTCTCCTCAAAGGAATTGGGTTTGCCCTTGGTTGCCTCATAGTAAAAGCAAAGTTTGTGCAAAGCTATTTGGTTTGGGAAAAGGTGGTTTTTTTGTTTTTTGTTTTTTGGGGGTTTTGTTTGTTTGTTTTTGGTTTTCTGTTTTGTTTTGTTTTGTTTGAAGTTAACAATTCTTTTGTCACTTTATGAAATTCATTTGCCAGCAGAAAAAAATTCAAGCTAACACAGAAGTGTCATCCTTTTCTTCTGAATAAGGGTAAAAATAGATCTATACTAACAGATACTGTTTAAAACTCTTTTTGGTTTTATAGCATGTAAGTAAATTAACAGGCAGATGAGCTTAGTTTTCTCAAATAAATTGTCATCAGTATTTCCGAGGGATACATGGATAAATTATGCCCAGTTAACATCACATTTGTGTTTATTAAGCATGTTACTTAATATTAAACATCAGAACTAAGTAATTTTAAATAACCATCTGTTTTCATACATTAAATCACAGTATTATTTCTGCAACTAATGCTACTCCATTAGTCTCTGAGGCAAGATAACAAAGCACAAAAATGAATATGTCTACATATGAACCCATCACCAAAGAAAAAAAAATGCTAATGAGTATCGGGGAAATAGGTAATTAATGAGTATTGTAAGTGATAGGATATTCAGCCTTTCAAAGGCTGAACAAACAAAAATTTAAGAACATACAAATATTGAGGTAAGCTTGTCCCTGTTGTTGGTGGATAACCTCCCATATCTGTTATGCCAAATATTTCCTATGTGGCTTTTTAGTAATAGATAAATGGCATTCATTTCCCTGACTGGTTGTATATTATCCCGAATATAGAATCACAGAATCATTTATGTTGGAAATTACTTCTTTGAGATTGTTGAGTCCAACCATTGACCTAGCTCTGCCATGTCCACCACTAAACCATGTTCTGAAGTGCCACATCCACGTCTTGCAAATATTTCCAAGGATTGTGGTCACTCCCAAGCTTGACTGTTTTCAACCATATTTATCTTGCATGCTTTCTTTCCTGTTGTTAAGTAGTTTAATGTGATTCATTTGTAAAGTTTTTGAATGGGCTAAATTACGGTTAAGATTCTCTTTACTCAAAATGCCTCTGGACAGTCTGTGGGAGCAGAAAATGCTTTGGCACTAGAAGACTACACTGAGATCTCATTCCCTGCGTGCCCTTTCCTCATTTAATTTTCCAATTTCACTTCTCAGTACAACCAGTATGAAACAGCATCCCAAGGAAACCTTTGATGCATATAAGAAATCACTGGTTTATTTTTTAAAAGATGAAAAACACCTTTACATCTTAGGTATAATCTAACTGAGGTTTATGTGTACAAGGCAGTTCAGTATCATTGCTAGAGCTGTCCTGAAGGCATACACCTCACTTATAAAAATACACAGTACAAAATGTTCCAAAACCCTTAAGATTTTTGAAAAGGAACACAAAGCAAAGCCTTTTGACATTGTTACTGTGAACTCATTCTGAGGCAGGAGAGCAATTTCTCACTGGACTTCAGCAGACACAATTTTATCCCAAAACTTTTCTTTCCTGAGCAAAAGAAGGAGGAGGTACTTTAATCAGAAAAGAACAAATTTGGAACTGCAAACTGCTATATTAATTAGCTCAATGGATTGCAACAGTGAAATCCTAGCTTGTAACACCTTAAAGACTTGCAACTTTTTTAAGAAGTCTGTTATTCAACTGCATCCTCAGGCTATGAAGGTCATTGGATTTCTCTCCATCCCCTATTGATGTACCCATAAGTTAACAAGGTAAAGCTGAAAAGACCTGTCAGCTCATATTGTTCATCTCTGTGCACATTCAGTGCTCCCCCTTACTGTCTGCATTTTAGCACTTTGCAAAGGCCAGGATTCACTGTCTCACTGAGCTCTGTTGAAAAAATATTGTTGAATCTAAAACACATAATCAGTTGTGTGGCCACGGTGCATAGTGTCAAGGGCTTGATTCTGACCTGTCTCTAGTTTAACAACAAACCCTCTCTTTGAGGGTTTTTTTAATCAATCGTCATGCAAGGAAAGCCAGATCAATGCAAATACATCACTTTTTAAAGTAAGATCAAACTGTATCTAATTCAATAATGTTCTTATATTTGATAAGTCCAAAAGTTGGTTTGAATGTGGTATCAATAGGCAAGTACTTCATAGTATGCTTAGCTCTTCTCTTTGCCTCTTGTCTCTTGTTTTGAGTTTTTTTTTTTAAGAAGATGGATTAAAAAAAAAAATACCAGTTGTGATTTTATTGATTATATACTAGAAGGATCCTGTGAGAATTAATCGCTCATTTTTGCTTTTTAGTCAGGTTTCAGGACATGTTTTTCCTCATTATTCTGAGTAGCCAAAATCAGCAAGCATTGTCATTGTTGCCATCATTATCATTATTATTTCACAGTAAAGATCACATTGAATTGCATAATAAAAGGTCAACTACTTCATTTCCTCTACAGTTATGCTCCAAGTGCTTCCATAATTTTCCTTCAAAACAAAGTGGGTGTTAGTTTGAAACCTCCATGCTCTGCAGGTCATTCTGTATAAACATTAATCTTTGCTTTAGAAGAATGCTATTTATATCTTGATGCTTTTACAGTAAGTTTAAATAAACATTGTAAAATGCTTTTGCATTGCCTATATCTGCAATAAAAAGTCCGATCTTGTAGGAGATGACCCACATGAACACACAGATGGTTAGAGAAATTGGCTTCATGAAAACAAAGTAATGAGTTCTCTCCTTCTTGATATTGAATAGATAACAAGTTGAAGATGTGGGGTTTGTTTTAAATGTAAATGTACTTTCTGAATAATCTGAGACTTAAACATGAAGTTAAATGAAATTATTCTAGTTGAGCTCTTTGGAAAAATTAGATTCTCAGAGAGCCAAAAGGGTCCAGCAAGACTAAGAGGGGAAAAAAAAAATTGAGTATTGCAAATCTGTCAGTCTTGAAATCAGCTTGAGACAGTTTGAGATATGCAAGCAGCCTTTCTGCATTTAGATTTGATTTAGCAGGGCAGCCAGCAAGGCAGGGAGCTCTCCTTGCTTTGGCCACTCATGGCCACTCCAGGATTTTACTGACAACAGGCACACCTGTGAGACATTTATTGCACACCAAGTCTTGCCTGGGATGTGGCACTGGAAGTTTGATTGGTTACATTTGATTGATTATGCTGTTGTGCACACATTGCTGCTGTTTCTTCAGACTGCTGCAGCCTCCCACTTCCTCCTTGCTTTCTAATGTCGACAATGAAACCACTAAATAAAACTTAGTATCTGTTTTGATTAAAATCAAAGGATTTGCTCACACTATCTATCACACACTGTGAATAGTACAGCCATCTGGGGGACATTGCTATCCTCAACACTTAATTAGGGCTCTTTTCAAATACTTAAAAGACCAATACAAGAATTAAAATGCAGAAAAAGCTTTTAATTTCTATTTACCTTGTTCTCCTCTACATGCTGTCTCTGGTAGGTTTGTAAAGGTCATGCAGCTCATTTTGCAGCAGGGTGAAGGAAGGGGTCATTTTGTTGAAGGCATTTGGATGGGTATAGCACACAAAAGGAAGTGAAGATGAATAAGGGATTTGTGATGGATATCATAGATTGCTCTGGTAATACCTTAGTATTACTTTACTGAAGGCTTCAGTTAAATTTAGACAACAGGAACCCAAGCTATAAGGAAACATTGAACATGATATTCGTGTTGGTTATGTAAAAGATGATGGGGTTCAATTAGAGAGTTGGCGCTGTAGCTTACATTATTTTTTATGTAATAGTTTATAAATGTCATCATAAACCACTCAGAGTTTACAAAAGGCAGAAGCACCATTTAAATTCATGATAAATGCAGGAAGTGCCAGAGTTTCAATACAACCCAAGGTCAGGACATTTCTAATTCAGTTTTAGAGAATACCCAGCATAACCACCTTGCAATGATGAGCTTCGGTGAGAGAGCTGAGACTTTCCCAAATAACATTTGACCTTCTTTTGGAAGCAAAATGCCCCAGAAGACTTGCACAGTACCATGGCTAGTCAACAAGTTCTAATTTCAAGTTGTTTTGCTTTTAATAACTCAAATTCAGGGGTTTGGTATAGTAGGAGTAATAAGGTCCATAATAGAAGTTATTACAGAATGGGATTTCTCTCTTAATTTTTCCTTCACCAGTCCAGTCATTTGTTAGAAAAGTGATTTGTGATACACAACCAGATATCCCTGAAAAAAAGAATTGAAATCTTCATCTAGAGCAACTGAGCACATTTTTAACCTTGGAGTAGTTTTACATATCCCAGACTGTAAAAACGTTAAAAAAAAAATGAAACAAAAAAAGGGCCAGAACTTGATAGGATATTTTGCTGTTTTAGACTGATAGAAAAAAGAACTTTCTCCCTTTTCTTTAATCCTTAAATTACACAGATATGCATACAGTTTTAATGCTTAGACTGCAGTTTCCAAACAGTACCATTTCTTACACGGTGGCAAGACCCTCAGAGATATTAAAAAACAGTTTGAGTTACAAAAAAAATGCATCTAAGGATCTGTGTCAAGGTGCCTTGAAATACTGAGAACAAAACACCATCTGGTTCTATCAAAAACTAATGTGTTAGACAAGTCAAGCAGTTCTGAAAAATCAGGCCACTTAGTGCTCTGTATGTAACATGCTGAGCAACTCCTGCCCTTCAGGATCAAGCTGCTTTTAAAAAACTGAAGTTTGAAATGCTGGACATAATTAATTTCCTGCTATAATTAGTTTGAGGCCAAACAATAGAATGCAGCCTCAGATCCAGGCTTAACTGGATACTAAGGACATCCTTGCTTTGAAATATAATATGCCTGAAGAAAGAGAGTCCCACACTCATTGTGCCTTATGAGAATTTAAATATTTAATGCGTGAGAATGTAGAATTACATTTTAAATCTATGTACTGAGTATGGCTATCTAAGCCACTCTTATTACATATTTCTTTGTTAAATTTGTTCTTCAGAAATCCTTTTGATGATTTATTTCCCACGTCAACAACCATTACAGGGAACATTACTGAAACATTTCATGTTATTGTTAATTTTTCATTAGGGTTTATTATTTTAAATTGGTACATTGTTGCTAAACCTCCCCCCACAATTTGTTAATCGAAGCTCCTAATGTAGTAAAACCACATGGTGTAATTTCTGCTGAGCTGTTTGTTTGTCAGTGTTTTGTTTACATTTATCCTTATCCAAGGTCATAAATAATGAATGTTTCTCTCGATAGGCCTTTGCAGCCTAGTCCTGAAATCCCTGAGGTCTGTGGTGAAGGACTGCTGAGATCCTAAACCTGATACCACCCAGCCTACTGCTTCTGTTGAAAGATTTTGTTTATACCATGAGCATCTCCAGCTATCAGTCTGTGCCATTCAGTGGGCCACAGGACTCACATTTGCATACACCCTCTGAAACAAAGTCAGAGGGAAAAGGAAACAGTGCTCTGCTGGCCGTCACCTGTCCTCTCATCACACACATCACATTTCTGATTATGTTGATTATTGCACCTCGTCTTGCCTACAGAAAAGACATTTCTTGATACTAATCCAAACACAAAGATGATGGTTTTCAGCTGTGCTTACAGCTTGCAAAACAGCCACTGTGGATACTCACAGCTTTGGTACATTTACCTGATTGCCAGAAATAGCTGCTTCCCACCTCTCTGCTGGGGGCCTCAAAAACCTGTCAAACCATAATTCATTGAAACACTTCTAAAAGCTTGAAAAAGCAGGAGAAAGAAAAGGATGAAACATCCCCCCAGTGCCACCTCTGGGATCTGCCAGGCATACACAAGACCACAGGTATTTATTATTAGGAGCATTTCCTTGTTGTTAGTTAAGGGTTCCTAACGCATGCACCTGAAAATATGGGTTCCCTTTTTCTGGACACAAAAGTTTTGTGTGAGCTGCTCAGCACCTGCTACAACTGCACCCATCCCTATCATGTTCAGCCAGGCTTGAATAGCTGCACAGATCAATTATGGTAATTCCCCACAATTCAGAAAGAGTGTTAACTCCAGCTAGCCCAGGTTCAGACATGGAACTGCAATAAGAGCTGCAATAAGAGCCGGCAACAAGGGACATCCATGATGGTCATCAGTAGTGTTGCTATTAGTGTGTGTACTAAACAGTAAAGGCTTTGAAGCTCTTTTGGCATCTGAAACTGATGTCATCATCTTATTTACTAATGGGATAAAGAAAATCCAACTACTAACCTCTTTTATAGCAAATTGTTCCATCACAATGCCATACTTGAAGTACCATACCTTATGTATTACTGTCATCCACTCAAGATGCCCACAAATATATATATTTGTGGGCATCTTGAGTGGATGACAGTAATACATAAGGTAGTGTACTTCAAAAAACTCCTCTCAAAGTAAAAATCAGTTTCTCCTTTGGAGAAACTTACTTTTCACCAGAAATTTTACAGTAGCTTAACAAGTTAGAGCTTGTGGTCTGGCTTTTCTTCTTAGCCTTAAGAATTTTTTCCCATGCTTTCACTAATTCATCTGCAGTCTCACCATTGGGGAACACTACCACAGAGATGTGAGGACTGTGCCAGGGTCCAGCATTCATTATGCCTGGTGCAACTGGAACTCATCACCATTAATTAATACTGCTAGAGCAATAACCTGGTCCAAGTCCAATCTTCATAGGTCGAACAAGCAGCACTCATCTCAGCAACAGCAGGTCAGCGCTGTACCAGGTGGTGGTGATGGTCACTTCTTCTTAGGGCCAGGATGCATACTGGACCTGGGGGAAAAATAAAAAGAGCAAAATATCTTGCTGGTGATAACAGAAGCACCCCTTTTCCTTCAGTACTGGCTATAAAAATAACTCCTTTGCCAACATTGAGATGCTTGAAAAGTACACTGATTATTAGAGCGTCATTTCTAATTACCACATAGCATAGCTGACTGAAACATGTTTCAGATTCCAGCAGTGAAGAGAAAATCTCCTAACACAGAAGAAAAAAAAAAATGAAGTAAGAAATGCCTTGGAATTGCTGCTTAGGCAGATGGGTGAATACACTCATCTCTACCTCTGGCACAGCACAGCTATGCAGGAGCACCGTGATTGCTGCTGTGCACTGATCCCAAGTGGTGTGTTGAAAGTGAAACACAGATGAAAGGGAGTGTGGGGTGGATGGAGAAGAAAAGGAGAGGCAAATACCAAAGAACTTAGCTTGGAGGGACAGGAGGGCTTGACTGGAATTTTTTCTAGCTGTCTTGTTTACTGAATGTAAATGCCTAAAGTTGTTCAAAGGAACTTCCCGCCTTTTCAAAGGATTTCAATGTATCTCACACAGTGCTTTAAAAAAACATCTTTGAACACAGTTTGTTTTCTCTGTGTGTTTTAGGAAATGATTGATGCCGCTTACAGAACTTCATTAACCTCCTCCCTATTTCTGATTGTGTTTTGTTCAGTTTTATTATAAATGCTTGGACTTTAAGTAACTTGCTCCAGGTTATTTTGAAATGTTGCTCCCTGCCAACGGCACCTTCATTCTGTTGCCTCCAAGCAGGTTCATTAAAATCTCTGTGGAGTAGCATGCATTTTATTTGGCATTAACTCTAGCACAGCTCTTGAAACAGCAGTTTCTGATTGATCTTGAAAAGTACTTTGGTTTTGGCTTTCCTGCAAACCCCTCCGGTGCACCTTGTACCTTCTAACAGTGTTCACCACAGACAGCTTTTCAAACAGTTTAAACACTTGGAAAGCTATTGCTACTTCAAGCTTTAGTGAGTTTGGGGTGGGGTTTTTTTTTCCCATTTCTTTTTTTTTTTTTTCCTTTAAAATCTGAGGATAGAATGGTACAAAACTCTAGCAAGCAGTAATTTTTTTCCTCTTCTAGTCACCTCCTTTTACTACTATATCTTTCCCATTCTTATAGCTGTAATACTTCTTTTTCCTACAAATTAACGTGATTTGGCACTTATTTTCTTTTAAGCTATACTAGTTTTCAGACATTTTTAAAATTCCTTGTTAATGTCCAACATCTGATTTGTTATAAATCAGGGGAAAAAATATCAGTTAATTCCTTTTAGACAAATCATAACTGCAATTACTTTCTCACACACTCCCCCCCCCCCCAACACTGGAAATTTGTTAAAACAACTGCAAGTAAAATCTCTAAATCATTAGTATCTTCTTGTATTTGCAGGGAAATGGGTATTCATATTTCTCTCTGGCATAAGTCTTAAATTGTAGCTATTTTCCAGCAATGAGATGCTTAATCTCTTTTATGGCTTTCTCTCATGCCTGGTTCTGTATTCTTTCTTCTGATGAAGTCAAAGTTATTCAGAAAACCCAATCACTGCTTTGGTAATGTCTTCTCCAAGTGACATGGCATTATTGGAGAACTGCTTCTTTATTCTGGTCACTCCCATTCTTATTATTAATTACAGCCATATCTAAAATCCTTATTATGGGCTAAATTGTAGGAGGACTAAATTGTATTAGATTTGTAGAAATATTTACAAAACAAGGAATTCCTGACTCCTGATCTAAAATTAATCAGAGGCAGCAAAGAAATATTTGCAGAGTCAGGCAAACAAAGTCAATATTGGCTGGTTTGGAAGGAAAACATCTCAGTACAATGAAGCTTACAGAGCTTCAACCTGTTAAGGATCCTAAAGTTTATAAAAGCAGCCTTAAAGTGTTTATGAAGTAGTATAAGAGGGTGAAAAAAATTTTAAGAAGGGTCTATGGTTTAGTCTGACCCTCTTCTTCTTCCAGTAGGATAAGGTGGTAACTGAAACTTTCAGACAGATAAAAATGTTCATGTAAACACGCAGGTGCACTTTACCAGATTGTCAGTCTGAAACTATGAGAACCTTCCTCCTAAATGTGTGTTTGTCTCTACATGGAAGGATACTAAAAGTTAGTCTTCATTGCTTACTGACTGCATAGGTTTCATATACCACGTTTTTATCTGTTAGAGAATCCACTCTATCTGCCTATGTTTTCCACCTAGTAGAAGTCTACTTTAAAGAACTTAGGTGAAAATTTTAATTTGGCCTTCTTTCAGTGATTTCCACAGACAAATAGAACTTAACGGGAAACACTTTCGGCTGCCCAGGATTTTTCTATGTTCTGTTACACTGCATGACTTTTAATATAAGATAGCCTCAAACCAACCTTTATAATAACATTACCCTCCCTTTTTTTTTTCCTTTGATGTTACACTAAGACATTCACCATGTTTTTGAGTAGGAATATGGTATAATATCAGTTTTAAAAAATGTTTGATGTTGCATTTACAGTGCCTCCTTTTCTGCCACTTTGGAATGGCACTTAGCTTTCAGCAACAAGGGAATGAATTCCCATCTCTCAATTCCAATACAAGTTTAAATTTTCCAGACTGCCATGTCTTAGTGCTCTATTTTGCTTCAGTGTTCTGCATTCTGTAAGATTTTAAGCTGTGAAACTCAATACTAATGTTCTCAAAGACCATCTTAGTGCCGGTCTCTTTCCCCTTTTCTGTTTCCTTTGCATCTTTCCACTTGACTTGGCTATTTTTGAGCTTCTTTCTCTGAGTATGGACCTGGGATCATACAGAGAAGCATTATGAGCCCCAAACACCCCCAATGAGGTCAGTAAGCAGATTGCCAAACAGGGTGTTCCAAGACTGGCTGAGTTTAGCTCCTCTTCCCCATGGCTATAAAGTAGTTATGTACTTCAATTTCACCAGGACTCTGATAGCATTAAGGATTACTGATATTCTCTGAAATTATGTCCTCACTTAAGACCCTTTTCAACCTCCTCTCCTTCTCCTTCTTGCCTTGAAGCCCTTCCCTTTGTGATTTCCCTGCATACTTCACTTCCCTATCAGCTGCACACTGCTTCATGCCGCTGTTTTCTGGGACTGCACAGCCCCACTGTGAAGCCATCCCTATCCCCACAGAGCACATCTGGGAGTACATTGTCATAGTTTGGGTGTGCTCATACACGTGGAAGAAGGGTGGCTTTATCTCCGTTTTCTGATGATGCTTGTTTCAACATTGGATTCCTCTCTCTTGCTCTGCTTCCACGTTTCTTTACTTTTCTGTGATGTTGCTTTTGACTAAAATAAAGCTTTTGTCAGTTCTGAAAGAGCAGAAATATTACAACACAAGGGAATCTAAGATAACATAATTAATCCTTTCAACAGTCTTATTTGCATGGTTAAACAATGAATGTTCAAACGCTGTCCATATCAGTGCTACATAATCCCATTTATGTTTATTTTTTACTCTTCTGTAACAGAAACTTGGGGCTTTACCTACTGTAGATCTACACATAAATGCCTGTATCATGCATCATAATGTAAGCACATATTGTGATATTTTAAAAATCATACATGTATCAAATGCTGAAAATCCAACCAAGATATGCTTGCAGCTCACGAAGAAAGGAGCTCATATTCCAACCCTCTTTACAGTCTCTTCAGAGTGTAATAGAATTATAAATGAAGGAATATCTTTTTTAATCAATAACTTGATGTAGACTAGCAATTGCAACAGAAAAGACAGAATAAATTCTTGTTCCTCCAATTGCTTGATTTGCTACTAATGATAAAAGACAAACAATGCACATCTACGGAATTACCTTATTTAAGAAGAAGAGTTTTATACATTCAGGCACAACAAGCAGGATTAGGAAAGTGCAATAAAGCTAATGTTTGGTTGTTTTTTTGATTTTTTTTTGGGGGGGGGGTTTGTTTTGTTTTGTGGTGCAGCATACTGTCCTTTCTGAAAAAGAGCCTCATTCAGTTGCATTTACTATGACACAGTAAAGAATTGCACTCCATCCCACTGCAGGGGCTACAAGCGGTGACAAATAATTTTCTAGATGGACAGAGCAACGGAAGGAACCTGGAAGGAAGGTGAAATGCCTCCTGGTTTGGTCTTGGTATGGCATCGTCTCACCTGGCAAAATATCTGATAAAGACAGAGGAAAGCAAAACAACACACAGTCCTTTCAAATGTGTTTCATTGGCTGTGATATGCACCTAGCTCTCTAGTATCCGTTTTTGAGCAGATGTTCCAAAAAACCCATTGCTACTTCTGAATGTCAGCATGTTTATCCATTCTAGCATATATGTGAAGTACCAAAACAGAAATGAAGATAGTTATGGATTTTTATAGCCCACTGCGACTTTTTGGCAGCAGTAAGAACATTTTCACTTACTATTGAAATTAGAAAATCAAATTTTAACTTCTAATGTCTATTTAAATATAGTTGGCACATAAGTAAACAGCTGTGCTTATTATAAGATCCACAATTTAATAATAATAAGAACAAAATAATCTAATTTGAAGTTCACCCTTTCCAAGTGTTCCTCTGAGATGAATTCTCATGACTCCCAGCAAAGGAAGTGGGACTCAGAGCTTCTCATCTTCACAAATCAGGCCCTATGAGAACAATATGTTTGTACTTTAACATTTTTCAGTAATATTTAATACCCAGAAAATGCAGATTCCCAGCTGTTACACATCATCTCCCAGTAATAACACACTGTGATTGTTAAATCTTAGAGTTATTTTTGTATAAGTGATATTCAATATAGTTGAAAGTTGTCAGTAAATAAATATTTGAGTGTTTGGCTTAACTTGTTTATTGGTACATCTACTTGGGAACTTGGTAATTTCAGATTTCAGAAAATTAAGCTAGCAATTAAAGACTGGAAAAGAGTTTGCTATATGTTTGTGCAATTAACTGTGCATTGTCTGTTCTGCTGTGGTTGAGCTGTAATAGGAAATTAGGAGGCAGCCCCAGCTAGGGAACAAGCTGAGGAAGCTGCCTGAACCTGGCCATGGTACAATCCCCTGTGGTCTTCCCTGAGCTGAACAAGGCTGAACTGTGATGAATCCTTGCTTGGCCACTCCTGTTTTTTGCCTTTTGTTTCTTCCTGTTTATGTAATCTGCTCTGGGGTGGGTGCACATATGTGGTTAGGGTTTGGTTTTGGTTTTTATTTTTATAGTTTCATCCTTAGTGGACATGAAGTGGCAAGAAATCCTATTCCAGCTGGCAGTGCATAGGCATGAACCAGCAGAGTTTCCTTTTTTACTTTTTTTCCCTCCACACTTGCCAAAGAAACAAAAACCCCAGAGCAGTTACAAATGCAGTTGTCTGTCCCCATAAATGCAACGAGCTCCTAACGGGACAACTGCTGAATGCAGGGGCATGGGAAGTGCCTAACAGCCAGGCTTTCCTCAGGCAGCACTCATGGCTCCAGCCAGGCTGAACCAAGCACTCCACTCTGCAGACTCAGAGGATGCCATTTGGAAAGAATGTTTTCAAATTATCTTTTTGCACAATATTTAAAGGGAAAGAGTAAGAATCCTATGAAGGCTAACACTCCACCTGGACTAGGAAAAGTGGATTGCTTAGCAACTAGCTGCCACTGTTCTTCTCAATTATTTCTTTCTGATGTAAGTATATCTCCAGACAAGTCTGTCTGGATTTTTTTTTTTAACCCATTTAAAATGCAAACAAACAAATGAGAAAGACTCCAAAACTTGGACATGGTTTGTAACAGAATGCATTTTAATTCCTATGGGCTGATGCCCAAAATCAAGACTACAATCTTGCATTACCCTCATGCACTACCACATAAAAAGACTTTTCTGTAAGGTCCTGCTGTCTATGTGTATCTGAATACTAGTTCTCCTTGTTCACTGGATCTGATTATACATCTCCTAAAATGAGTGATATATTTGAGTTAGGCATTTCCTTCGCTTCCTACAAAAATTAGTATTTTTTTCACACAAATGTAAATAAACATATATCCATGTATATTTCTGCAAAGCTGTTGATGTGTCACCATTGATATGAGAACAGCATATCCCTTTGAAAACATTTATTCAATTTCTTCTCTTGTTGGGTGATCAAGAATCAGCATACATAGGTGGTAAGGTAAAGATTCAACAACTTCTTAAAACTCTGCAGTAGTACAGGAAAACCTGCTTTATGACTCTTGAGTTTTATACAGATCTTTTGCCCCTCGACAACAGTTATTTTGCACAGCTGGCTTGTAGGAATCAGTTGGCTCTTATACTGTGAATAGGGATTTTTTTGCTAGAGAAGCTATTATGAGGAGATAAATTGGTGTAAAATCATAATAGTATAAAAAATTCTAGAAGCTGTAGGTTATTTTCTACATTTTCAAGTAGTTTATAAATCCTGTTTACTATATAGTGGAAATGTTCACAGATTATTGGAAGCATTTTTCACTTCCCTTGATAGTGTACAGGGTTAGGATATGCTGTGCATGAGGCACCCGCCTCACACACTGCAGTTTTCTGGAAAAACCCTCATACTCAAGCCTTTATGAAAATATTTATCTTTAACACACATATCAGAATGTCTGATTAATATTTGAACTACACTCATTGGAATTGAACCTGGCTTTTCCTTCAGAAAAATGTTTGCAGAAAATCAACAAGAATAAGGGTCTTATTTTATGATCAATTCTGGTATTCATTATAATGGAGATAAAGTCATTACAATGTGAGCCCTTCCCCTTCCCCTTCCCCTTGTCTTTCCCCTTCCCCTCTTAGCATTGTCATTTTTTTTAACATGCAAGACAGCTACTCCAGCACAGACATAAAATTAGTTTTGCTCAATGGATTTCTTGTCATGCCTGTGCAAAAAGCTTCATTTACCTCCAATTTAAATTTTTGTTTTCCTCTGGTGACTCATTTTGCTGCATCTGTGTTTATTCTATAACCTGTGGATAAGGCATGTTTTCCTAGCTGGGAGCTGGCTGGGCTTTAGCTGATGTCTGCCATGTGTTGGTTTAGTCTTGCATGCAATTCTCTCTTGATTTCTCTCACAGGCAGCATTTTCCCAAGGTGCTCCACACAGGTTTTCTGGGAAACCCTTCAGGTAAAGTTCATCTTCAGGCTTATGTAAGACATCTCAGGTTCTTTGTCCCTTGCAACAAAGTTTATTTCCCTCCTATAAATACCCATACTTCATTAGTCTGTGATAGATGATTTATTATTGTAGTTCACCTCTTGCTTTGTAGATTCTGTTTTGATCACAGTGATTTGATCTGTTTGGGTTTTCTTGCATTTTGCACTTATTTCTGGGTATCATTTAATTCTGTATCTTTTCAGTGAGCTGCAGCTTGCATCACTGTGGATAACAGTAAGAAACTTACACACCAGAAAGGCTAATGACAAGAAAGAGGTCAAGTAACTGTTTTCCAAGATAATCTTCCAGTCAATAGTGTGAGTTTGGGAGTTGCTTTTTATCTATGAGAGATTAAACTTTGCTCAAGTACTCCTGTCAGTATGTTTGCCTTCTACTTACAATATAAACCTTGTCTATATATTTTATGTGTTCTTATTATTACTGCAGAAATGTCATATCGGTGCTTGAATATATTTTAGGCTTTCTGTGGTATCCTCTCAGCCCCTCCCTAAGTACCCCCTTGTCCAAGTGCCTGATCTTTTCTGAGAAGGTGGAGCCCTTTTAGAAACTGAGAGCTTTACCCAAGCAAAGACTGTAAAATTGACCCATTGTCTTGCAATGACTTATATCAAGTTATAAATAATTATGTCAGGCTTCATCTTGTTTATATCTAGATGTGTGGTTTTCACTATTAAGTTGCTTTTGGGTGGTGACTAGAAGAGTGTTAAACCTGTGTTACGTTAGGAAGTGTTGTATTTGTGGTGTTTGAGATAAAACAGTTCTTGTATCAAGTACCAAATAACTTGTGGGATGTAAAATTCTTTAACTTTTAACACTTGCTTCGGAACAGATAGTATGTTTCTGTCCTCTAGGAATACTGCAATGGCAAGATTATCCTGAAAAATATTTTGACAGAGTTCATAAAAATGAATAGTATTTAAAAAAATAATTTCTACCTTCCTTTTATCTGGCTGTTTGTGTCTTTCAGTATTTTTTTCTACTCAGAAGGATGTTACACAATGTTACAAACTCAGTGTCGTGGTACACTGCTTTACTTACCTCTTCTTACTTAGCACTTGCTACTTTATTAGAGGCTGCTTGTGGCTTTGTCTCCTCCTTTGTCACTGAGGTGTGCTTCAGCGTGAAGTGTTTGTGTGCGCAAGTGACGACTCGCTCCACGCTGTTATAACTCAATGATAGGGATGATGGATTGCTTGCTGAAATGAAATACCAGCTTTATTTATAACCTCCCCTCCAAAGGTTCTGATTAAGATACTTCAGTACAAATACATTTCCTCAGAGCCTTTACGTTTCTCCATTTAAAACTGCCTTGATAATGCTGTGTGCAATAAGAACTTGTGTCAGTGCTGATGCAAATCTTGGGTTTAAGGGACTGCGTGTGTGCATGGATTCCTTAAGCAGGCAGGGGTCATGTAAGTTTTTGGAACAAGAGGAATGCTCTCTGTCTTCTTTACTGCAGTGTGCGTATGAAATATTATTTGGGGATCCAAAGCACCTCTGGCTCTCCATGGCTGCAGCAGAGTGACTGTGGCTGCAATGCAGCCAGACAGCTCTCTGTGCGTTCGTGAATGCATCATCCCTCTCCCATGACAGTGTGCACAGATCCCCTTTCTGCTGTACATTTGCTACTTCTAACAACTCAATGAGTTCTTAAATGATAGTAACTACTTTAAAATGTCTGCTGTTTAAAATGCCTCCCACCAAATTGCCTGTCACTGTAAAAAAAAAAAAAAAAAAAAAAAAAAAAAAAGCAGTTACTTCAGCTACTACCAAACCCTTTCCACATAAAAAGACTGCTTCTCTTCCAGTCTGCACACTGCTCTATAGTGCACGGACCCAGTCAGGTAGGCTAATTCAAAAAATGAGAGGAAAAAGGCCATTGTGATTTTTCTTTCACATTTTCAATTCAGACTTTCTCACAGGCTTTTGGGATGGAAACAAATGAGATTAAGTGGATTCTACTGCATACAGCATCAAGTCTGAGTATTGCTGATAGGGATATATTCTAAAAAGGGAATCAGCTACCACTGGATAAAAGACTGGATATTATGGCTGGAGTTTACTCTTACCAACTGATTCTAGTGAAGCGAATCAGCGAATTTCTGTGCTGAAAGCAGGCATAGGATCTAAAAGAGATTTACCATGGAACTATTTTCATTTGGTAATAAAATCCTGAGGACACTGTTAAACTTTGCTATGTGGTAGGACATCATCTGTTGGGCAGAGTCTAAGCAACTGGTATCAAACCTAATTAAATTTTCTGAGTCTTTCTGTAGCTCTTTTTACTGTCAGTACTGTCAATGTTTTTCTCAAAGACTTTGCCAAGTAACCGATCAGAAAAGATCATGTGTGAACCTGAGTCTGTTCCTGAAGGTAGTAGAGAGATGAAGTAAAATGCACAGCATTCATACGCTCGGCATCTAAATCCAGCTTATGACTGCTGTCAAAGGTGTTGGCTTACCTCAGTAAGCATAAAGATAAGACAGGTCAAGAACAAAGGAAAGTGTCAGTGCCAAATATTTTTCACAAAATAATTTGCTTTACAACGGTTTCAATATTTTAGCGTTTTTATGGGAAGGGTATGAGAGCTATTCCAACTAATTATATTTTATCATATATTCCTTTAAAGGCACTTTCCAGTGGATGATAAAGGATAGGGTTAGATTTGGTTCATACACTGTGTTCTTCTGGTTGAAGTAGGGAGACTTAAGAAGTATAAGAAAACCCCAAAGCTCTAAACTTGAGCCCTGGTGAATTCTCATATTTCTGTCTACAGGTCATATCCTGGGGTTGTCATAATCTGTAATACAAAGCCTTTCTGATTTGTACAGCTTGGCCACAGCAGGCAGTTCATAACCTGAAAGGCAAGAATATTCCCAGTGAGAGCTGTGTAGCTGTGCAGTGAAACTCTAGAGTTTATAGAGATGCACTTACGTGTTGCCACATTTCAACTCTTATATTTTGCTACTGTTCCTGGGATAAATAGAATGATTTTGCAGAGAACTGTGCATTAGGAGATTAGACTTTACTTGAAGGGAAAACAAGCTAGGTTTCTATATAACAGAGTCCTCAAAGAATGCCCTAAGAAAGGCAATGACAAATGCTGCTGGCATGAAATCTGAGGACACACACCATTTAGGAAGGGTAAACCTGCAAGGCTTTTTTCCTTTCAGCCTTGCCTGAAGTAGGAAGAAGAACTGTTAAGTGACTCTTGCCCATACAGAGATGTGAAGACCCTACAAATGTTTGGAAACTGAGAAAATCTGACACCTGCAATGTGAGACAGCACCTAGCAAAAGAAACTTTTAAATTTGAAGGTGGTGAACAATATTTGTATGGAAAAGTGTCTTTTCTTTCAACATGAGAAATATTATGTGCAGTTTGGAAAACACCGTGAGTTTGAAAAGCAGTTAATTATCAGTAACTATTTTGGGCAAAGGTTTGTTCAGCATAGTGAAAAATGCTCAGGTGAAATGCTCATATGAACAAATGTTCATCAGACAAAAATGTTCATAGTGAAAAATGTTCAGGTACACTTTTCTGCAGTTTTAAACAGCCTAAGAAACCTATATAACTTAAAAGGCAATAGAGAAAAAATTCTAGTCTTTAAGTTTCACAGACATCAAGAACTGTTGCAACAGGTGGCTCTAAGTAGCCTTGCCAGTAGCTGGAATTCATTAAAACCGTGATTTGGGGATCAACGTACACACCACAACTCCATCCACCCCTCTCCTTAAATTTAAAACATTTCCATACGGCTGCAGAAGATGTGATGCAGAACATTGGTAAGCCAAAATCTCTGTCATTTCTAGGCAGGGAAAGCAGCAAGTTTTAATAAGAAGCATTGGCTGAAGACCTTTCTGAGGTTGTGAGCCAAACTCTAGAGTTGTAAATTTGAATCTACTGTGCAGATTAGTGCCTACATCCCTTTTCAGAATAGGGCAAACTCAGGTGACATGTTACATATCTTCGAAGCCCTCAGCCAGTTGAGGTATTTGGTGGTAGCTGCTCCAGAAGATACAGGAATTTCACAGAGATTTGCTATAAAATAATCAAGGTCAGATTTGGGTAAAGTTAAGCTAATCCTGATCAGACTGCTGATAACTGCTCACAGGGAGCATAAACAACAGTGAGAAGGAGATGGAGAATGAGAGGGAATATCTGGGCTTCTTTCACCTTTATTTTCTGAACCTTTTGACTGTGAGCAGCCTTCATGTTATTGGATGAATTTCATTAATTTTAACTCTCTTCTTAGGAGGTCAAAACTTTTTTTCTATTCCTGATGAAAAGCCTTTCAAAGATCTCATAACTAGATGCTGAGTAATCAGGTCATAGGCTTTTGTGTGTATGCCTAGAAAACAAATCATAATGTTGAGGTGACTACTGCAAACATTGATATTTGGCAGGATTGGGGTAGTTTTGAGCTGTTTGTCTCTACCTGCTTAACTTCAAAAGATTAGGATGAGTTAATTTTGGCTTCTTGCAGTGCTGCTGAGGATACAACCATGGTCCCCACTGAGGTATCATACTGCTGTAAAGATTAGACTTCATAGTCTGTCTGTACTTGTCAGCAACTGATACCTTTAAAGAATTTCTTTGGAAGATGCTGTTTGTGTTGTTTTGACATAATGTCAATTTCATATAGATATTTATGTATTTTTTACAATGCATCAACATACCCAAAACAAACCACCCACAAAACCTCAAGAAAGTAGGAGGAAAGCTTTTGACGTTCCTTCATAACTCTGAGATAAATTTGGGTATCAGGAGTGTATGATAGTCGTAGATGAAAGTTTGTCTGTTTTTTATGCCTTCCACCACACCAAGTTAACTTACATAGAATTATCTCTGTGTATTATCAGTAACACTTGAAATTTTGAGAAATCAGAGAAAGTGTAATTTTCCTATCTCAACATTAGGAAAAAAAGCTAGAGTAAAAAGAAAATATCTTAAAACTTGCAATTGCATTTATGGTTTATAGCAAGCAGTTGACAATATAACAATTTAAAGGCAACAGTGTGAATTATGGGATAACTGGGAGCATATGGTCCTGGATAAAACCTTCTGGACACACCTCTGTCATCAGGAGTGATTAGTATAGCTTTTCTGTTTTAATTATGACTGTTTTATTAGTAAATAGTATGAAATACCCTTTAACAGGACATGCTATTTGCTTCCAGACACAATGTCGCTCTCTTACTTTTGTTCACTGGATTTATGAGAAGTTTGCAGAAAGACATTAGTATGCTGGTCCCAACACAAGAATTTGGTACCAAATATCTGCTTTACTTTTCAGTAAATCTGTAGTCACTGGGGAGCTGGAGACAGGATAAAGGTTTGCAAAGAAGCTGAGGACCCAATAGTAAGACAAGAAACTGCTGGCAGGAGCTTTATTTCCCGATAAGGTACATCTGTCTTCCTTCTCTATCTTTCTGCCCTTCCTTGGCCTCTCTACATATTATGAATAAAATGAAGGCTAATGGTCCTCTGATAAAAGAAGCTAAAGGCTTATCAGAAGTAGCTGCATGCATTTAAGATAGTCTCCTTACTGTACAGTAACTCTAAAACCTTTAGCTGTTGCAGCTTTTTCTGGAGGTGCAGATTTGTTTGTGGTGGCTCTGACCATTCTGGTTGCACACACTTTTGCTTTAGAAAGAATGAATTAGCTGGAAATGTGTTATAATTTACTTTTGCTGTAGCAATATCCTGTTCTTCTCAAAATTTTCAAACAGCCTTTCAGCAAGAAAAGGATATTTATTAGCAACGAGAATAATGTGATATTTGGATGCTGCAGAGCGAGTTGTTTCCTCACCCTTTAACCATTTTTTTCCATTTAAAAAAAGCAACTTTAAAAAGCTAGTAACTTTTGTTTATTCATTTATCAATAGAGAGTATAATGAGCAAGCTCAAAGAAAAATGGCTTCCAGGTTGTTATGTCCTGTCATACGGTAGAGATAGGTGTTGTGGATTAGCAAGACAAAACTTTATTTTTTAATTTGTCCCCCCCTTTTTTAATTGAAGTTACTAAGTGCATATAGCAAATAACATAACATAAAAATGCTCTCAGTGTTTCCTGGTATGATGAACTGATCTATTTTAATTAGCAGTTGCTGATCTAGCTGGGATGAGGTTTTAGCTCAAGCAAATCTAAATCAAGCAGGGCCTGTGATGATGATGGCCCCTGGCCCATCTAAACTACTTCTCTCTCTGCTGCTGCTGCTGCATGTAGAGACGTACTATGACAATATCAAATTGAGGAAATTGTTTGCAATGGATTGCTGAGAAGCCATGAATTGTTTTATATCTAGAGCTCTGTATCTTTTAAAATCAGATTGCTTAGTACAAGGTGAAAGAAATACTTGAGTGGGTCTGTTTTCCAGAATATCTGTTATTATAAAGAGAAATTTAAAATCAAGGAGGTGTGAGGGACTAATACCTTCCAGGAGCCTGAAGGCATAAGACAAAATAAAAGAAGAAAAAGAGCTTTACCCTCAGTTCATTATAACACCGTGGGAGATCAGTATCAGGGAAATTTACATGCAGAGGATAATAGAAGCATTACACGAGGTTTCTGAGGAGAAAATAATTTCCACTGCCCTCTGCTGACTGCAGGCTGTGCAGTGATGCAGCTCTGCTCAGCCGTGTGTAGCTGTGAGAGCTTTCCTCAGAGCCCTGCACTGAGCAGTAGGTGTGAGCCACGCTATGAATGGAACTGTGAGTGAGTCATACTTGGGGGATAACGCTTTGCTGCAGGTGCTGCTTAAATATCTGAAGGCTTTGCTTTATGCTTACCTGCAATGAGCCATGACGTATTGGCAGATGTGAAAAGCTTTTTCAGGTCCATTTTGATGCCAGGTTACACACGCCACTTAATTTTGGTGTGTTGTCTTTCCCCCTCCACTGCTTGAAACTGGGTGAATTTTGGGCCCCTAGAGAGGTACAAAACACTGCTCTGGGCTATTTGGTGTTGCACAATGTCAGTTTTATCCCAGTCATTGAAGAAAAGATGAAAACAAAAAACAAAACAAAACAAACAAACAAAAAAAAACAACGAAACAAATATCCCAAAATAAACAAAGAAAAAAAAAATACATAGCAAAAAGGTCTGCCCTGTCTTTCCTAGAAGAGCATGAAAAGACTTTAAAGGGCAAATTAGGCTTTAGTATTACGGCACCTTCAAGCATTCTCTTAACCCCTGATGCTTTTGATGTCAAAACAACCTTGGGGGGCTACCTTAGAGTGAAGCGGCTGCAACTTTCCTTAATGGTCAATGTTATCATTAAACAAGCTTAAGATACAGTGTGAGAGCAACACATCTCCAGCTTGCTTCCTGTCCTGTGGATTACTTGGGAGCCTCGATTTATCCATCGATAGGTTAGATCATTTCCCTTATCTGTTTGTAAGAATAGATCTAGTACCAGGTTAGGACAGTGCCAGTGAAGCAGAAGACTGGGGCTAGTTCAACTACTACAAGTCAGAGCAAGAAAATAGGGTAATTTTGAGTATTATAGGAGTTATGTCCCTATATAGTATTTCTAAAAATTGATGATAACCTTTCTGATGTTATCCTTGCATCTTTTTTTTTCCACTTCTGTAACATCTCTGTGCTTCAGTATTCCAATATTCACCCTCAGCCTCTGTACTGTCTTGATGCTCTGACTTAAACTGTAAATGTCAATGTACTAGTTTCCTGTACTGGTTTCTCTGAAGCAATTTCTTTGGATGTTATGTGTAGGTATTGATGTGGTCAAGCATCAGACACCTTATACATTTTCTAAACATAAAGGAAGGCAGCACTTCAAGGCTAGGCTACTATTAGAGGGCAAGTAATTACTCTGGGTCAGCAGCTGTATTTCAGTAAATACCACTTGGTTAGATCAGGTCCAAGAAGGAGATTAAAAAGAGCAGGACACTTCCCAGGTAAGTGTTTTATCTCCTCCTGAGCTCTGTGCAATGTGGCTGAATGTTACTTTGTAGGCTTAGGGTAGCTCAAGTGAAACTACATGGATGAATAATGTGTGGGCACGGTCAGGTCTGAAGATCTTGAGGGTGGTTTAGGTATGCTTATATACCATAAATATAAGGAAAGTAAAATGTCGGGTAGAGTCTAAATTTTGTAAATGAGTATTTTCATCAGGCTATTGTGATTTGTGGTTGTGCTTCCATTCAGAGTTCTTCCAGGCTGCAGTTTCCTCTTTCACATTTGGTATCACAAGTGGTCTTCAGGGTTTCTTGGATGCTGCTGCAGTGCAACCTGTCCCGTTGGCACCCAGAGCTGCCTCTGAATCCTGTGTCTTCCTCTCCTGTAGATTTGAAGTACTCTTGGCACTTTACAGGAACACGTGGGACCTGCTGCAAGAAAGCATGTGCCCCTGATCTGCTGATTTCAGATGCCTGTGCATCCCAGAAAGGGTTTGGAAGGTTATGTGCCTGCACAGTGTGAATGCACCCGAGGGTCAGGGCATGGATGGATAATATAGGTACTTAGCCTATCACACCTATGGTGTCCAGGGTGTTCAGTTTGCCGGCTGGAAGGTGTAGCTCTGTATGAAATGGCTGTCTAGCTTCTGCATCCTTAAATCAGGTCAGTGATCACAGCTGAATGTAGCTTGGAGGAAGGCAGCATATGAAAGTCTGTCTTTTTCTTTAACAAGAAACTTGATAGCAAGAGCTGTGCCAACATTAAAACCTGTACAGTTCTGAATGCTTCCATAGATGGAGCACTTGCAGAATTCCAATTATCACTAGTTATAACAGATGACCTTGTAAAGGAAGGTAAACCCTAAGAAGGCACTTGTAAAATAATGCTTGGTTGACCTATTCCAGGAGGTGAAAGAACCTCACTATGGTTGTCTCGTGGGTTCAAAAAACCTTGCTATTGGTTCCAGCATGTTGGATAATGAGATAAATCAACTGTTGCTTTTTCTTGAAAGAAAAGCCCTTTAGAGGAATGTGCATGGGATTTTACCAAATTTAACTTTGTCTACTGCTTGTCTGTTGCACTCATCTGATGCACAATTTTTTCAGACATGTTATGATAGCAGAATGAACGTCAAACTGTGAGCTATGACTGCCTGCATGTTACTGGTTGCTCCTTTGTTTTACTCTGACACGTTAATTCCTGGAATCTGGACTTTGCAGTACCTTTCAAGACCAATGGGTACAGAATTGCTTTTAAGGCTGTTGTTTCATCTGGCAATTAAATATTTACAATGGTAGTAAGGGAGGAATTTCATTCTGCAAGCAGACTTGGTGATTGCCATTGGCTTATTTGATAACAAAGATACCCGAAATATATCTGTCTATTGACACAATTAATTAGCTATAAACTGACTTAGAAATAGACAGTTGATAGTTATATATTAGATGAGCACAATTAATTTAGAAGTTATTCATCTTGCAAACAAACTGCTAGCTCTGTAAACAGCTATGGGTACAATTATGATTACATCTTTCTAGCGTTCATTTGATCACTGGAAGTAGAGCTAATTTAAACCTTCTGCACAACATGTTTGCAAGGTGTAATTGATTAGTACTTGGTGACAATTCTGTCAGGCAGGTATAGAAATAGCATGCAGATGATTCAATCTATCCCAATACTGTAGGACAAGGAGGAGTAAAATAGATCATCTTTTATTTGACCTGAAGTCAGATCATATGAGACTGTCTGGTTGTGAAGAGACTAGAAAGTTATCATTTTCACATTGTCATTTTTCTGAAGAGGACTGCAAATTAACAGTTCAAAGGAGAATTCCTTTCCTAGTAGATTGCTGTGGAGTTTTTAAAGCTGTATTCTTAATCAAATTTGAGCTATGAGTTTGGTTTGAGGACTATGAGGACTAAGTACGTCCTCTTCAGTGAGAATTAACATATCTTCCTTTAGTTCTGATATCTGTAGCAGAGCTATCAAGAGAAGAAGGTTCTCAGCCAGGTATGAGAAGTGGGACATAATGATGACATGGATGATTATGACTAGATCTATTGCTAATTCAGTATTTAAATACTGCAATGCAGTATCTAAATAGCAACGCTGTCATTTATTTCAATTGATTATGCTATAAGTAGGTTGTGAAGCCTCATGTTGAGGAGCATGAGCTTCAGTGAGACTTCCTTGCTGTCTAAATTTCTCAGACAGGTCTAGATGTGATTAGGATCAGTTAGTCTCAGATTTGATCAAACGTCCATATCTAAAGAGTCAAATATAAGAAGGCTTGGCTAGAAATTTGCAAATTGAGTCTTTGGTCTTGCAGAATGCACAATTACAAAGCACCCAAGTAGCTTCTTAAGGTTTTCTCTCCTGATTTGATAGGACCTGAGTGGTTTTACATGCCCTTCCAAAAGTGAGTGTTTCCCCTGCTTTGAGCCAGGTATACCCTGCAGGCTCCTTGCTGGAGCAGAGATCCATTCAGAAGCTGCTTTCAATCTTTGAATACTGTTTTCTTTGTTTTAGTTTAATTTTTATTCTAACTCCTAATTGTAGGGTGGTTGCATGCCCTGAGCTCCTGGATAGTGTTAGAGGCTCATGTGCTTATTCAGGACAAGGGAAGCTGCAGTTCATAGAAGAAATAACCAGTTACTTGCTTTTGTAATTTGACAGCTATTTGGCGGGGGGGGGGGGGGGGGGGGGGCTTGCTGTCCTTTTCTATATTTACTTAAATTGTTACTTGCTGCAAAAGCTGTTTGTTTTCTATTTTACAACACTCTACTTGCAGATATTTGGCATGCAGAGAGGCAGGGGCATGTATTGAAACACAAGTTTATGGGCAAATTGTTGGTTTAGAGCCCTTTCTTGGCAGTCAAAAAAGATATTGAGGAATAGTCAAGTCACAAATTTGGAAATAATGCCTTAACAGTTATTAAGAAATACATAACAGCATCATGCTCTGTCTGGCTCTAGAAGAGGAACTGAGCTCGCTCTCCAATTTCCTGAATTGAGGGTTAACGTAAGGAAACCACTCTTGGCATTGGTAGAACCAGCACCTGTTTGAGAGGGAAAAACTGATCAGGTCCTTGTGAGCAGTTGCGTGCCTTGACTCCTGGGAGGATTTGGGGCTGGCACAGGTCAAATTTAGGCAGAGTGTTAGACCAACTCAGGATTCAGTGGCCAGGAGGAAGGTAGCAGAACGCAGATATTGTTAGCATAGCATTTTACGTGGACTAGTTTGAAGTCCTTGCCCTGTTCTGTAGAGACTTTTGATGTTCCCCATACATAGTGGGGAAACCTTGGGGTTTGATTGCACTTGAGACTTCAAACTGCTAAAGGCTCAGACATACTATATCTAATCTGTCCTAATGCAAGGGTTCTTATGTAACAGTTTAAATAAAGCACAGCAACCACTCTGCTGAATAGCAGGTGCTATTCATTTTGTAAATGAGTTAACAGCCCTCAACACTGTGTCAGGAAAATTAAGGCCAGATCTGTTGCATCAAACCCTGTTCTGACCTATCAGATCAAATCATCTGGCTTTTCCTCCCTAGTGCAGGACTATAATGAAGGTCTTCCGTAGGCAGGTTATCTGTTGTTTAGAGCCACACCAATACACTGGGATGAATCTGGAGTCCCAGTGTGTGTGGCGTGTGACATTTATCAGAACGTTAATTGGTGAGTGCTGTTTGTGTGACAAGAATGTAATATTACAAAGTGCAGATAATCCTTATTTTTATCCTGGCTCCCTGTTGAAATTATAAGTGCTAAATCTGAAGTGTGGTGTCTAATATGAGTGTACTTCTACACAAGTCATTTGTTTTGATCCTGTTATATAATTCAGAAGTGTTTGAACAGAATGATTCCTCCATAGAAGCCAGCTCTACTTCATCATCACATGAGGAAATGAAAGGGATTTTTTTTTTTCTCTTCCGTAATGAAGCTAGAGAGCTGCACAACTATTTCCCCAAGATCTTGAGAAAGTCAGGGATGTCCATGGAGAAAAAATAACTGCTTCAAGTCAGGTCTCACAGTCCTTCTTTTGGCTAGAATTTTTGAGCATTACCTTCACTTTATACAAGAGCCTTGGGAATGCAAGGTAAGCAGCTTTCTGTAGGATAGTGCCCTCCACAATTTCCTTAAACAAACAAACAATGTACATTTTGTCTTGTTTGTTTTTAGTGGAGCCTGCAGGTAACTGTGGATTCCACAGCTTAATCATGTCAGACTGCTGTGTACCAGTGCATGAGGTAGACTGTGTCACTCATTTTGGTGCACTGAAAAATGACACATCTGAATTATTTATATAAAATCTTTATATATGATATTACTTAGAATAAAAATGAACCCCTTTCATTATATGTAAAAGAAGCATGTTGGCACAAGCCATTTTCCTTGTGAACTCACACGCGGAATTGATTCTGATGCGTTAAAAAAGATCCACAGGTGAACTGCTGATTGTGTTCTTCAGATTGATGTACATTTTTGAGGACTGTTTGCATTTTTGCCTGCCATAATGCAGACAGACTTCTATAGGTACATTGATGTCAGAAAGTGTATGCTGTGGCTAGGTAAGTAACTTTTTCAGGCATTGCCTTTAGGGGAAGAAAAAAAATAAATTTCTTAAAGGTCACTTTGTAAACCAGTAGTTTGTTGTCAAATGCTTCTGCAGTTCTGGACATTCACCAGTGGTCACCTATAATTGAATATAGTAAGAAAATGTCATATGTTGTCTTTTTGTCACTTGTTCTTTATCTTTCTGAGTTGCTCACTTCACTCCTCTCCCAATCCCCCACTGGCTTTTGCATTTCACTAGTTCTGTTTCAGTGCATCTTCTTAAAAAATGTTGCAAGTGACCATATAGGTATGCTTTTCTCCACAGCAGAGAAATTTATCAAAATTCGTCTTTTGCCCCAATAAGAAAATTCTAGAATAGTGTTACATTTCTGTCTTACATTTTTTTTCTAAAAAGGAATGAAATGTGAAACTTCCTTCTGACAATTGTTCTTCTCTCTTCTGTTGATCCATGGCACAAGCAAAGTGCCAAATTACCCGTGCATTTGTGCTCATTTCCCTCATTAGTATTGCGATTATATTTATAAAAGAAGTGTTTGGTTTCTTTCTAGAAGAGTTTGGGATGCATGGTTTTGTCTTGATCCCAGCAAAACACAGTTGAACTGCAGAGACATCTTTGCTTGTAGGTGCTCTTAGGATGTGAAATTTTGTTTCAGTGTTCATTTTAAATGATGATCTACCACGAGGCTGCAATGCATTTTTAATGCTAGGGATCATCTAGTCTGTCTGGACTTCCTTGTCCATGGTGCTTTAATATATTAAGTGCGTAGCTTTGCTTTTATTAACTGGCTGTCTTTAGCATATGTATGAGGAAATTCACAAGACGTAGTTGAGCCAGAAGCTTTTCGTAAAGTTTTGGGGTAATATTAAATTACCTGTAGAAATTAATTTTATGAGAATTCCGATGAAATATTTGCTAAACAGCACATCTATTCTTGCCTGAAACCTATTAAGCTTTACAGGCAAGTGCTTTGCAATTACTACACTTCATAGCATCTCAGGAATTTCAAATCTGTATGGACTTATACTCTTGTATCATGCAGTTATGGTATATCCCATGGCAAAGCACAAGACAAGATGTACACACTAAATCCTGTTATTGGATATGTGCACATGTGGTATCCAGCACTGACTACCTCTCTTGCAGCTGGGCTGAAATTGCTGGTTGCATTGATTTCCAGTTGGACACATCAGGAAAGAAAATCAGTGTGCAGGGTAAATGCTTTACCAAAAGATTCACTTTTGGCTATGCTGACAATAGGTAGCCAGTGAGACTTATTTATAATGTTTTCAGCCTTTACCTTCAAACTGGGAGCTAGTGCCATCTTGCCTTCAGCCTCTCAATTACTCATTCAATCACCCTGATCTGACTGCTTAGCATATAACTGTATTTTGTACTCAGCCTGACTGTGGAATGAGTGCAGCTTCATCATCTACAGCAGCAGCAAATAAGTGGGATCCTTGAAAGAATGATAGGCAAATGAATCTCTCTGACAGTACATCTATTAACTAAGTAATGTATTGCAATTGCCGTAGGTGAGAATACAAGCCGGAGCAACCTTGAGCATATCAGAGCTCTGCAGGATCCTGGCCTTGCATGCCTTGCCAGTGCAGCACTGCTAAAGGGTGAAAACAGCCAAACAATGCTTGCAGAACTAAGAAGTAACATTTTCAAGTTGTACTGGTGGGTTCAGTACAGCACAACTGCTCCTTCTTCCCATTTTGCATGTGGAGTTTGAGCCCACCCTCCACCACAGCATGCTCTCCATACTGGCAATTAATGGGAAAAGAGTTTTCAGGATACCAGTGCAATTGTGTGGCACCAGCAAGCTAGCACTGGAATTGCTGGACCCATGCTGGTTAATTAGGCCCCTAAAGATTTCAGAACAGCCTGGTAGAACATCATGCTTCAGTTTGCTGCTTCTATCCTTTGGTTCTCTGCTGCTTGCTTTAGCTTCAGAAAGCAGGGGCAGGTGGGGGTCAGTTTTTGCTCCTAGGTAACAAGTGATAGGACAGAGAGAAGATGGACTCAAGCTGCATCTGAGGAGGTTTAGACTGGATATTTACAAAAAATTTCTTTACAGAATTGACCATCAAACATTGGAACAGGTTGCCCAAGGAAGGGGTGAAATTGCTGTCCCTGTTTTAAACATCTGTAGTTGTGCTGTGTAGAAAGACAGATTAGTGATGAACTTAGCAGTGCTGGGTTAACGGTTGGGCTTGATCTTGAAGGTCTTTTCCTGTGGTGGTGTGGATGGTTGAACTTTCCTCATTTATTATGTTGAACCCTGGTTAGACCCTCCAGAGAAAGCTGGACAGTGTAAGCAGGCGAAAGCAGGTGCTTTGAAGGACTGTGACAAGGAAAAGAAGGACAGACGAGGGAGAAGATTTGAAGAGAGACTTAAGGAAGAGAGAGAGGGAGCTGAAAGAAGGATCATAAAGAAAGGGTTTTGAAGATAGGGAAGAGCTGAAGGACATGTGGGTGGATTACCAAGTAGAATGGATTTAGGTTTGAAGTGATTGAAAAAAGTTAAAAGGTTGGTGGGTCCAATACTGTATGTTCTGTATACCATTGTATGTTCTAAGTACCACCCCCAATTGAAATTCATAAGTTGATACATCCTCCCTACAAGCCTCTATTTTTAGCCCACTTCAGTTACATGTTACTTTTCCCCTTTTCCCCCCTCCCCCCCCCCGCCACTGTGTTATCCCTCCCCTGCTCCCCAATTGGCCCAAGGATTGCAACCCCTCCCCTTGTCCCCCTAGTGATACGTTCTGATTGGTGGCCACAAAGAGGAACTCCCATTTCTCCTCCCCTTCCCCGAGAGTTTATAAGCCCTTGTATTCCTTTGTTCGGGGTCCAGTCCGACCTGGCCCCGACAGTGTTGGTGAAGATTAAAGTTACTGTTTAACTGTCTGGCTGACTGGGCCCTCCTTTCTTCCTCTCTGCGTGGTCGCCTGATACATCTTATCGCCGTTAGCCTTCTCCCAGGGAAAAGGATCCACAAGGGCTGACTCCTCACTGAGTGCTGAGGGGCAGCTCAGACTCATGCTTGCTCCGGTGCCTGGGCTGGCTCGGGGTGAAGCCGAGGGGCTTCGGTTTTGGCACCGCGACATTTTCCAACATAAATGATTCCATGAAGTGTGTTGAACAAGCCCTCAGGCATTACTCCAGAGGTATGAACTGGTCAGTCATGGTCTGCAAAGATATATTGCAAGTAGGAATATGTTTCTTTTTCTCTGTGTACCTCAGAATATGCACAGAGCAAGGCAGTAGCCACAATACCTCAAGTTTTTGCACTATGCATTTAGTACCTGGCATGGTACTTGCATTAAGGGGACTTAATGCAACTTCGTAGTGAGAAGAACACCCATGAAGACCTAGCTTAGTTTTCACCTACCCCAGGGTGATCTGGTAAAGTCTTCTCTAAGAAGGTCCCTTATACCATGGATATATTTTGGATTGCTAGCTACAGGATTTCTGGAGAGAAGGTGATTTTTTAAAGGCGATGCAATCAGTTCTAGCCTCTTAAAGGAAGTCCTTGATGGATTTCCTGATTGAAAATCTTACTGTCCTGTGTCATCTTCAAAAACATATACCAAAAGTCAAGAATTTGCATATATGAAGATGCAAGAGTACTAAATGCAAGAATAATAATTCTACGTGTTAACTTTTTCTCCACATTCCTGTGTGTGTCCCAAAGGTAGGACAACTTTTGCAGGAAGGAGAAAAAGAGGACATGACTGGCTAACGACTGTCTGGATCATAATACAGACTCAAGGCGGGCAAAATTAAGATGGAACTTATTGTTGTGCTCATTTTTATAGTTCAGTGTCCTTTTGTTACAGCTTCCATGGCTTCAGTTTCTTTTGCAAAGATGATAGTAAAGATTATCACTTTCTTCAACTCCTAAAATAGAAATGCATATATTTTATATAATGGCATTTTCAGTTTTTCCCCTTTGCCTTCATTTTCTGAATGCAGTAAAAATATGTAATGTGAGAGAATAATTTAATATTTTTATTTTTACTTTTTAAAATAATTTTGGAAAAGTACACTTTTCCTAGATTTATAAATGTTACGATATTCATTGGTAAAGGAAAAAGATAGTTTTTAAGCTCCATTTCGTCAGAGTGGCAAGGCATATTTGTTTTGTAAAATTTTTTGTTTACTGTTTAGTTACCTGCATGAAACTGGAGGCTTGAAATTTTTCAAGCGTAATTAGAATCTTAGGCTTGCTGATAGTTTCAAACATAAAGAACTAGACATATGGCTATCCTATTTTAAAAACCATAGTCTGCAGGAAAGAATATAACTTCCTAAATAACTATTAAACCTTGATTGTTTTCTGTTTTGGCATAGCTAACTACCCTTCTTTTGATAGACTATTTTGGATGAAAATGACAGATCTATGTTCACAAATCTCACTTCCTATGAAAATTGTCTATACTGTTCAACAGGGTCTGTGGATCACTGCATGGCACTCAGACAATGATGGGATATTTCATTATGCCCTTATCAAAGAATGTGCTGTGTAATGTGATTGTGAGTGATTTTTTTCAATTAAAGTGTACCAGTTTCCAGTTATAACTCTCTTCCTCACTAATAATATTTCTTCAGTCTCATTAAGGTATGTTATGCAAGTATCAGTTGAGAGCTATCATTTAGTTCTTCTGCAAGTAATAAAGGCAAAGAACCGAGGAAGGAGACCAAGCTCATTTGACTGTTCGAGCTTTCATAAACAATTCTAACAGAGCTTGAAAAATAAAGGATACAGTTTAAACTTCATTCACCTTCCTACATTGACTCTACTCCTGCTGTCCTTATTGCAGGGACAATCCTGTTTCACCTCTGGTGGTAATTTTACATCTAGGCTTACAGCACACAATTTTTCTTTGCTTTTTAAGTACTCTTACTCAGTCTTCATGTAGGAAACAAATATCTGCAATGCTCAGCAATAAAGATTCAAAATATGTTGTTAGAGCTTTGTGAAAATGCAACAATCTTGTGCATGTTGAATTGCTGCTATCTATCCAACAGACCTATAAGGAACACTACCATTTTATTATATTAATGTTCCTAAGAATAGTTACACTCTATAACAGTCGTCTCTCTCTCTCTTTATCTCTCTTTCGTTTTTTTTTAATTCTGAGTTTATTAAAAATCATATTCTGATGTTCTTTCTGCTGCTGGGTAGCAATTTTCTCAGCAAATACCAACTCAGGCTACTGACAAAGCAAAGTGTTGTTCAATATGATTAAGGATATTGGAATTACCCTAAATTGTTAACCTTGCACAAATACTATCATATTTAAAGTTCTTGTTTTCTGGAAAGGTGGGAAATTGATCTCTCAAACTGAGTTAGAAATACAGAATTAATAAATAGAGATTTATACATGGGACCAACTCCAATGTAATTTGTTTTGTACATATTATAAGGCATAAGGGACATTTTCACTTCATTCAACAAATATTCAGTAGCCTAATAGGTGTGCAAGAGGTTTAAATTAGTTTGAACTTACACTTCTGTGATTTAAAGTGTTCACATATAGCAATCAAGGCATAGTCTTTTTCCTGAATTACTGCACTAAAATATTTGCAATAACACCATAGCTTCATGACTTTGTGGTTGAATTGTCAAGTAGAATATGGTTTTGTCTAGTCCTTATTGGGATGCTTAGCTGGAACATCCACAATGGCAATGACGGTTTGGGGTCCACCCCCTCCACCCCCAGTCCTTTATACTTCAGGCTGTGCTTAATTGAATTCACATTTATATTTAGGTTGAGTAGAAATGAGGGGTTGAATCTGTATGCAAAATATGGGCTGACAGAAATTTCTGCCCTGGGTGCCTCTAGATGTCAGTGATTTGGTGGTGAAGGTGGGTTACCTGCTATTAGTCACAACAATAACAGCATCAAACTAGACAGAAAGCCTACACTGACATAGAATCAGCAAGCTCAGGACCCAGGTGGGTGAAGGAAGAGATTTGCTGC
Source organism: Prinia subflava (assembly GCF_021018805.1). Lineage (NCBI taxonomy): Eukaryota > Metazoa > Chordata > Aves > Passeriformes > Cisticolidae > Prinia > Prinia subflava. The sequence continues at coordinate 13,065,905 of NC_086283.1, read as the reverse complement.
TGAACTTAAAAGGCAGCTCTTATCTCTCTCCTCCTTTAAACTTAAGGGAAAGAAAAAGAAAGCAATGGTGGATGGAACAGTGAACCACAGACAGTTCCAGACAGTCTGTTCAGATTGTGAGGAAGAATATCTTGAGGCAAAATAAAAAGTTTTGTGATGCAGGTTAGGCAAATATACATGGAGATGGTTTAGCTGGGCAGAGCAGTGTGCTGCTTTCACCACCACAACTACAGCAGCTGGTAAAGTTGTCTTCTTCAGAAGTGAAGACGCTTCCGAGAAAATGGGGAGTTATTCACTTCCCTGAAATGCCTGTTTACTCCAGAAAAGTGGCCTGATACTAAATGGACTTGTACTCTCTGCCACATTCATTAAGCCATTGAGTGTTCGTTGTGGTTGCGGAGCAGGGTTGCGTCACACAAACAAGCTGTAACTACTGTAATGTGAAAAGGATGATGGGACTGTAGCTAATATTAGGCACAGCATTGCAATCCTACACTAATAGACTGTCTAATGGTAATAATAATGATGATGATAATAATATCTTATGTCTCATTCCATGTATTGTGTTGAGATTCAGCTGGAGGCAGTGAGAGGTTAGAGCTAAGGAAAACACTGGAAAAAATAGATTATAATCTTAAAGCTTGCAAATACTTTCCGAACAAAAGATTAAGGAGGCAAAACTCTACAGAAGAATGGCAATTCATAGAAGGTCATGCTCTGAAGTGAAGGCAAGTGAGGCTATCCAGTCTGTCTGGCAAAGGTCAAATGGCCAGCTGACCAAAAACGTCGTTTTGCTCTTATGCATGTACTCGGTGCTGGTACATTAAAAGGAACAGTTTTCATTCAGCGCACTTGAATGAAAAGATTGCAGACAAAATTGGGGGTTTATGGTTGGTCTTTTGGGTGATTTTGCAGTATTTGACTCAGTTTACCTCAGTAAAGTATTGCATAACCTCAACTGCACACACACCTATAGGACATACAGTTGTTTACACAGTTGTTAAAATCCATTTCACCTCATAATCCACACACCTCATATGGTGTGATAGAAGAGGAAGAGAGGCTTTCTGACACTCAAATTAAGGGAACAAAATGGAAATTGAGCATGAAAAGTGCTTAACAGTGCAGGAAAAGATAGGATTGCTAAAGAAAATAAATCTATTTTGTTATGAAATTGTAGCTTAGAATTGTAAGGTTTAAAAATGGTCACAGCTCTCTAATTATATCCTATTGTCCCTAATGCATGAATGAAAATGGAAAGAATAAGAATGTTTTGATCTGAAACAGTTGGTTTAAAGTAGTGCTCAGATGAATGAAAGCAACACAATACGTAGTTACTCTTTGTCATCATTTTAATTCATTATTTATATAGTCTATTATAAATTTATATAATCTACAGAGGATGTTAGGGTGACTTCTTTATCAGCTGGTAATAAAAATACAGTGCATTATCAGTATGCAGGCTTTTGGAGATGGAATTGTGTTAGTGGGGTTTTTTGGACCTTCATTAGTTTTGCTGTATTGAGTTTTGATTGTTTCAAGCCACAACAGTGACTTCATTTTTTTTTTTTTTGGTCCCTGAATTTTTGACTCCAAAATTTTGTCCCCAAATTTTAAAGAAATTCATTCATTAACACTTAACCTAGATATATAGTAGTAAAACTTGAAGTAAGAATTCTTCACATCTTTATTGAAAAAAAAAATATAAAATTAAACAGATCAGAGTAAAATGAGATGAAAATTAGAGAAAATTAGGTCTGTAGCACTTGATCTGCAATGATTTGTGTTATCACTACTTATTTTTCTGTTTTATCCTATTGTGCTATTTTTCTGGACACACTCACATTGATATAAAGCTCTGTGGCTATTTCTTCAAAATGACAAAATCTTTCATGTTCACGTCAAAAATTGATTTTCTTTTCATGTGTGTATAATTGTCGTTATCCAACAGCAGTTTTGAAAATATTTTACAAAAAGCTATTTTTATTATTGAGGGCTGCACATTACCAGTATATAGAGAAATCTTTTTTTCTTTTACTCTTCCAAAAGAGAAGATGAAGACTCAACTCCAGGAGTGGAAAATCTCAAAATCTCAAGAAATAAATGGAAAAATATCTTCTTATCTGCATGTGAACAGATAGGGAAATAAAACAAAGAGAGAAAACAGAATCATAAAGGAAAATCTCTCTAAGATCAATGCGTCCAACCATTAACTCAGCACTGCCAAGTCCACCAAAGAGCCATATCTGTACATGTCACACCTTATTAGTACCTCCAAGGATGGTGACTCTACCATTTCCTTGGGCAGCCTGTTGCAATGCTTGAAAACCCTTTTGGTAAAGCAATTCTGCCTCAGCTGGCATAACTTGAGGCCGTTTCCTCTTGTACTATAACCTGATACTTGGGAGAAGCGACCAAGCCATGTGACCCCACCTGGCTACAGCCTTTTAGGCAAATGTAGAGAGTGATAAGGTCACCCCTGTGCATCCTCTGTGCATCCAGACTAAACAAGCCCAGTTCCCTCAGCCACTGCCAATATGAGATGTGCTCAGCCCCTTCACCAGCTCCACTGTGCTTTTCTGGGCGCACAAAAACATGGCATCAACCAAAGGGAAGGGAAAATTCCCCTCAGACCATCCACTGTTAGGAAACAAATGGAGATAAGTGCTTAGGTGAGTACTTCAATGCAGGGAGCCTTAAGGATAAGGAGGAGGATAGTGATTACAACTAGAGTTAAGATCATGGAGCAGAATGCAAAGGTTTGGTGTTAGATACATTGTCTGCTGGTAAATGATTATTCTGTTTCTTTACTGTGATATAAAGGAACCATCATAAAGACTGATTAAAGTCCAAGCCAGTCTTATCAGTTCTGGGAACACAAGTGAAGAGATTTCTTTTTGAACAGATACTGTTGACTTGCTTGACTTGGACCGATTATGTCAACTAAAACTGTGTTATACCACGTGTGTTTCATCCCAGTTTTTTCTGTGACCTAGAAATACTTTGCTCACAAGGAACTTTGACTTTGAAGAATAGAACTTATAATATAAGAAGAGGAAGTGCAATGTAGAGCAAGTCACAGATCCATTGAGACTGAAACCTTGATAACTGAGAGAAGAGAAAAAGTACTTTGATACTCATATGAAGCCTTGTAATTGAAACATTGGCTCACTTGAGTTACTGCTTCTATAAATCGAAGTGCACAATATGAAGTGACAATTTCCTCATGGGAAATAAGCAAGACCTTGGCCCTTTAACAAGACGTATTGAAAATAACAAAGTACTATTCTATGCATTACCTTCAAAAATATTTGCAATTTAAGATGTACCGATTAATAAATCAGAAATATCTTAATTTGGTGTTCTAAGTATGAGAAACCAACTTATGTCAGTCTGATGACTTAATTAAAATGAATAAATTACGTATACCATGTTTATTTTTTATAACTAAGCAAAAGAGATAATTATCAAGGCTGTAAAAATAATAGCTTGAACAGATTATTTATTTTTTTTCAGACATGTTCCACAAGCTTCTAAAAGCTTGATGTGCAAATGCTTTGCAGGATTTTGCTCATGTCTGAAAATGAGCTGGAAGCCTGACTATAAATGTTCCTTAGCTGCCCTAGCAGACACATCATCCTTCTCCTTGAGCAAGCTTAATCACAACTTGTTATGATCGTATACAACATTTTGTGCTATACTATAGGAAATTACCAAGTGAAGGCTTCGCTAACTGGGACTTGCTACTCCACTTTGTAGTGCTCTTTCATCAGTAAATGGAGTCCTCTCTCCCTCTTTACCCCATTCACAAAGGACATTTGTAAACAGTACAGAACAGCAAACAATTAGAAACAATAGAAAAATGTACGTGTCAATGGCTGCTCAAATAATTAGATCATTGGAAGAAATACACTCTGCTGTTTGATCTAATTCAGATTTTATCCTGGTGATTCTCATGCAAAAGGAACCTTGCAGCCTAGACAAATTACAAGATGATTAAGATCATGCATGTGTTGCGAAACTAAGGCTGACTAAACAGGTCTATGGTAACCTGGTTACTATCTGCTGTAACAGAAATAGGAGGGTCTTTCCAATGAAGCAGGCAATTATTTGAGTATGTCAGGGTACCCACTATCACAAATGTCTATTTTTTAGTTACTAATTTAAGTAATTTAGTTTCTGAACTGGCAGGTTTTGGTTCTTTGCAAGTATTCAGGTTTTTTTTTTTTTTTTCCATCAATATAATCTCCAGCTACTGAATGCAAGAGAACTTCAAGTCATTGTAACCTCAGGTAGTGTGGGTTATAAGAACACTCCTTTTGGCTTTCAATGCTGAACAGTGAGCCATGTCTTGCAGGAAAACCTTCAAATATTACTATTTGTACTGCAGTAGCATGTCAACATCTCATTGATGAGCTTCAGACTGCCCCTTTAAGATATGAATTTATACAGTGCACAATGGAGGAGGAGGAAGCAGCACTGTCCTGCCTGTCCTCAGGTTGCCCTCAGTTATCTAGGTGCTTTTAGACAGAGCTGCAGCGTGAACACTGTTGGGTGGAGGCAGCCATACCAGTGTCCCTCCCAGCAGCTGGAGCCACAGCAGTCAAGTTCACAGAAGCTTGTAAAGTCTGGCCAATGTAATTCAAAACCATAGGAATGAAACTAAGTGTTAGTCTAGCTAGTTAATTTCTGACTTTAGAGGCATGCCCTGGGATCCTAAAACCGATCTTCTCCACCTGACTGCTCTGAAGCTTTTAATAATGCTGCGAAGGTAAATGAGATTTTCAATGGTCTGCTTTTTTATCTTCAGGCAACAGACAGAATGTGATAGTTTAAGGATCAGGTGGATTTGTATCTTCACTGCTCAGTTGGTGAAACTCAGGTTTTTCTTCTTCTATCTCCTAAGCTAAATAGTATTAAAATAACTGGAACATGTACTGATTCATGATATCCTAAGGACTCATCTGCTTCTCTTACTGTCTTACCTTCTATGTTTTTCTTTCTTAATGGTTATGTAAGAGTTGTATTAAAGATAATTTGCCTCATTGATAAAACAGTTAACAACAAAAAAGTTTTTCCATCCCTCATATAAATCAGCTTTGTTTTTTTCATCTAATCTTTATATCTATCAGAGGCTGCTTTCGCAATATGTACTTCTGCTCAAATCTCAAAACCATGGACTTCCAAATGACTGCATTAACAATCTAGTCTAAATTGAAACCATGAGTGCTGTTAATGCCCCATGATACAAAAGAACTGCCAAGAACCTGCAAACAGTTTTGTTTTATTAATGTAATATTGCAAAAGTAGTCCAATGACTGCAATGGGAAAAACAATTTCAAACCAGAAAATATTAGATTCAAAAAAATTTTCTATTTTATTTTTTTGCAGTGTTCGCTTGGAATTCGCTCTCTCAGCCAAATGTGATTTTTGGTAGTATGCTATGTTAAAATGTTCTATCAGACCCCAAAATGTGAGAAGGGTATGATTATAAAAATTTCTTGCATTTAAACCAACCCACATATAAGGTTTGGCTACCTTGCTGATGTTGCAAATAAAGAAAGCAAATAATGGCTGTCTAGCACTTATGGTTTTATAAAAATGGAACTGAATTTTTTCTTTAGCATTTCTTTATCTATAATTTTCACAGATCCCTTGACTGTCATGTAAAGGGCTACAGAAAAACTAGTCATCACTGATTTTACTTGGGTTTGCTGCAATGTGACATTGAGAGACAGCTGCTGTTGCTAGTAGAAATTCTTGTTTCTAATGCTCTGCCCCCAAATCAGGAGCACTTCCTTTTGTTTTTTAAGATGTATTTGTCTGAACAAAAAAGTATTTATTGTGTACAAACTTGATTATAAAGCATCTTCATGGAAAAGGAGGAGGAAAATTGAACTACTTTTGTCCTCTGAGGTAGAAAATAGAATATAAATATGCCAGTTCACACAGTGTTTCTATCTGGTTATTCACTTTTTCTCCCATAATAGATATTTCATTCTAGTTGAAGTGCCTTTGTTGTACCTTTCCCTCATAATAGCAGGAAAGTACGTCAATAAACAGAGACTAATCAAGACATAGTGTTCATTAGAGAGATTACAACATTGAAGCATATTTCTCTAAGCTGAAATCAAGTACGCCAGTAGTATAAATGCATTTCTACCAGGATAAACTGCTATACAAGATCACAGTTTCAAAGAAAATTATTGGTTCATAATTAGACAGTTGATATTTGGAGGTATTAGTTGTTCAATGGTTAAACCATTGTTTCCTGTGTGTTAAAATGCCCATGTACTTGTGGTGTTGTGTGCCAGGGTGCATTTGTCAACAAGACAGATAGCTAGAAAAAAATTGTTTTAATTTAGGTGCTAAATTTCCAAGTGTTCAGAAGAAGATTGTTTTTTAATATCTGGACTTCTGTGCCTTAGAATTTGCTGAAAGAATTAACCTCATGATAACCACTGACCTGCTAGCAGTTGCAAGTGAGGTTTTTACCTGAATGGCTGTGCTCTGAGCATATAATGTGACCTTTCCACAATGGAGTATATGGAATTTCTAAGTGGATTATATTGTCTCTTTGCTTGCAGCACTTTACAGTGCTTCAGTTTTATTTAGTTTTCTGTGTTTATCATCATGGGAACTGTAGATAGTTACAGGGGCTTCTTAGGCTGATCAACAAGAGATATCTGAAAGTTGGCAGAATTAGGTGACCCAAGAAAGCGATTAGACCTTCCTGCAGAAAACAACTGTAATTTATGGTGTAAAGTAAAGAAAAAATACATTTTTCTTCACTGTAAGTTTACAGAGTGTGTTTTTATTCATCTTCTGTCAAAGGTATTTAAAGGCATAGCTCTCTGAACAAACAAAAAGGGCTAGCTACACTCTACAAGAATGGATTCACAGAGAAAACAAGTCTCAATTGGACTTTGGAACTATTAATACAGGACTGTGTCTTTTTCTGTTTGGTGGCGGTCGTTTTTTGTATATATAGATTTTTGTTTCTTTGTTGCTTTATTTTCTTCCCCCTCATTTCCTAGGAAACAAGCCCAGAATCCTGGCAGACTCAAAAACTTAAAAGCAAAATATTGAGTATGTGAAACGGTATAGAATGTGGCGTTTTAGTTAATGCAAACTAAATAAAACCTATTTTCACTGCTCAGATGTGTCAATTGAATTTAAAGGAGAGATCAAACCTAAGGACATCTTAGACTTTGATTTGAAAAGTATCTTAGTAACTGTTTGCACACTTTTACTCTCAATTTTAATCACATAAGGACAGGACTAATGGATTCATGTCAAGACCAATTATTAAGTGCTTGGTTTGTATAACTAGATATTCCTAGAAGGTGAAACTTGCTGTGTGCATTAATACTGAAGGCAAAGCAAAACTGCATTCTGGTACCATGCAACAGTTTATCCTTTTGCTGCTGGGCAGAAATGAAGGTGAAACTAGCATTTTTTTGGGCATTAATATAAGTGGCATTTCACTTTGAGGGCCTGATCTAGCTTCTGTAATCAACTGACTGCAGCAAAGTGAAGACTCTTGATCAGGCACAAGAAGCATTACACTGATTATGTAGATGATTATGATTAGATTTATTGCTAATACAATGTCTAAACATTCCCAGCGCAGTGTATAACATTATCAGGTCTAAAGGGCTATAATATAAGGCAGGTTTGGCTGGAAATATACAAGTTTTCAGCCTTTGGCCTTGCAGAATGCACAATTACAGAGCAACAAAGCACCCGTGGAACTAGTTGGGATTTTATTTCTGTATGTGACCAGATCTTTGTGCTTGTCCTCACCTACCAAAAATGTTCCCTGTCTTCAGGGTGCACACAGCAGCCCTGCCAGACTGGGCTGGGAGGGATCCACAGGGAAGCTGCCTGCAACCTCGAGAGAACAGTTTGCCCCATTGGCCCAGTCTGCAGCAGCGTTTCACAACATTTTGCAGGCCAAAGTGCACCAAACTCAATTGAAATCCCCCCAGCTCCCCATCTCTGGAATGCATTAATTATGTGAGCATCCAGACAGTTCCTCCTGCAAATCCCACCTATCTTTTGTCATAGTTGCAGTCACAATGAGATGAACTCCACTGAGAATGGGAGTGAGCTGTGCCAGAGTGGTGTTTCTTGACAACTGTGGGAGTTGGATAGACGTACTCTTTCAGCAGCATAATGTGAAAACCTGTCAGACCATCATATTCCAAGATAAGTGGCTTCTAAGAAATTTCAGGAATGTAATTAAAATTTACTAAGCATTTGTAAAGCTTGGATCAAGAAACTATGTTTCATTTGCAGATAAAAGTTGAGACAAGGTTTAGTGTGGAGTTGTTTTAACTCAAAGTGGGCAAATGAAAATGTAGGCCGAAAGACTTATGAGCAAAATTTAGCTTAAAACATTGGAAGTCAATGGTTTAGCTTACGGACAATGCAAGGTAATGTAATGAAAATGTTGCACTGGGACAGGAAGGACATTTATCTCTCTTGCTGTCTCCTCTCTGATAGTGTCTGGGGGGAAAATGCAAATACTTGAGGGACAATGTAAGGCTATTGAGGCAAGTGCATAGTAATACTTCACTACTTTCCCAGCCTCAAACCATTTATAGTTTTGGAAAGTTATCGGGCTAGAAGAGCTTTCTGTGTGTTTTTTTCAGCCTTTAATGTATTTCTTTCATGAAGATACTCAGGCTATTTCTGAACTTGGAATAACTTGCAGAATCCTGTGGCCAGGAATTCTACAGCTTTGTTACAAGCTTTGAGATGAACCAACTACTTTGCGATTTTTTGAAATTTTTCACAGAGTAATTTTAATTTGAAACAATTTAGCTCTTGTAATAGAAGAGAGGGTGGTCACTGTAGACTTTTTCCCTCCATGTCATTCATGTTTTAGTAATTAGTTGCTGCACATCCTTCTCATTATCCAGACTTATAAGTCTGTACCTATTCATTCATAGAATTCAGGTTGGAAGAATTTCAGGAGGTCCTCAGGTCTAATCCCACTACTTTGTATAGAATCCATCCATTTTTGCCAGGGCCAGTGTAGACAGATGATCATACTGCACAGTCCTTGAGATGCAAATTTGCTAAGAGTTTATAGAATATTATAATGAAATTTTCTTTTTTTTTTTTCCTAGATATGTATCTCTCTGCAATTTTTTAAATTAGCCTCTTTATATTGCGGGACATGTAAGAAGATATTTTATATATGATAAAATTGAGTTTGTGAAAAGAAGTCATGTGTGTAAACTTTTTTCAGTTAAAGTACTACTACTTGTTGAAAATCTGAATGTGGAAAATATGATATATTTCAGTTGAGAGCTCATTGTATAAATGGAGTTTCGTAAGAAAAGTTCTGTTTTTCCACTATTAATATTAAAGGCATAAGATTAAGAGACAAGACCTTATTCTTAACATGATATTAAAGATAGAAGCTGATGGAGGAAACACATCACAGAAAAACTCTATCTCAATTACTTTTAAAACTAGACAAAAGGGTAAACCTGCAGCATTTTGCAGTAAACAGCACAGCATCTGTCTGAACTGTGGAATTCATCATTCACCCAATATTCTTCTTCTATGCGTTGTGAACAGCAAACCTTATAGCCAGAGTTTATAAAATCTGAAGCTGTATCCTAGGAAGCTGTGACGTACATATCTGTTATGGTGGAATATTGGTAACACTGCATTTCATTTGTGCATCTGATGACACAGTTCATAAGCTTTCACAGGTATGCAATTTTTGATTGAAGCAGTGGCACAAAGATGGCCCAGGCACAGAAAAGGACCCAAAGCTTAATGCTATCAAAGGGAATAAGCTAAACAAAGACACATTCTTCATCAAAGAATGCACAGAGCTGAGGCAGTACATCACACAGACTGTCATACCAGACCAAACATTCCCCTCACTAAGGGCAAGCAAATCTTTCATGCCAGGTGAGGTGTGACAACAGAGAGCATAAAGCCCATTGCACATTCATCCTTTCACATCACTTCTTCAAAAAGCAAAAAAAAAAACCCTTTTCAATCTGTAGAGCTGTGTCTGAATAGTCTTCATGTTGGTCATTGCTGGGTGTGAGTTGAGTGGTGTCTAACTTTGTGCACAACATTTGGGCTTATCTTTAATGACATACACATATCCCTCTGAATACTAACATTGGTGGCAGTGTTTAGATATGACTACTCAGGTGCTGATCACCAGCCAAACAACGAAAGGAGAGCTGCCTACTGCATTTGCAGTAGTGGTGAAACTTTAGCTTAATTATTGTTTTTAACTTTCCATCATACTTCGTGGAGTTTTTGACCAAGGGAATGAAATCTAGAAAATGTCACTGACAAAATGTTAGGAAGCTTAGGATGTTATAACGTTTGGAGAATTCTTGAAGACAATGGATTCTACGATGCAAAGAAAGCAGAGGAGGTGAGGTGATAATTTTCAAGCAGATTTGAATTAGCTGCAGTGACAGAATGAATTAAGTATGTTCCATATTCTCCTATGCATCAAGCTGATTTGCATATAAAAAAGAGGGGCTGTCAAATGCTGGGAGAAGTCTTGAAGCACCTGGAAGGGAGGCTTGAGGAATCTCTATCACTAGAGGTTTTAGAAAGAGATTGCAGAAACTGTACGGCTGCTGTGTCCTTGCTGAGTCCTGATGAGATTGAATCTGCTGCACTACACAAGCTGATGTTGGTATTTAATGGAAAAACAACCTGCAGATAATGTGAAAATGAGCTATAGAAGATGACTGACAGTCTTGAAAAAATTTACTAATGGGCCACTTTAATCCAACAGAAGCATCATAACAAGAACTAATGACTGGAAGCAGAAGATGCATAAACTCAAATTAAAAATAAGACACAGATTTTTATGCTGAGAGTGATTAACCTTTGGAAAAAAAACCTGCCAAGGGGAACTGTGAATTGTGTATTTCCTGAAGATTTTAAATTAATACCAAATGTTCTTTCTGACAGTTAGGCTCCAGTTAGGCTTAGTAACAGTCCACAAATAGCCTAATTTTTTTTTTTTTTTTAAGTGGAATTGATGAGTTTCTTGGGGTTGGGGTGTCTGTTTGTTTTGGTTTATTTTCAGCATAGTCAATTTTTACTTCTTCCAACTTGCTACAACCAGTATATCACCTGCTGACCTTCCCTTTGGATTTCAATCATCAGCGCCTGTTTTAAATAGACAGTGTAACCAATGCGTCATAGAGAACAGTAGTTCAGAGTTTGGATGTGGGAGGCTCAAAATTAAATCATAAATTCTTTGTTATTCTGTTTACTACAGTAAAATCTTGGTTATTTGTATGCTACAGGAAAAATCATGAAAATGTTATTGGTGAAACACTGGAAATTGGGTTAGATGTGGCCTTAAAGACTATGAATATCTTAATTCATATCAACCACTACTACTAGCAGATGGTAATGGTGGGCTTATTTCTGTTTAGGAATTTGTGCCTTGCCTGACTTGATGCTATTATTAATCAATTTCTTAAATAACATATAAGTAATAAAATGTGTCTTTTCCTTCTTTTATGATATTTTGGGTTTTGTATTTTAAATCCACCTGTAAATTGCACTATAAATTTTATGTGCAATGTCATTGTTCAGTATTAAATCCAACATTCTGTGCAACATTAAATTCAGTGCTCTAACCCTGACTATGGCCTACAGAGCACTGCAATAAGCCTGATGGGATCATACATTCATATTACTAGGCTCCTGTAAACCATTTGACTGTCATTGTCAGTAGTCAAAATAACAAAGCTCTTTTTCCAGTTGTCTCATGTCCTTTTGTATGCATAAGAATATAGAAGTATTTTTCAAGTATAAACGTTTAGCAAAAGAAAGAAACCAAAAAGATTAGGGGGAAGAAATTTCCATCTTTCCTTACTTGACATTTTGTTATTAGGAGAACTCAGCAACAAATAATTAGCATAGGATTCTCTGCTTGCTTAGACTGCTTATTTACTCCCTGCTTAATATTTGTATATTCAGTAGTGTCTAACAGCACAACCAAAGCTTGTTTTGCATACTATAAAGCTACTCCCTGGTTCTGGAGTTATATAGTTTAAGTGTCAGCTTGTAATACCCTTGCTCATTTTGCAAAGATATATACTTTGCAAATAGTCATTTTGAATAAAGCAATGTACTATTCAGAAGGAAGAAAGGATGCAAAATGTGGCCCTAAGGATAAGATTCATCTCCCTTAAATTAGCTATTCAAAGTGCAGTTAAACATTTCCTACTTGATCCCTTTTAATATTGATTCAGCTGTCTGGCCCAGGCACACTTCCCTTGTATATATAATGTACTGTACTTCAAGCAGTCAGAAGCTTGACTTGGCAGTGAACTTCCAGGCTCTTAGACTCCTGCTATGATTCTTAGAGCTCACATCCTTTCCCTGTATTGATTTCTACAGTTGTCCACTTTTTGTTCTACCTGTACCATCTTTCTTCTGTAGAGTCACAGAATCATTGAAATTGGAAAAGGCACTTAAGTCCAACACAACCCAGCACTGTGAAGCCCACCACTAAACCATATCCCTAAGTGTCACATCCATGTATTTTTTAAATCCCTCCAGGGGTGGTGACTGTACTATTCCCCTGGGCAGCCTGTTCCTTTCTGGCTCTTTCAGACAGGCATTTGAAGTATTCTAGTCCCAATAATATCCTAGGAAATGAGGGCTGGGGAGAAGGAGAGTTGCAGGGAAGACAGGCTGACCAAGCTGAACTCCATGTGCTGCCGTCTCCTGGTGCAGTGTTTCGGGATCGTATGGATGCAACACCTGATTTCTGTCCTTCCTACCTCATCATTTCAGACTTGGTACCTTAAATAGAGGTAGCTTGTACCTTGATCCAGAATAGAGGTCTGAGGGAGCAGGACAGCTGTTTTGGAAATTTGTAGAGTTTGAATTTGGGATGCCATCAAGAGGAAATGGTGCAAGCATACGTAAAAGCTCTTTATTATGGAATGGTGAGTGGGGACGGAGGAAAGGGAAATGTGTCAGAGAGAACAGTTCCACAAAAACTCATGCATCTCTGTCCTTTATGAGAAAACTTCAGAGGAAGAAGGTGAGCTCAAGAAACTGTATCAGCAAAACTTCAGTAACATTTCAAAACAAGAAGTGTGTTTGGTTGCCCCACCAAAAAACTGGGAGACATCCCAGATTTATGTAGTTGTACAAGCATCTAACAGCTTAAGAGATGCTTACATACCTTTGATCTGACGGGCTAAGGGTGAGCATAACCATTGTTTCTGCTTCCACCTCTGTGTGAGCCAATTGTTTAATCTTGAATAAGTGTCTTTGCTTAATCTCACTGTTGGTTTCCCCCATGCATAACACAAAGACCACAATATTGAGCCAATTAGCTTCTGAATTTTGGTTGCAGGCTGTACTCAGGAACTAAAATAATTTAGAGAATGAGTTAATCAGCACTTCTTACTAACACCCATCTACTTGTGAAGTGCTCAGGCATTACGTCAACTAGCGTATGTTTGGATTCATTATGCTGGAGTGGGCCCAGATCTATCTCAAAGATAGATTATGCAATGCTTAGGCTGTTCTCTGTCTCAGACCTTGGCTAGCAATCTGGGGCTGTTATAAATCTGCGATTGTTATAAATCTCTGCTGTACTTTCTATTATGCCAGACTGGGAATTGAGTTTTTCTTCTGCATGCTTATGGTAATGGATTGCAGGTTACCAAAATTACCACTTATTGGATGAACCAAATGCAAGCCGCTAACTGACAAAATTACCAATTACTCTAATGCAGGTAATTGTTTTCCTTCAGGTTTTAAGTCTTTTTTTATGGGATTCTTAATTCTTCTAGATGTTGTTTGTATCCATCTAGCCAGCAAAACAAATAGATCTGTTAGTGCTTCCTCACTTTAAATGACTTTTTAAATAGGTGTTTCTAATTCATCTTGAGTTCTCATGTGTTTTCTGAGAAAGTTTAAATGGAGTTTTCTGCCTTGGAATAAATGTACCTGTAGAATAAGTGTCTGTTTTCTGAAGGGTTTTATTTGAACAGAGTATTTATGCAGAAGAACTTCTGAGAAAAAAGCCACAATGTGGGGGAGGGGAATGGAAAAATGTCATGTCTAGATATAACTTAACATTAAGTAATATGTGTAGATATAACTTAATTTTTTTTCTGTTTCTGTAACTGCATTCCTGCAGAAATGCTGTTCTATGACTCACAGAAAACTTTTAGCAAGCTATTTATGTATTTTAAAAGGTTTGGTTTGTTGTAGGTTTTTGTTTTGTTTTGTTTTGTTTTGTTTTGTTTTGTTTTTTGGTTAATGATTTAGTCAGAAATCCCTCCTGCCCAGCTATGTGCTTGTGGGTAATTAGTTGGAGAGCCTAATCATCAATTTTTTTATCCATGGCACAAAATGTTGGGATGTAGTGGGACTTTCCAATGATACTGGTGCTTCTATTTGACCCATTTATTTGGAGAGGAGAACCAGCTCTGTTTATCAGTGAGGGAGAGAGAAAGCACTCCTTCTGTTCTTTAGTTTGTCCCACTTGGTTTCTGTGTACTTTGAGACATCCCCAAAGGATAGATGTTCTGGAAACTGGTAGAGAGACCAAGGTTTAGTTTTGCAAGCAGATAGGAAACTCTCACAGCAACTCAAAATTTGTGAGAGGTTTCTTTTAGAACGTTTCATTTGGACAACAATATCATAGAATCACAAAATTGTTTAGGCTGGAAAACACCTTTAAGGTCACCAGGTCCAACCATCAACTCAGCACTGTCAAGCCCACCACTAAGCCACAGCTACTCATCTTTTAATTTCCCCCAGGAATGGTGACTCAACCACTTCTCTGGGCAGCCTGCTCCAATGTCTAACCACCCTCTTGGCAAAGAATTTCTTTCCTAATATTCAATCTAAACTTTATATGGTGCAACCTGAAGCCATTTCCTGTTGACCTATCACATCCTCTTGTCCTGTCCCACGTCTCTATTTAAAATGGTATTTTAGCAGTACAGGTTTGACATCTGCCTTGTGTGTGGCTTGCAAGATGTCAAAGAAGCCACCACCAATATTGCTATAAGGCTGCTGGGGAGCAGCAGTGCTTTCTGAAGATCCACAAGGCAAACTCTTAAATAAGTTTGTAAGGACTGTAATGAAGGCCCATTGAATTGTTTCTCGAGAGCTAAAAGCAAACCTTTTCTGTATCAAACAAAATATTGTTTTCCCCCCGAGCGAAATGCTCTGCCTTATCTGTATATGCCAGGTGACAGATTTTATCTGCCGGTTCTATCCTTAAGGAATGTATAGACAAACTGTTTTTTCTTGCAAAATCTGATAAAAAGCTTGTCTCTTCCATTTCCATAGAATTTTAATTAAATATTCTGTTCCCTGCTTGTGATAGGGTTTACCAGGGAATAGCTGCTTTTGTTTTCTCGTGCAATATGGACAAATAACCTGTTGGGATAAGGAACACTTGAAGGATTGTAGGACACTGAAATGGTCTGCAGGATATCCTCCCTGTTCATTTCTAGGTTTTATTAATTTCATATGACCTTTCTATTTAGGTGCATAAGTTAAAAATATTTTAAATGTGAAATGTTGGTGTAGTAGGCTAGGTTTTTTTTCTTAAGTTTAAGTCCTACTTAATAGAAACTTCATTAATGTGTATACATAATATCTGTGTTCTGAGCATAGCAAGAAAAGAGATAAAAACAAATTTCTTTGTTTCCAATACTTAATGGAAATAATTTCTCTTCACTTTAAGGTTCCATTCTATTTCTAATATTTCTTTTTAAAGAAATACTATTTCATGTTATACCACGTGTTACCTTTTGTTCTCATCTTTTTCCAGCATATCCTAAATCTACAATGACCTGAATCCATGACTGCCTGTTACATTTCAGTTCAGACTTACAAACCTTGTGTCAATACAGTTCTTTACTAAGACGAGGTAGCTGAATTTTTAGTCGAATGTCAAGGGTTAAGTTTGCTGTTGATTTCAATTTCTGTCACCTGCCTTCCTCCACTTATTTCTGCACTATTTTATGTAGTTCCACAAATTGTTTAGCAGTTGCTAGAAAAGTTGCTTCGGAAAAAAGGAAAGGTCACTCAAATAAAGACACCAAATTACCAAATGCAGCTAGAAAAGGCTCAACCATTTAAAAGGTCAGATTAAATAAGACACACCGTGGGGTAATTTACCCCCCAGCTGCTTAGCTTTTATGAAAGTTGATGAAAGCACAGAAGTGAAGGAGCTGTGTTTGCAGACAGTTTCTGAAGCAAAAGTTGATGAAGATTGATGTGTCTTCAGTAAAGTGCCCTTCAAAGATACCTATCCACTTAGAAGGTGAATGTCTTTGTGTGATGATCACGAAGCATTTTTTCAGCTCTCATGTCTCACAAAGTGAGGACCCTCAAGATGGAATTATAAAGGGACAAAGATGGAAGGAACTTTTAAGAACTGGCTCAGACTTCGGTGCATCTGCCCTTGAATTTTGTGTGATGCCTCTGAGTGTTAACAGATTGAATACCGTATTACGGGCTGCACACTGGCAACTGATATATGCTACAATTTTTTTTCAGATTCTCCTTTGAGAAAAGTAACATAATACTGTCATTTGTAGTGTATGTCAGTGAATGATTTAGAAAGGTCATTTTGTCAAAGAGCTGTGCTGTGTGCCTGTGGCAAATTATCTGTTTTAAGTCCATCTTTTCTCTTTTGAGTGAAAGGTTCGATGCTATGTGTTCACAGCAATACAGTTTCAGATATAATAGTTATCAGTTTTACAGCTACTCTTTGGGGCTGCTTCAAAAACTGGTAGGTAATATTCATGCAGTGAAAAGAGATTATATTTATGGGAATACACGTGTAAGGTACAATCTTAGATATGTTGATCATAGAGAGCTAGAGGAAGGAAGAGGACATAACAATGGCCAGAAAAGGTGCTTGTTTCTCAGAATCTGGGAAAACTGGGAAAAAAACTTTGTGAAAGTTGCTGGGTTTTTTTAAAGGAATTTTTTTGCTTTCCCCAGTTTTCTTAAATGTTTTTGTAGAATGACTGGAAGCTTTCATGAGGAATTGCAGGTCACAGTAGGATAGTCACATGCCCTATCTCAGTTATCATTTAGTTACCATTAAAGAGTGCCTTCTGTTGCTGTTGATGTTTTTGTGTCCAGAGCAACTGTTATTCACACAAGAATATTCACACTGTTATTCATCCAACTTCCACCTGGAGAGTTCTGTTTCAGACCATGTGTAAATTACACTGGTAATCCTGAAACTGCACTGAGAAAGCGTTCTTCTACAAGCAAAATTTTTTTGGAATTTACAGACCCTTAAATGGTATTGAATTTCCCTCTTTCAGAGGCTGTTTTTCTTCCAAAGCCATTGGATCAATAGCAGAGTTAATAAGGAACTGAGACTGCTGCCCCCTCAGTTTGAAGAGCAGGGAGCCCAGCCATGTGCTCTCTGGTGATCTCACAGTTCTCTCCTTGGTACAAGAAAAGAACCTGTAGGATACAAGAAAAAGCCTCTTGTCTCTAATTTTAAGAATTATTTGAAACAGATAAATAGAAACTATTTTTCCACAGTGAAAAGCTTGTGTCTCATAAGCATCTAAAATTTGAGGAGTCATTTTATTTGTCATATTTTAGGTAGAGAGTGTCTAATTGCCTTTTATTCTGCCTTAGTCTTATTGTACAGTAAGTACAGTAAAAACACAGAGAGTTTAGTTCCACACCTTTTCATGTGTTAACATTCAATAAGAAGTGTAGTTACTTACTTGAACAGTACTTTTTGCAGTACTTGACTACTTTTTAGCAGTTCTAACCATATGTATTTTTCCAATAGGCAGTTAACTTGAAATAATCTGGTAAAGGTGACTGTTTATTCCACTGTTCTTTCCCAAATTCTTGGGGTTCAGTTTGCTCTATCAGCTTTGATCTTTAATCTTTGTCAAACTTTTTTGGTTTTTTGGACAAAACAAATGGGTATTATCTGTTTAGTTAGGTGCAGCTATCAACTCAGGGTTAAATCAGGAACTGATGGCTGGTTGTCACAGAAGGAAGGAATGATCTAGCTGAATTATGATGTATATTTTATTGGTATTTGCTTTCTCTGACATGGTCAAGTATCCCACTTCTGAAAAAAAACTGATGCAGAGCTCTGTAGTGCCTATAAAATTCACCAGTGCTGGGGCCCTATTCTTGAAGGTTAAATTACATGTTAATTAATAAACATTAGTGTACATTTTAGGGGATTGGTACTTGTCACTTAGGCTCTTCCATCCATACTACTCAGAGTGTTCCTTCTAAAACAAATGAGATGAGAGGGATACCTATATGTTCATAAATCTACTGTATACAGCATGCCTTTGAATGTGTGTGGGGGGAATACTGACATGTTTCAGGGGATTTTCATGGATTTTCATCATAATAATGTGGTAAACATACTCTTTTTTTTTTCTTTTTTCTCATGAATTTGGACTAGATTTCAAGGATAAATAGAACTCTCAAGGCTTGATTCATCTTGGATAAACATTTTTGCTTTGAAATTTACATTTTTAGCTATAGAGTGTACTTTGTTAAACTCGGTGGCAATCTTGGAAAAGATTTTTCTATGCTTTTCATCCTTATTCATAAAGCACAAACAATACCCAGTGTGTTGTTGGTGACCATGTAGACGAGACGCAGATGTAGGAGACCATGAAGTACAATCAGTAAGTATTTGAAGTGACAGCTACAATAGTTTCTTTGGATACAGATTTTATTTATAATTCCCCAAATAGATGGTTTTGTTCCTGTAGCGTTGCCCTAACACTTCACTACAGTAGTATTCCAGTCGTACTTACTTTATTAAGTGTATTTCTTGTTTCAATCTAGTTGGATACAGATCAGTGAATTATTACAGCAGTTTTAGAAGGTAAGAGACTGCACTCTTGTATAAATCTAAGCTCCTATACTTTGTTTGACAAAACTAAGCAAAGCAGAGTCGTTCTTTTTAATGCTTGTCTATAAAGAGTAAAAATCACTAAAACAAACCTGCTGCTTAGGATGTGCTTTCCTGACCTTGTGCTAGGGGATAAAAATTTCCAAAAAAAGTGTACCTTACTGATAGTGATTGTCTACTGAAAGGTATTCGTGAGTTATTCACCACTTCTAAAAATAGCAGGAAATAAGCACTTTTCATTTAAATTCTCTAGTCATGGGAGATTTTCAGAGCCGCCTTTGGAGTCTAATTGCTTACAACTTCTTTTTGCAGTTTTAGTTGGATTTGTTATTCCCTATCACTGCATCTCAATGTAAATGAGCTGTGTGCAATTATACCTTCCTGGTGACAAAAGCCATTTCTGTACCTGGCAGCGTATAAAAATTCAGAATGAAAAATTTTCTAAATGGTAAACAGCATGAGTTTCTGACATTTCTACTGAGTCATGCTAAATGAACTTCTGTGTTTTACATTCAGTAATTACTTGATTGTGCAGATAAGAGCAGGTAAAAGATGCAGTAAATTTGGATTTTGTTAGGGTATTTTTAGTCTTAGCTAAAATAATACTTTTATTTGGTTTGCTATTTTTCTGTGTTTTCTTTTAAGGGTGTTTTTCTCACTTAAACACATGCAGTGCCACACAATGGTTAGAGCACATTGTGCTATATTATACTTGGTCCAATCCAAATCCAACTCAGTTTCCAGAACCTATGCCTTCTATTTTAAAGTAAAATCTGACACAAACATGCACAAGCCAGGTATTACAATCTCTTGACATGACCTACAACACTTTCAACAAACCCACACTGTTTATTGCTTTTAGCATGTTTACACCCACATGTTCACATGCTGCTTTCTTCACTCTATGCTTGTTACTCTTGCTAAAACATAGTCATGTGTTCCTGCTTGCATGTTTCAATTAGCACATCTTCCTTTTCCCAGTCCTCTGTTATTCCTCCTCTTGCCTGATTTCCTGAAGAACACTTTTATGCCAGTGTGACTTCTTTGGGTTACTTGTTTAAGGAGCAGCAGGCTGCCACCTGAAGACAAGATCTCACCTCTCGGACTTGAGCTGTGCAGACTCCTGAACCAGCACAGAGCACAGGAGTGTCCAGCTCTTAAGGGGAAGGCAGCACCTAAGATTTGTAGACGCTTGTGGTTGAAAGAAATGACAAAATTCAGAGGGTCCACAATAATACACAGAGTTTTATCAGTAAATCACATAGTTGGTACAGAAGTTGGTATGTTGGTCCCTAACCTACCAAATGAGCACACTCCAGTGGGCTTTGGATAAAGGGATAAGATGAAATGGAAGGAAAGAAAGAACGGTCACCAGTCCTGGTTCCAGCGTTGGTCCAGCCAATGAGATGTCCGAGGTTCCAGACCACCCGTCCAGCCTTGGTTGGGGGTATTTTTTTACAAACAGGTTTTTCACTTCTAATACAAATTAGTTCTGTGCAGAATGTTCTGTCAGACCTTTCTGGACTTGGGTCAGGGGGCTTTGGGGATCTTGGGTGGTCTTGATCTTCCCCTATGCTCCGTGCCCTCTTGTAAGCCTCATTCCTGCTCTTGTGTCGTATTGTGTTATCTCCAGGAACTTGAACAAGGATGTTTGGCCTGGAAAAGTGATGCCCTGCTACCACATGGCTCCCTGCACCAGCCACACCTTCTTCTTTCCCGTGGTGTGTTACTACCAACAATTCTTGTCTGTTTATTGCCAACAATCCTTGGTTGGCTGCACAGACACCTGGCTATCATGTTTGAGACGGGCACACTAGCCCCTTATCCTCTGGGATTCTACAAGAAGGCAGTGCTCAGAGGTGAGAAGTGGAACAGACTCACTGGAAGCCTGAGCAGGGTGGGAAAAATGAGCTGAAGGCATTGACAACAGAATAGCAATGAAGTGCATTATGAGTCACAAGATGACTAAAGACAGGCTTTGGTTCTTGTATTGCAAGCCACTTGCTCACTTTGTCCTCTTGCAATTGCTTAACACCTATTTATTTATATATTTATTTATTTATTTATTTATTTGAAACATGACAACTTACAAAGAGTTTCTTTCTGAAAACTCAAATACTGCTTTTCCTTGGTGCTTTACAGGAGTTGTGAATTCCTTCCAAACTAAAACCTCCTGTATCTGATTCACAGCTTCACCCTGCTCGAGTCTGAAAACCACCAGGCACAATAATTCTGGCTCAGCACATTAACTTACTAGGGTCCATTCCAACCTCTAGTACGGCTGCAATAATCAATCTGTCTGATTTTAAATTTGGAATTGAGCTATGAGTAATTGAGCTATTGAGGTATTGAGCTATGAGCAAGACTGGACTAAATATTTAGCTAGATTGTGAGAAATGGCAAAGGCAGAAAAATTATTTTTGGATGTTTGAATTACTTCCAAATATTTTGTTTCCTGTCCATGCATCATGGCCCCTTGCTCTTCACTAATTTTAGTGAGGATAATGTTTTCCCTGTGAGACTGCTTCTAAAAGGTGAAAATTGCATCTGTGGGTAGAATACCACCAATGGCTAAGGACAGATCTGGTCCTGTTCAGAGGTAAAGAAGTGTAAGAGTAGGTACTTAGCTTATTCCAGATACCTCTGTGACTCCAGTCAAATTGTAGAAAGCTTCTTCTAATTTTCCAGCTTCCTGACTGAGAGTAAATAGGTTGAAGGGGGAATGGAAAGCAGAAGAAAATCTCACTGCAGTCCCTGCTCACAGCAGGAGGTAGGCAGGTCTTTCCACGGATGAGAAGAAATTATTTCAGTTCTGTCCCTCTTGGGCACATATGGAGTTAGACAAACTGAGGAGTTCTAATTTTTCTCTGTTCATGGGACAGTTGGCATTAAAGCAGTTGTCCCAGCCTCTTATGTGAAATTGGGAAATCTCCCAATACAGAAATAGTGTGTGATTGAAGTGGCACATCTAATAGGTTAGGAACTATTGTTGGAGAGCAAAGGAATAAGTGAATAAATTACCAGTTCTTGCTGACTAACTGGATAGAATTTTTTCAGAATTATTTTGTATGTACATTTTGAAATAACAAAGGACTGTGTATTATGGTCTTTTTATAGCCCATTTAGATGCTTAGTATATATTAATTTCCCCAAACAGAAGAAAAAAAAATCAAAGCAATAATTAGCTCCAGTGCTTGCAAAAGCATATATTAATTTCTGAAACTTTGACTCCTGTTCTCATCAAAATGCATTTTGAGAAAGAAAACAGCAAATATAAATTAGGGATATACTTTGTAGAAAAAGATCTGTGGAAATAAGTGAACACAATGGATGCATATGAAAAAAAAATCAACCATTTGGAAGCAATAATAGGAAAAAAAGATGTTGCTAGAAAAGAAGAGCATGTTCTAGCTGAAGTACAAAAGAATACTTTTTGTGGCTTTCAGTGCAGTGTATAATAAATACATATAGTCATATAAATGCATGTTGTTCTCATGTATGAGAAAGTAAAAGAGAAGATATTTATATGCCAAGTCTTAATATTAAAAAGTTTTAGGATTCATCTCTGCTGACACATGTAATTTTGTTTTTTGAGACTCTTCTCCTTTTATTACATCTGTCAAGCTAATACTCCTGTTTCTTGTTTATTCCCTCTATTTCTTTGTATTAATCATTGAAACAAGAGCCTACTTGTGATAGTGGGCTTGTATGTGGATCGGTGGTGTCACCATGAAAGGGTGACATTGAAGTTAAAAGAAGCTACTAACGAGGGTCTCAGGGGAAGTGGAGCTAATTAGTCAAGTTAAAAAGGGATAATTCATTGCAGCCTTTGTCTTAGAAACACATTTCAAAGTTTCATTTCCATTTCAAAGTTGCAGACTGTAACTTGCAGGGTTATCATGATGCATTTAGCTGGAGAAATAACAACCTGGTTCTTTCTGACTGGCAGGTGAACAAGATTCCTAATGGTATGTGAGTCCCAGGTCATCACCCTTTTAAAAATCTAGAAGACCACATTCCAGGCTGATCTCTTCCAGTTATTGTCAACACGTTTTCCCTCCTTTTTTTTTTTTTTTTTTTCTTTTTTAGTTATCTTACAAACCATTAAAGTAATACTCATAAACATGTAAACCCAAGAATTTTTACCTTTGTAAAACGTGTCAGTTTAAGTTCTGCACAGGATTGTTCACAGTAGCTCAATTTTGTCCATATTCTAAAGAATACAGAAGGTATGTGAGCAATCAAAAGCTCACATGGAAGCTCAAAAGCTTCTAGTTGTCTTTACTGAGATGGTGAGGGTTGTGCAACGGCTATAAGTGAGGGATTTTTTTTATGTCCCTCTAATCAGAACTGAGGATTTTTTAATAGTTTCACTTAGAATAGTTAACTCTGTATCATCCCTTTTGAGAGAAGTAATTTTAGGATATAAAGAAAATAATGAACTATTACTTCCCTATTTCTAAACAAAAGCAAGTATTTTAAACTTTTCCAGCTATTATGTCTGTGAAACAATGTAATTTTTAATGAGCAGTAGTTTATAATCTGTCAAGTGAATGCTTCAGCGATCATACATTCAATTGGAATGTGCCAAAAATCTTGTTTCCAGAAGAAAATCATGTTGATCTGATGCTGATGTCTTGAGCTAAAAATTATATTGTTAGGGAAAGTATCTAGCTGGCAGGAAATGATCAAGTTAACATTCCATACATCATGTAAATTTTGCCTCTTGCACGTGTATGTCAGGATGCAAACATATTCTCAAATCGTGTCTGTAGAACCACAGAGCTATTTCTGACACAGACCCTCATCTTCAAATGTGATTAACAGCAGTTCATGGCAAGAGAGGGTCTGCATAGTGTTTGTGGTACAAGAGCTCAGTGAGGCATTTCTATTCAACAAGCCGAAAGTTAATTATAACAACGTTAAACAAGACAGAGAAACTTCTGACACATGATACCTGAATCTGCAGTTGAGCTGGCTTTGCAATTTGAAAGGCACTTGGGAATACATGTATTTTGAAAGCTGAAGAGAACAGTTATACTAATGATTATTGACTAAATTGGAATTTATATTCTAGCCAGTAGTTTGCTTACTATATTTTACTGTTCATAAGGGTTTACTGGAGAATTACAAGGAAACACCTAAAGCAGAAAAGAATGAAAATAAAAGCTGAAACATTATGGAGGAAGCTCAATCATGTACCTGAAGTATTATTGTTACTGACAGAGAAGAAAAGTAAAAATAAGATTCCTCCACTTGCGAGTGTACAGAAGAAAATAATTTCTCAGGAAAGGAAGAATTGAAAAATACAGTAAATGAAGTAACTTAATATGGAATATAATTTAATACCTATAACCTGCACAAAATGAATTTACTAAATTTTCATGAAATAATAATATTAATAAATAATATATAATTAAAATACTATTGTATGAGTAGACATGACCCTTGTTCTTAAAGACCTGATTCTAGAAATAGATGAGTAAATCTAGAAACCACAAATCTCATGAACTGCCCACACTGCAGCCTTAAAAACCAGTGATTTGAGTGTATCTGATACAATTCTGATTCTGTATAAGGTGATCTGGAAACAGTCCTCTAAGGAAAGCAAATCCTGTTGGAAAGATGTAGTGCATTTTCTCTGACACACAGGTACTCAGTAACTTGAAAAGGGTATAGATTGGATAAACAGATTCTGATTTGGTGGGTAGAATTATTTCCTAAGCAAGGCTGCAACTTCAGTAACAATGCAGGGCTTTCACAGACAGAATTTTGTAGAAAACATGAATAATCTTTCAGTTTGATGTTCAGAGTAATGACTTTCTAGTTGCTCTGTGATGTATAAACACAGAGCTATTGTTTATTCAGACAGTAGGCCAGTATACTTAACAATTAACCACCTCCATTTCTTAATACTGACTCTAAAAAATACTGAGTGAAAGAAGTAATTTGGAATAATTTTGTTAGTGAAACACTTAAATTGATAACATCTGACAACAACCTGCCCACAAAATTCAACATTAACAAATTTCTCCTATATGACATGAAGGTTGCTGTCCTCCCTCTTTGCACTTTAGGGAAACACTAACTCCATTTTCTTTGTGTAGAGAGGAATATTATGAAGACACAATGTTAGCTTAGGCTTTCTTCAGTTTAAGCTTTTAAGCATTTACATTGATGGGAGACAGGGTGATTCTTGACCTTTTGAAGTCATTTTGCTTTGGCCATTACTCATTTGCAAGCTCATTTGAAAAGCACCTCAGAATCATCCTTAAGGCAAGAACTTCACTTATGTAATTATTTTACTATACAAAAGAAAAAAAGAAATCTCTAGTTGGTAGTAGATTCTGATGTGTATTTTCCCATCATTCCAGTGGAATCTTAATTATGCAATTATGTCAGTCAGTCTTTTATGTCAGCAGACAGTCTTTTTCTCAAAAGACTATTTATTCTATTATGTAAGTCTGTGAAGTAATCTTTTCTCCATTATGACCAGCAAAACCCTGTGGCATTGTGACTTCATTTTGTTTAATTCCCTTGTGAGAAAAATTCCCTCTACAGAAGTCCTGCAGAGAGCTTTTCTCACTGTCTATGTAGAATACTGGAGTCACCAGTGCAGGCACAAATTCGTGTGGTTCATTTTGTCCTCATTTTTCCTTTTTGTGTGGATGTTTGTGTGCATGGTGTGTATTTCTTGAGTATTTTCTTTTTGTTTTTAAAACAGTGAAAGGCAGCATGTAACACGGTGTATCATTGAGTGGGTAGCCAGTAATCTCTTCTAAATTATGTCACTTCTGTGTCTAAAATGCTTTTCAAATAAGGTGTTTGAACAGAAGCTTTCTGTAAGGTTGTGGTTTAAACCTGGCTGGCATCCAAGTGAGTTTGCAACTGCTGGGGAAGAAAATCAGGGGGCTAAAAAAAGACTAAAACTCGGGGGCTGAAATAAGAACAGTTAATTAATTGAAACAAAATAAAATATGCTAATAATACTAATGATAATTTTAGTGAGAGGGAGAGTAATAAAACCCAAGAAAAACAATCAATGTGCAATCCAGCTCTTGCTCCCTGCTCACCCATGCCCAGTCCATCCTCCAGCAGGGATCAACGGTTCCAGTCAACTCTCCCTGGTTTACACACTGAGTATGGTGTTCTATGGTATGCAATTTCTCTTTGGCCAGTTTGGGTCAGCTGTCCTGGCCATGCTCCTTCACAGATTCTCTGTGTCCCTGCTCATTGCCAGAGCACAGAAAACTACAAAATCCTTATTTTAGGGTAAACAGTACTGAGCAATAACTAAAATATTGATAACAGTGTATTACCAATTATTATTTTAATGCTAAATCCAGAACCCTGTGCTGTATGAGGAACTAGGAAGAAAATTAATTATATTCCAGTCAAAACTGCCTGGGAGGGGTGCAGAGGTATGTTTTGTAACAAGGTGGTCTTTAAGGTCCCTTTCAATCCAAGTCATTCTATGAAAACTAGGACATGCAGCTAAAAGGAAGATTCTCATGTCCTTGCTTGTGTAAGTCAGAAGGCTCAGATTTTCCCAAGGATATGCATTATTCTATCTGCCAGAATCAACAGTGCCATTTGTCCGGTTAACAGGGCAAAAACCAGGAAACGTTGTTGTTGGTAAACATTGTTTTCTACAAAAATGACAGAAAAATCTCTTAAAGCTGAAAAATATTAAAATTATTTACACTTAAAACATTAGTAAGTTTCTATCCATCACTTAAGAATGAGCTGCATGGAGACTTGCTAAGGAAATTTCTCAAACTGCAGAGAAATTCCTACCTTTTTTTTTTCTCCCCTTTAAGTTCTGGGTCATTCAGCCCTATCAGCTGAAGCCAAAACATTTAATTAATGTTTTGCCATCATCACAGTTTGAGCGGACTTTAGTGGAGCTGTTTTAAGGCAATGTTGTTTGTCATAAGACCCTATTTTCCTACACAGTGAAGATAAATCCAGATATTCCACTGTTTCAAGCAGATGTTGGTTTCTTCTCTTTATTAATGGGCTGCAAACTAAAAATGGAATCCCTGTTCCACATGGGGATGCTTACAAGTAGAGACCACACTTCTTATGTTTAGAGATCACCTTACTTTCACATTGACCTGTATCTGTTCTCATATGTAAAGCAGGACATAAGAATTGCTTTTAACTTCAATAGGAGTAAAGAGAAATGTGTATTTCTTCAAAACAGAAATGGTACATCTCTATGGTCTGTTGTTCCAGCTCAGTAGAATATTTACTCCTGATAAAATGAGGATGTGTTTCTTCAGAAAAGACAGTTTGGAGACTGCCTTCTCCTGTTCACTCATCTAAAGCCTAAGTAACACTTAAAATCTAGAGAAATAGTAAGCTATTAACCAAGTTTCGAGAGCCAGATTGGGGCAAATGATCTCCAGAGGTCCTTTCCAACCTAAACTATTCTGATTAGAAACCAAACGGACAAAGTAAGCAACAGTGTAAGTACAGTCTTTATATTGAAGTCCAAGAGTGTACTATCAGAAACCCATTTTTTGGCTTTTTTCCCTATCTGTTCTAAGCTGAACTCTAGTCTAAAGTCTTTGTTGAATTCTCATCTTAAAGTTCATCAGGTTTAGACCTATTTAGGCTTCCAGCAGATCCCAGAAATAACCATACTCTTCACAAATCCTTTCTATGCAGTAGCTGAAAATTACCTGTTCCACAAGCATAAAGAATTTTCCTGCAATTTTTGTAGTTGCACTGGTCTGGGTGTTGTATTTGAGTACAGAAGCCCTCCCTCTCTTGTTTGTTTGATGGGAATATCAGCTGAATTTTTGGTTCTTCTGTCTTATCCTTTCTCTCCACTTTATTCAAAATTTCAGAGTTCTGAATATTTTGTTTCGGCTTTTATGACAATCGTTGTTAGCCGTGCTTTTATGACACAAGCTACAGTTCAGATCATGCTACACAGGATTTAGGTGAAGCATTTTCAGCAGTAGGAATGGCTGATCCAATGTTTTGGGGCTACCAGAATACATATGTGTTCATTGAATTTGAGTATTGTTATTTGAAGTTTATGAAACTATTGTTCAGGCACAGAGGAAATTTTTGATCACTTATGCCAGCTGTTTGAGTTCAGAGCTTACACTCACATCCATCTGGAAACTCACCTTTTGTGACTATATTCTTCTGCTGTGGATTTAAATCTTATGAGTTTTAGACTGCATCAGTACTCTCCAGCAAAGTATGAGAGAGCTGTGTTTTGACTGAATTTTCTTCTTGGATATCAAAAACTGCGGGAGGCAGGGTATGCTGCAGGTCATCCCCATCCCAAAATTACGGATAAAATTTAATTGATCAAAGTAATACCGAGAATCTTTCTTGCTGGAGTCTCACAGTGCTTGCAGCTTTGAGGGAGCTCACACATGCAGTGCAGAAGAGCTGTGTGAGAAACGGGTTTGCTGTGTGCATAGGAATGTTGTGCTGAGTGACACTCATTTGTATGAAGATCTGCTACATCTTTATATTTGAAGGAGAAAAGGGTTGGAAGATTTTTAAATCTAATAACAATCTTAAATAGTAGAATAATTGTTTACTGCTATTACCTGATTAACATTATTATGGTGTTAGGGATGTCAGGAAGGTGTTTGCCAGCTCTGCTTTTCTCATGGCTGTTCAGATTCTAGGGAGAAGGATACGGTACCTCAGCTGATGTTTGCTAGGGAGGTCTGGGAGTGCTTACGGAGACAAAAGACCCTACTTGTTAAAAAAGAAATTGATTGTTTGTGGTTGTCTAGTGCTACATAGAAAAACTTACTGAATGTGAAAACTGAAGTGCAGCTGTGCCAGGAACATAACTGTAATGTAACCCAACACCATGTCTCTAGCCTAAAATCCAGAAGGGCGGGATGATATTATCTACAATGCAGCCTGTGTGAAGGAGACCTGAATGCTCCTTAGGATGGAGAAGAGACAGGAGGGAAAACTGGAGAAGAATGGGAGTTCAATGGGGACACAACAGGCGTTGTGAACTTTATTCAGTTATTTATAATCACAACGTTTTGGGGTTATGCTTTTCTGCAAATAATGACTGCTTTCATAGAACCACAGAATACTTTGGGCTGGAAGGAACCTTCAAAAGTAATGTAGTCCAAGGCCCCTGTAATAAGCTGGGACATCAACTCTATCAGGCTGTGGAGAGGCCCCATTCTTTGTTAGTCAGCTTCCAAAGGAAAGATTTGGTATGCAGACAATGACACAACTGGCAAATTCTTGTTCACTGAAGTACCCAACCTGAGCAGGTTTCACAGATGTCTCAAAAATTCACCTTAGCAACTATGCAGCCTCCCTTGTGCTTTGGGAATTGCAGGCTACAAAGGTCATTTCCCCAAATCTTTTTGGTGGCATAGCCATAACTCAGTGGACATTCTGTGAGAAAGAGAGCAGTAGAAAGATGAAAGCTCACCGCTGTATGGATTTTTTTTTAGGATACTACACTGGTTTCTACTTGTGTGTCTATGTATTTTCATGTTTCTCAACCTGAATATGTGCATTCCTTTCTCTCTAGAGGAGAGAAACAGTGATAGTCAGCCCCTCCATTCAATGATTTATATACGTGGCTGAAAAGTAAAATATTCAAATGTTTCATGAGTTACAAGGTGATGAATATCAAGTACCATCCTACTCCTTGGATGGCTACGTAGTCATTCATTGGGTGAAACAGCTTTTGAATTTAATGGGTGCTTTTTGCATGGTGCTATTAAATGTTACCAATGAAAGTTACTAGAATTCCTTGGCAAATCTCTTCTTTGGATTACACAACTCTGTAAAAGGTGAACCACCCCAGAGATGTGCTTCTCAGCTGCAGGACAAATTCCATTGCTCTAATTGCAGGGATCCTGTTTTGTATAAACACTAATAGGTTTATCAAGGCAGGGTTTTTTGTCTCTGGCCTTGATGTGTCAGCTCAATGCCTCAAGTGCAAATAATCAGTAATAATAGTGAAAGCAGTATTTGCTTAAAAATTTTCAGGGTCGCATTGTTTTTCTGAGATATATGCACAAGAAAACAAAAGGTCTTGATTTGAGAACTCTGAGGCATCCTTTTAGCAAGGTCTACCCTAAATGTCAGACAATCTCTCTCTTGATGCAGCTCAGTCCATGGGGTTTCTGGTGCAGCTGAAGAAAAATAGAATAATGTCAAGAAGGGATTTGCTGTATAGGATTAGTAGCAGATCTTGTAAGACTGACATAAAATCAATCATGAGAGCCACCAAGAAATGGAAATCATGTGCTTTTCTGAGCTTTCAGAATTCAGTGTTGATGAATGGTGCATACCTTGTGGTAAGAGACACCCTTCAGCTTTGGAGTAAAGCATTGAGTTCAGGGTCTGTTGCCAGACCACACTTTGAAGCATAGAATGTACCTACAAGAATAAAAGGTAGTTACAGGAGGGTTTTTTTAATGGTCCAGTGATTTAGGAGCACAAATCCAGTGAAAATCCTTATCTCTGTTATAAATGCAAAATGATAGATATGAAAATACCAGCAGCTTGCATAAAGAGTAGAACCCAGATTTTTTTTTTTTTTTAAGGTTTCCCACTACTTTGGTATTAAGCAGAATCTGTTACTGAAATGCACAGAGCAAAATAATCTTCAAATATCTCTTCACAAACCACAGAAATAGATAAAAGCCTTTGGACCTGGTGACCTATCATTTCATTGTTGAAAGATATAACTGCTGGATGAACTTTTGTCATCTTCTGGGTACTGTAAATAAAATCCTACAGGCATTTTAATGTTAAATTTATACAGTGAGGTCTTCTCAGGAGATGAGAAAGATATCAGAAGTCTGTCTTTTTAAATTGTCACTCCAGGTAATATGGGCTCTTCGTAGACTTCTTTTGTAGGATTCTGTGTTCATTATATTCCACTTGTTTTGTTTTTGTTTTGTTTTTATTCTCTCTGTTTAATGTATACTTGTTTGTAACATAAAATGTCTTGCAGCCCTGAAAGCAGATCTAAGATTTAACAGTCAGACTGACTTCTTTCCTTTTTATGTATTGTCTGTAGTCAGAGAAAGCCTGCAGGCCTGTCGCTTCCCCTAACTTTTCCTGAGCTACTCAAATCCTTTTGGATTATCCCCCTGAGCTGCAGATCCAAAGCCATTTAAGGCTAATAGGTGTGTACATGTGTAACTGAGTGAATGACCTGAAGCCAGAGAGGGTTTTGCAGAAGCACCTGTGGGTCTGCAGTCCCTCTTTCAATTGTGTTAGTATGTTCCATAGAAGAAGCTGATAAAAAGGAGCATCTGATCCCAGGAAGTCCACAGCACAACATTTTTATAGAGAAAAAATATTTTATAGAAAAGCCAGTGGAAAAACCCTGTCCATGGAATTCTGAGAGTTGTTTCCACCAAACTGTTTTCACAAGAACCACACATAAGATCAGACTCTGTTGCTGTTCCTGGAAGATATGTGACAAACAGACTGTCAAGATCTGAAATTTTCTGATTTCCATGTAAACATAAATTTTCCATAAATTGAAATTTCACTGCCAGAGGAAGTGAAACCAAGAATAATTAAAGAATATTTTTTCTTCACCTTTTGTGTCCTAACATTTACAGCAAAGCCTTACTAGATAGTCTGTTGATTGAAGCATTAACCAAATAGTTTAACACAGGATCAGTAGACATAATTGTTTATGCCTCACATGAGTGGGGATCTTACTGTCTTCTCTTTGGATAGAGTTAAGTAGTAGGCTGAAATACTTCTTTGTAACACAAAGTAAATATACCAGAGATTCAAGGCACTGAGATCCACCTGCTTAAAAATGCAAACCTTACCCTTTTTAATGTGAGTTGCAAAACTGATTGTGTCTGTACTGCCTAAAGCTGGTTGTGCAGTTAATCCTCATGGCAGTGGCTGTCCTTTAATGGGCTCTTCCTATATACTTTGCTCTAAAACAGAAAAAGTGCAGCAAATTTTTGGAGTTCTCATTTTTACAATTTTTATGAATCTGGTCAGGTTAGTTTATGTGCCTGTTTCTTTCCTTTTCCCTGGAAGTGTTATCGTTTCATAGGAATAGTTGTTTTGCTTGGGGTGTTGTTGTTTCTGATGTGAAATAAATGCAGAGTGCTGAAGACACATTGAAAATATTTGGTCATATTCTAACTTAGCTTGAGTTTGTACTACTAGGTGAATGTTGTGTTATTTCCAAAACCATCAGGAATGGGTGGCCATCCCTTAAAGGTGATATATACCTTGAACTGTTTGTAATGGTCACTGTCTACACTGAAAGTTTGACATTATACACACATACACAGTGTGAGGAAGGAGAAAAACTATTCATATTTCAGAGAAAAATAATTTGGTGGTGCTGACGGATAAGAGGTTGGACATGACCCAGCAGGGTGAGGGAGGGGATTCTGCCCCTCTGCTCTGCTCTGGTGAGAGCCCACCTGCAGGGCTGCATCAGCTCTGGGGGCCCAGCACAGGAAGGACATGGACCTGGTGGATTGGATCCAGAAGAGGGTCGCCAAGATCATCAGAGGGATGGAGCACCCCTCCTGTGAGGAAAGGCTGGAAGAATTGGGATTGTTTGTCCAGGAGAAGAAAAAGCTTCAGAGTAACTTATCTTGTGGCCTTCCAGGACCTGAGGGAAGACTATAAGAAAGATGGAGAGAGACATTTTACAAGACCATGTAGTGAGAGGGCAGCAGGGAATGGCTTCAAATTGAAAGGGAGTAGTTTTAGAATGGATAATAGAAAAAAAAAATTACAGTGATGCTGTTGAGGCACTGAAACAGTTTGCCCAGAGTAGTTGTGGATGCCCCATCCCTGGAAGTGTTCAAGGCCAGGTTGGTTGGGTTTTGAGCAGCCTGGTCTAGCGGAAGCTGTCCCTGTCAATGGCAGGGTGGTTGGAACTAGGAGTCCTCAAGTCCCTTCCAACCCAAACTATTCAGTGGTTCTGTGATTCCATGATTAGTGCAAGTGAAATCCAGATTTCCTTGATGAGCTCACTGCTGCAATAATAGTACCACGTTATACAGACTTGTGTTCATTGAATCAAGCTTATGTTAGCTGAGCTCAGAGTCAGTAGGCTTAACGGATCTTCTGCAGAAATCTCCAGTGAATTTTAGAATGGCCAAGACAAAACTTATTTTTGTAATGCATCTTCAAATCAACTTTTTAAAGCCTTTGATGTAGCATAAGAATTTAGATGTTGAAATTCAGTTTTGCACTTTAAGTCTGTGAGTATATTTTAGTCTTGGTAATCTTCAAATATGCCAAAGTTAGCGTTGTCCTACAATTCTCAAAAAAGAAAAGAAGCATCTTTTTTTTTAAATTGAAGAATACTGGGGTACAATTTAAAAATTAACACAGCCACACAGAGGAAGAATCAATAGGGGACATCTCATCATTAGAAAAAGGAAAGTGAGAGGAATGAAGAAGTACTAAGTTGGTGAAGCTATCTGGGCTCTTGTGAATGCTGCTTAGTGTTCTGACCCACCTGTGGGACATTTGGGAGAGACTACAAAGAAACATTTCAGACAAAAACCTAAGACGAGCTTGGGCCCTATGTACAGGAAGAAAAACTGGTTGTACAGGCTTGACATACATTAGAGAAGTATTGCCTTTTAAAAGCAGGAGTCTGCTCTGCTTCCCTAGCAAGAGACCCACAACCCAGAGGACATCATGGACCTACAATAACCGACTCTATGTTAACACTTTTGGTTATTCAGCTCTGTCAAAAAAAATTAGGTATTTTCTAAACTCTGTAGGGGCAGTTAAGGAAGAAGTTCCTTTGCTGGTGAATCTGTTTTAAATGTTGACTGACTGTGGCAACTTGAGATGCTTTAATAAGGCATGGAAATAATATTTGGAAAGAACACAAAGTTTAGACATACACCTTTCTGAGACTAAGAGAATGCTAGATGAGGAGGAGTAAGCTTTCAAGATATGTATTAGAAAATGGAAGGCAAAACCACCAGATTCAATTACTAAAGAAATTTTATGCACTCAAGGAACATCACAAATTGACAGCTTTGAGTGAAATGAATACATCAGCTGAAAGAAATTAGATGTCTGAAAGAGAACAAATGATGTGGAAACAGTCTGATGTATCTAGATAAGTTGTTAAAATATCAGTAGAGTATTACATTAGCAAAATATGAATGCCTATAATTGTCAGGGTTCCAAACCTACTTATCAGTACTCTTGCTAATCAAAGAAGTACTGCTAATCTAAAAGATGAGCCTAAAGGATATCTAAAAATTAATCTATTAGACCCTATTGAGCAGATCTCAATTTTGATAAGGGATAATCAATGCTGAGCAGATCTCAATTTTGATAAGGGATAATCAATGCATACCTATCATCATTAAATTTGGAAGGAAATAATAAATTGGTACATAGTTACCTCTTTGATTGTTTTCATCAAGTAATTTGTTCTTTTTCCCAGCTGTTTCTTAAAAGTGTTTTCAAGATTTGCAGACCTATGATTCATCCATGCTCTTGATGCTAATTTGCTGTTGACCAGAGTATATTTGTGTTTTAGCCAAAATTATAAGCACTGAGGTAAGTAAAAGATTAAATCAGCAAATTGTAGTCTAATGTGAGGAAAAACCTCTAGAAATATTTCTGGGCTAGGAGAGAGAGACTAGGAGCAGAAGTCATACTTTTTCTAAATGTTGTTTGATTGATATTATAATATCAATCAAACAACAATATATAATATTGTTGTTTGATTGATATTATACATTTATTTCAGCATGATCATTAACTTCCATGATATGTATGAGCAGCTGAGAGAAGGCATATTTTTAGAGAAATCAAGTATTTCAGGGGGTAGCCCAGCACCTCTCAGTATAGACTATGCTCCTTTCAAGGACAGAGAGATCAAGTTCTCTTTTTTAACAACCCTCGTTCTATTTTTGGTTAGTGAAAATAGTTCGTAGGTGTTCTAAGGAATAATTTAAGTCTGATTTTTCTAGGAATTAATGAAAGTTTAAAGTAAAGTTTTTAGTTTTGTTTTGCATGGCAGACCACACAATACATTTCATACAGTGAAAACAAAGCACACTTCAAAGCAAATGTGATTGCTGAAATGAGTGCACATATATATTTATATATAGAGTTGCATTATGTGTATCTTTGTGTTGAAATTCAAAAAGTTTAAAGTGCTTAAAATTTAAAATTTGCTTACTGAGTCATGACAAATTAAAGCTCCCATTCTATCTGAGATTTTTCTATACTTTTTCTTTACTTTTCTTAACATTCTTTCTATTTGGGGGGTTTTGTGAGATATGCAATAAAACTAATATTTACATGCCTTATTGAAAGTAAAGAGAAGTTATTGAAATATTGAGAGGAAGGACTTCACTGCTGGTATAACAGGCTGTGCCTTTGCTCTCCCGTCTTTTTGGTAACTTCTTCAGGTCAAACTAATATAACCACATATTTGACTTTTAGCAGCTTTGTCTGAGAGGTCCTGATGAAGTCTTAAAATTATTGCATCTTTCGAGGAACTTGCAAGTTTTCCCCTATAAAGAAAATGGGCTTTGCTTGGCTCCCTAGTCAGTGTAACATTTTGTCATATGAATATTAAAGGCATCAAACACAGCAAGAAAGTGAGTATACAATACAATTTTAAGAAGAAACGAAAGCTACACCAGTGTACACAGAACTGACCCAGGTAAATTCAAAATCAGTAGCAAAATATATTTATATTATGTACTGTATATGAAAGCAATGCAGGTCAAGTTATCTTAATGTCAGAAGTGATGTAAGGTTCAGTGCTAGTGCTCTAAACTGAAGTAGTTTTGTATTTTGTGAATAGATTTTCTCTTTAGGGAAACCTCAAATCTACTCTCAAATACACAGTATCACTATACATATAATTTTAAACTCAAAGTCCATATAAATAGTTACTTGGAGGTAAATGTATGTGGATATTTGCTTATCAACTGTAGGCATTTTTTGCCTCTGTTTAAACTCTACTCCACAATCGAATTTTGAAACATGACTTACTTGGAAAGGAAATCATCTGTACATATATGAATATACTTTAAGTTTTTCTAATTACTCAGGGAGCACCCAACCAAGCAACCTACCTAGTCTTTTACACCCCTGTACTGTCTGTTGTGTACTGTCATGATAAAAAGATGGCAATGTTATAAATTGCAAGGAAACTTACTTTGCAAAGTTGGTTTTCACATATAGTATGTGAAATTCTGAGACAGTGTGGACTAGAGACGTTCATCAGAAATCCTCAAGCACTGTGTTTACCAGAAAACTGGAGAGCTGGAGATCTCCTGTCTGATTGTTTGCTAACCACATGAGATGTTTTGGAAGCATGCTTCCCTCCATTATTTGAGGCCAAGTTGCACATTTTGGAAATGCGTGTAGATGTTCAGTTGCGTGAGGATGCTTATGCAGAATATTATTTTGGTTAAAAAATCAAGCATCCAAACATTTCCCAAGAGCTATTATGCATCATTAACACTTAGTTTTTATTAATAGTTTTCAACTTTTTTTTTTTTCATAGCACATTATTAACTCTGCCAATGGCACCATTCTCAGGTTTTTCTCTCTAAAGATTTTGCAGACTGACTTCTACCAAGGAGTGGAAATTGTACAAGCAGCCAAGAGCAGTGGGGAGTGTTACTTGTTGCTAAATACTGACCCTGTTTCTCCGTCTCCCTGGCAATTTCCCACACATAAAGCATTCTTGTCCCTCCCCTAGATGTACTAAAAGGAGCTGAAACAAAGGTTACTCACTTTGATATTAGGCTGGAGTTCAGGAAGAAATCTCTGTGTTATAGACTGGCTTTCCTTTTAATGCTTACAGCCTGCTGGGAATGTGTCAAGTTGGGGATAGGCTCTTCTACCTGTACTGACTTTTACTGCAAACTCTTATAAAGACCAACTGAAAATACCATTGATGTTTTCATCTATACTCTTTCATTTTTACTTTTTTTTATGTCTTGTTTTGTTTGGGTTTTTTTAACAAAGAGCGGTGCACATCTTTGTCTTCTACCTTATGTCTGTCAGCACTTTTAAAACTGAAGTTGAAAACACAGAACAGTTTCAGTGCCAGCAGTGTACTCTGCTATGGCAACCTCAGTCTTACACCTTAAAAAAAATCAGGGGGCTGTTTAGAATATACATGGCTCTAGTATGTAATACAAGCAATCTATTTCACAGATGTGTTAATTTTTT
Organism: Prinia subflava; assembly: GCF_021018805.1. Lineage (NCBI taxonomy): Eukaryota > Metazoa > Chordata > Aves > Passeriformes > Cisticolidae > Prinia > Prinia subflava. Next base: position 13,028,788 of record NC_086283.1, on the reverse strand, counting down.
ATTATGCTCTACTGTAATTAAATCTTACCAAGTGTATTCTCAATCACAAAAAAAAAAAAAAAAAAAAAAAAAAAAAAAAAAAAAAAAAAAGAACAAAAAGAACAAAAAAGAAATCCTGCTATAGCTGATGCTTTTATGGACAGGACCATTCACAACAAAAGTAGAAAATTCAAATTAAATCATATGTGAGAGTGGCCTGAGCACATAGTCAGCCTCCCTCAGCTAGAGCATTATTTATAGAAAGTGGGACAGCTCTGTCAGGAGAAGCTCAGGTGCTTGTTTAAATTGCTGTACCAAGGAGTACTGAGCTCCTAGTGCTGCATTATCACCCTCCCTGTGTCGGGCTCTAGTCCTGAGTGTGTGAGAGCCTCTGTCCTGCCAGTGACTGGGCTATCTGGGGAAGGCAAATGTTTCAGTTCTGGCCAGGTCCTCACACAGAGAACCATGGCCTGAGAGCTCTAAGCAACATTCATCCAGATCTTATTTATAACACAATAATTCAGGGGCTCATCTAGTGTACAGAGAGTCAGATTCCAGCTATTGTGCTGCCTAGTTTTTTTTTGAATTTTTTCCTTTTTTAACAGCAGTGTATCATGGAATATTTTTGTTTTAATTTGATGTTTTGCTTTTGTTTGTTTTTTTTCTTTACAGAGAAAATAAGTTGATGACAAACCTCCAACTAGCTATTCAAATTTGAACCAGTCTTGGATGAACCCCTTTCTATTTCTTTGTACACCACTGAAAACTAACACGGGATTCCAAATTTCCATCCATCTGTTAGTTTACTCTTACTCCCCATAGGGGTTTATGGAAGTTCCTGCTTCGGTCCTTATCCATTGGCTTGTGTTGTTTTATACATGGATTTGGATAAAAAAAGTCATCCAGAGGAATGACATCTTGTGATCTGTCCCCCACATCCCCCTTAATAAAAAAATGTTTGTAGGATATCATATTGCTGCATAGGAAACTGGTTTTGTTTTCTCTGGATGCTTTTGCAACAAGTCCTTAGAGACTTCTTTTTCTTTCTTTCTTTCTTTAAAGGTGACTTTCCAACAAATAGGAGAGATCATTCCCTTATTTCTGCTCCCCTGAGTAGACCAAAAAAATTCAGTTCTCACTTCATTCTGCTGGAAGTATGATTTTTTTAATATAGAAATAATTCTCATTTTATATCTAGCTTGATAGAAGACAGAGCTAATTAGTCTGAAGTGCTTAATTCATTACTTGCTTTGTTTTAACTTAGTTTAGCCTGTCAGAGTTCACCTTTTGTGACACTGGTAACACATTTAATGACTATATTTAAGCTCAAGTCCAAAGTTGATATATTCTTGCAAAATGATTTTCATTTACAAAGGAGGAACTGCTTGACTTCTCTTTGTAATGAGACTACTTCTGCTTCATATTGTTGCTTGGGTAGTTTCATCCCAAGTTGGGGGTAGAAGAATCTCTCTGACAAGGTGTTTATTAAAGTTGCTTATGCTCTGTCATCTACTTAAATACTTTTTTTCCCTCCACTTGGACATTCAAAAATTAGACATGGCAGTTCCTACGGATTACTGATTTTTCTGCTTAATTTTGTTAAGAACAGAGGTTAAAAAATTCTGTAGTGAACTGATAGACAGATCATATGCCCTTAAATTCCAGTCCTTGAAACTCATATTTGTGTGTTCAGCTTTCTGTATATGGGAAAACTCTCTGATTTGATTGAAACTCTCTGAAGCAGAGAGTCAAGCAGATGTGCTTAGCCTCAATTTAGTTGAGACTTCAACTGATTTGAAAGGGAGTTGGGTAATCAAGTCCTGATGTTCACACAAGTTTCTGGATACATCCAGAGTTTTAAACCCCTGAGGTGATTTACTGCTTTCTGCTTTGTGCCAAGATTCACCTGTCAAAAATGTTTTAAATGAGATTTAATGCAATTATTGTTTCCCCCTCACTGGTTCTTCATCTCACAGTGTGGAATTTTCTTTGTAAGAGTGACAGTTTAGTGTCTGGGACTGCAGCTCATCAATTAACTTGGAGGGATCAAGGGCCACAATCTCGTTTGCAGGCCACTGTCTTTCACTCCTTACGCAATCCCACTGCACTTCCCTGCAATTACTGAGGGGCAATTTAAATTAAAGGGCCAGAACTCCATGGATCTGCATAAATGTCTCACCACCTCCATATATATATGAAAGAGAATAAAGTGGGGAAAAGCACAGAATTTACAGCAGATCTTTAATGAAGTGGAGCTTACTGAACCTGAATAACTTTTTGATACCCATGAGAAATATGCAATCAGGCCAGATATTCAGGCCAAATGGTTTGCTGCTTTTCAAGTAAGTAGCTCATGTGTCAGTGCAAGTTCTATCAGTCTTCTGCATGTAAGGAGGGTCATAAAACATGTAGTTGCTTATCTGCAAGAATAATGTATATGCATTTGCACAGTTACTGTACTTGGAGGATTGTCTAACCAGGTAATTAGAAGGTGGGTGGTTTTTATAGGGTGCATAAAGTGTTCAGCTTTTTCTTTCAGAACTTGCTTGGCATTGCAATTATTTTCTTACAGTGGTTACACTGTAGGCAAGCATTCTGTTTATTGAACACCTCCCTTTTTCCATAGGCAAATGGAAGTACTAAATGTTATGGAGCCATTCACTACAGGCTATATCTTATTTTCTGAAGAACAAAAGGAGGCTTTGTACAGGAACTGGGGCAGGAGCGTGGTTATACCCTTAATTCTTGGAAGGAACAAAGTATTAATTATAAATAACACTTAAAAGTCCTAAATTATTGTTACTGCTTGACACTTCAAAACAGATCACAGACTTGAAAGGTAAAGGACAGTGGAAAAGGGTGCTTTGTTATCATTCTCAATGGTGAATTTGTCCCCAGTGTTTCACCAAACTGGTAGGTGCTCAGAAACATCTTGCACTTCATCATTTACCTAAATGTATATTGGTCATCTGCTTATTTTTTGTGATTTAAACTGATGAAAAAGAGGCAGAAGAGTAAACATCAAAGAGGAAAATAGAAAAGACATTAGAGAACATGGAAAACAGTAATAGTTGGCAAGCTTGTGATGTAAATAGATATTGTAGAATTTCTGTCTGTGTAATGGGGATGATGCATGAACATTCATTATCTAGAATCATCCAAAACACATTTTGCAGTCATGCTAATAGGAATTGTTTCAATTTATCAGCATGACTTCACTAATGTGAACAAAATGTTTAACCTAGTCAAAACAGAATATGCAGTTTTTGCCTTTCAAAATTCACTTGTTAGTAATTCTAAACAAATGAAGTAGGCATCAATGAAAAGTAGGTCATTACAGGAAGGTAATTTTACTTCATGTTCCCTTTTTTTTCCATATACTGTAGGGTTTTATTAGAATTGTATGTTTTCAAAAGCCTCTTTGAAATTAAGTCTTTCTGGCTGGCTTTCATTGAAATAGTAGCACTTCAGAGCTCTATAGCCTTTCCAGTCCTGTTGGGATGGTTGTGCAGGGTAAATATTATGTGAAAAGTACTTGCAGAAGCCAGTATAACTGAGAAAAATAGGTTGTTTATTTTAATTTTAGGTACTGTACAGACAAAGTTGAATTATCTTAAAAATCACCACAAATAATTCATGTTATTTAGGTACTTTTTCCCTTGCCATGTCATCAGATCTAATGGTTCTTTCCTAATTTATGACAGAAATTCTGTGGAATAAGGTAAACGTCAACTATAATGATGCTGTTTGTTATGATGAAAACACAGAGAGAAGGAAATTATGTTTAATGCATCAAAGAAAGAAATTTCAAATAGGTTATTTCAGTTACCTTGATTTAATATGTCTTTTGGGGAGAAGGGAAGGAAGGCAAGGTGAGAGATTAGTACAAAAGTAACAGTGTGAAAACATGCATCATAAAGAATGGTTAGAGACTCTTAGATACGGAAACATATTTCTCTCATCTATGAAGGGAGAATGCTTTCAGAGACTAATAGACATAATAATATCCAATACGGGATGACCAACTGATGCCTTCTGGCCTGGAGAATTTTTTGATTCTTCACATAAAGAGTAGTGACTTATACAGTTCTCAAATTCATCAGTCATTCTTTTTCTACCTGGGTCTTCATTTGGTTCAGTTAATGCTTTATTTGTTGGAAAAACCCAGCACCAGTAATGGTACTGCAGAGTACATCTTAGGCAAGACATGAGATTTATTTTGTATTGAGAATTTTCTTTTTTTAAAAGTCAGCAGACAGGAAGGACTGCACACTATAGTTCTGATTTTGTGTTACAAGGACTTATCAAATCTTTCAGGGATCCTGCTACTAAAAACATGTGTAAGTTTACAGGTAAAAGTAATTTTTTGTCATGTTGCTGCTGCTTCTTGAAAGAGACCAGATGATGTTCCAATGCGCTGGGAGAGAGTGGATAGTTTTGGTGAGAACTTTCCTGTACTGCAAATTATCCTTCAGATTTTATTACATGTGATCTTGGGAATATGTTTGCCTTTTTTGTTTCTCTTCCTGACTCTAGTTTTTCTCCTGTAATCAGAATGTACTGTATTGTGGTGAGGACTATTCTGCTATGTTTTTCTGCTGTATCTGCCACAATGAAATCTTAGTTTTGCCATATTCTCAACATAACAGTAACATAACACTAATGACTATTACTGAAAAAAGATGCAATAGAGAAATATGTAGAGCTTTGCAGGTGTCAGCCCAACTCCAGTGTTAAATAACCAGCAGTGTCTGCGCTATTTCTCTTTCACAAATAATTGAGTCCCATGCTTGTTAAATCACTGGATTTAACAGGCTTCCTGCTACCTTTTCCAAACAGGTAAAAGATTCTAGTGTGCCAGGTTTCCCCCTCCTGCATCCATGGGGTCCCAGAGCAACAGTAATTCTGTTTTCCAATATCATGCTTTTCCGATTATCTCTTCCACCACTTGCAGTAGGAAAGACTGAGCTGATTCTGGTCTTGCATTATACAAAGCAAACAGCATGTGGCATCTCTGGTTCAGTGATGACTTCCAACTGGCCTTTCTTTCACTGTCACAGTTGAAACTGCCTCCTCTCTTCTCAGCAGCAGTGAAGGCGTGGAAAGAGACCAGTTAAAATGGCTCGTCCTTGGTTGGCTCTTTCACTCCATGTAGTACCCAGAATAGTCCGAGTCCCTCAGCCGTGTGACACGAAAAGGCTAAATGAAGAGCTACTGGGATCTGAACTGTGACTTCACTGTGCTCTGCCACCACTCTGCTGTCTGTCATCAAAGCTTTCCTGCAGATTTCTCTCTGCAGTAACATGCTGTGTTCTCAAAGACAGATTCCCAACCTTCTGACTTCTCTGCCCGCACCTTCTCCAGGGACTGGTGTATTTGACTTGGTGCTTCTCCACTGTGGTGGCTTCTAGTCTGTGCCTAGAACAAGCCTAAAGCCATCAATGGGTGTTGGGAGAGGAGCTAGGAGTAAGATGCATAGATACAGAATGGAAAACACACCCATATCCTTGGCCAGCTGCTAGGACTGCTCTGCATTCTCACTGCCGGTCACATCCTATCCACCCAGGTTCCCAGAGCTGTCCAAGCACTTGATGAAAGTCACTCCACTCCTGGATCCTGTGAGTCCAATAGAGGATCCACAAATACAAAGTGTACCTGTGTCTGCAGCTGTCAGCATATTCCCTGCTTCTCTTGGTTCCCCTACAGGCTTTTTCCTCCATTTGTGACTTGCTTTTCACCCAGCATAAATGTGAGTGGGCTTTGGCAGAGAGAGCCTTGCATGTCTTTCACCCATCTATAGCTCTGGAAGGAAAGAAGGGGCAAAGGGATGATAGTAACAAAGGCCATGACTGTGAAATGTAGGGAATAATAGGAGCAGGAATATTAGAAGGACTGGAATGCCAGCAAGAAAGAAAAGTGAAACTGTATGTTTACCATGTAGAGGTGCAGTATAGCATCTTCTGGAGAAACCAGGAAAGACCTGGAGGACAACTGTGCAAAGTGCTGAATTAACAGGGGCTTTGAGTGAGAATCTGAGAGACTGAGGAGGACAGCTAGCTAGGCAATTATAGAGACAGCAAGGATTTTGCATTGGAAGAACCTGGCTTAAGAGTCACTGGGCAGAAGCAGCAAGGGAGAATTTATTCAGTGTTTTTCTTTTTATATAGATAAGATTGAAAAGATGTTACCTATCCATGTATCTGAGAGCATCACATTTGCTCTGGTACCAATGAAATTAACAACTTGACACCAGTTCTGTTTTGTTTTCTCAGCCTTTTTTTGGTGGGGTTTTGTTTGTTTGTTTGTTTGTTTGTTTTTTAATGTTCAGACCATGCCCACTAAACCTTGTGGCTCCTAGGCCCCATGTCCTCCTCTCTCCAGCAGCCTAGTAGTTTCTAAGGTACATCACAGAATGGCTCAGGCAACACAGGCGATCTATAACATGAGTTTAAATGGAGACAAAATAAATCTACCTCAGCAGCAGTCCCTGCTAAATCATTTCATAACACTGGCTGCTCTAAGGGTTGACTTTACCTCATAACCACTTTCTGAGTTTTATGTAGTGAGGCTAAAGGATAAAACACAAGCTCTCAAGTAAACTCAATCATATTGTAGTTTTTGAAAGAGCAGAAAGCTTTAAAACTCTTGCTGTGTACTGCATTGATACTCTTTTTTTTCTCAGTTCTCCAGCCCAGCAGAATAACTCTCATTTCTGGTTTTGTTATGCATTCCTTTGTGATTCAAGGCCACATCACGCACTATCTGTTGAAATGCAGTAAATATTTAATGTTCTGTTTATTTCTATAATGGCTAAATGAAATTACTTTCTATCTGTTTAACCAACCTGCATGTGTACATACACACACACTCTTGCAGATATACACACATTCACACATTTAAACTATGCAGAAACTGAGTGAAGGAAATTGGAAAAAGGGTATAATACTTTGCATTTTTAAAAAGTGAATGTATTTAGTCCTCAAACTATTCCATTAAGTAAAGGCAAGAATATCCCCTTTATTCAGGACAGATGACACAGGCCCAAGAGTGTATGCTTCACTCCAAGTGTGACAGGACAGATGGAGTCAATGTCTGGGCCACTGCTTAGAATTGGAATGGTCCTATTAACCTGGACCTCTCTCATAATACAGAGAACAACCTAAAAGTTGGCAGTAGGCAAAAGCTTTAATTTAAAGGTTATTTGGCGGTCACTGAAGTAAGTCTATTTCCTAATGGACAGATGTCCACTTAACTAAAGCCCTCCCAGATGACTTCTTGTTTGAAGCTATGCCAGGTAAAGCAATGATTGAGTGGATGTGTCAACTCAAGTAACCTCTTGGAGTGAGCAGCATTCCCCGACAGTCTGGGCACCAGCTCAGTGGCACAGGAACATTTGCTTGTGGCACATGGTCTCTTGGTAGGTCTGTCAGTCAGCTGCTTTATAACAGCAAGATATATAACTTTTAGAATGCAAGTATTTTAAAAAAATACAGCACTGCAAGGTGAGAGATATTTGTCAGTTCGCATTTTAAAAATGGGGGGAAACGGTGTTATTTAGATTGAAATTCTATTGTCAAATGGAACATGGTGCTCTACATAAATTAGGGGTTGGAGGGTCATGGTTGGTTGTTTTACAGTCATGAACTATTTATCTGTCCAGCCTTGAGTATACCAAGTTTTAAATTTAAGTAGATCTTCTCAGAGCCTACATCATAATAATTATAAAGAGAGAACTAATATTAATAACTTCTCTTTTTTTGCCTCATGTAAATTAGCATATGATCTGGCAATGGTGTCTTTATGGGGAGATCCTGTGTCCATCTGAAATGACTCTCTAGAGAGAGCTGCCTGTGCTGATCTGCTTGCTGAGTCTGCTTGTTACCTTTCTAGAATTGTAGCATTGAAGATGTTACAGAGTTCTGCATTTCATCTATAATGACAAATCTGGTGAAAAATCTGCACCTTCAATACCATCTGAAGAGTGATAAAAAGCCATCAAAGAAATGTGCAGATTGGTAGAATTACTGTTCATTTTCTCATTGGAAGTATTCATTTAAAAAATGACCCGTGAAGACTCCAAAGAAGAAGCAGCAAATAAAGTGAAAAGGACAACAAATTATATTAAAAATCCATAAATAGAAATCAATCTTAGCAATAGTAGGTGGGCCTTTTTCAGGCCTTTCTCCCATGCTTACATGGCATCAATAACAGTTTGGATGTGACTGTTGGGAATTTGTGATTAATATTTGTCTCCTGCCACACATGATCTGTTCTTTTTAATCCCTTCTCTTATTGCAATAACATTAGACTATTTTATGAAAGACAATGAAATCAATAAGAAGTAAGCAAAAGAGATGTTATTTCTCATGGCCAGTTGACACTGCTGGAATTCACAGAAGGTCAACAAGTTTAATGCTGCTGAACTGGCTTTTTTCCCCATTTTATTTATTTTATTTTTAGGTTAACTCTGTGTCTGTTAGGATTCATACTATGCAAGCTAAGATAGAAATTCTCCTATTCTCTTTCCCACTCTAAACAGTGCATACTGGTTGGTTTGGTTTTTTTTTTCTCTGAATTAATAACTTATGGGCCTTCATGGTAAAAGGTGTTGGAGCAAATGGGCTGGTGGACTAACCCAGAGCGTAACTTGATTTCATCTTATTAAACATTTTTTTAAGCTTCAGCAATACACTTGAGCAGAAAATATCAAGTTTTAATATGCAAAAGATGTGTTCATGTGTGAGAAAAGTAATACTTCCTATGGAATTTAGGACTGTAATTGTAAGGTTTAGCTGTTCTGTTTATCTCCCAAACTGAAGGCTGTTAAGTGTGCCTATCTTATCACTATCTGAATTTCTCCAAATACTTGAAGGATCTCCTGGGACTTAGAACTAAACAAATGAAAAGTTGACCTCTGCATGTTCAGAACTGCTTGTATGGCCAAAGAGATGGGAAAGGGGCATTATATTATCAAAATTAAAGCTTTAGATGACTGAAAAACAGGTGAAACTTTTGTTTTTAGTTCTCTCTCCTCTGTAGACAGAAGCTCAGGTCCCAGGCTGACTTGGTTGAGGTAGCAGTGTGTTATATGTGGGTGTGAGGCAATAAAATTTAGATAGACGCATTTTCCCCCCAGTGCTTCTGTTTTACAAGAACATCCTCTCTTTGCTGCTCCTCCAGGGGCTGCATTAATGTGCAGCACTGTAGCAGCTGATCAGTGGAAGCAAGGTACATCAACCATTAAGCACACTGGGGTCAGGTTACTGGAATGAAGACAACCACTCCCTCTTGTTGGAAACTGTGGCTGGCTGCTGGTGGCACTTCTCCCACGGAGGCCAGCAGTGGAGCTGGAGAGACCTTGATGGAACTGAGGGTGTCTGGAAGGGAGGCTGTGGTGAAGGAAGAGTGGCATGGCTGAAACCTGGGGACTTCAGCTTCCACAGGGCCCAAGGTAGCTGTCACTGAAGCCCTAAGAATGGTGCTTATGGCTTTTTAGGGCTCTGGATGTGCCCATTATTTTTTAGGATATTTTTACAGTATTGGTAACTCCTTGGTTCTGAAATTCTTTCTTTCCCCTAGCTTTAACTTTTGGCAAATGTATTGTATCTGAATAGAAAAGATAACTAATCTTTTTCAATATTTTTATGATACCTTGAACTGACCATGTAGCACAAGATTTCATTCTGTTTATATGGGTGACATCAGTTTTTGTTTTTAATGAGTATTAAAGAGAATGGAAGAGAAAATTACTTTATCTCTGTGGTGGATGTATATTACGTCAACAGTATGTTCATTATTTAAAGTAATTTTATTTGAATTTATTTTAAAAATTTACTTCAGCCTCTTTCAAATTTTCATGTGGTGTTCTTTACTACTGGAATTATTATTCCAAACTCCACAAAAAAAAAAAAATTATTATTTAGGGGTTATTTGTGAGCTGCAAACTCTTCGCTATCTCTAATATTCTGTTGTATGTGTCTACAGACTTTTGCAAAAAATTCCATTTAGTGTGGCCAGTTAAGGGCACTAGATGCTTTAAAGAGTCAGTAAGGATATCTGGTTCCTAGATAAGGCCTCAAAATTCTTAGTGATATCTAAACTGAGGATTAAAAGGTTATAATTTTCCAAAGGTTTCCATTACATTTTCTATTCTGCCTACTGTGCATTGTACATTATTAAAGAGTACTGTTCTGACATGCCCCCCAAAGAAGTGAATTAACATTTCTTGTGAACTCTGTTCTTTTGTGAAGAAGTAATAATGACTCAAGCAGCTCCAAAAGTTTCCAGATGAATCAGAATTTATTACTTGTAAAATTATTGCCCATTACATTCCCTGATACTGTGCATAAACTGTCATTTGCAGAAAAAAGCCCCACTCTTTTTAATGTTTGCCCTTACTGATAACAGATCTGTGACTTGTATAGACAATAGCGACAAATGCAGGATGTAAGTGACACAATTTGTGAGACTTGAGCTTCACACTGCTCATCTCCTGTTCTCCTTACATACTTTTCTTTTGTCTCTAAAGCAACCCTAGTTGCCATTTGTTTCAGCTCTTAGATGAGAGAGAGTCTATTCTAGCCTGTGGAAAGATGAGCCCTGACTTGTGCTTTGGATTTGGCTTGAAGTGTTTTGGGTGCTACCATTTGTAGAGAAGTTCTCACCTGCCAAGGTGGGCCTAAGCAAAGTCAAAACTGCTGCTGGTGCTTTTTCTTGGTGGTGTTGGTTAATTTTGTTTGGTTTGTTTTCATATTTCTTTTAGTAGAGTCAATTATCTTGCTGTTGGTTTAGTTTAGCTTTTCTTGAAAAGCTTATTTCTCCCTCTTGAACTAAATCCTTAAATTTTATAGGCATACAACTGTTTTTGCCAATCAGTCCCACAACTGAAAGAAGACATATGCAAGAAAGGGAAGAAATATACAAGTCAGGTATGATGAACTCAGAAGTGTTACAACTAAGAAGATGCCTTCAAAAGAGGTTTCTTGTGAAAAAAAGGGGTTGATGCACTTCTCATTTGTTGACTACCAGGACTTATCAATGGCTCATGTGAGTTTAGGATATAACTGCTATGTTATGAGCAATTCTTTGATTTCTGCTTCCTGTCTCTAGTGGGACTAGAAAAATCCAAGTCAGGAGAAAGTGTATTAAGACATAAAGTGGGGATTTAGACTGTTTTGTAGGAACATACTTAACCTCTCTGTACAATTCTCTGTCTGTGTAATGGGGATAATGTATTTAACTACAGCACTAGAAATCTGAGGATTAATTGGTTAATGAATTCGTAGAACCCTGAGCATGAAAAGTGCACTCTAAATATTTCCCATAGAAATTTCTCCATTACCTAAAGAGAGAGGAAGAAAAAAGCTAATTCATTGCTTTAAAGAGCTGTGCAAATTCCATCAAGAACACAGATAATTAAAGTAATATTAATAGATTTTTAGGTCTTCATTTTCCCATAGAGGCCAGGTGTCCCTGATTTTTTTTTTCTTCTCCCCTTCAAGTAACGTCCCTGACTCAGTTGTCAAAGACTGAGAGGCAGAAGTGCCTGTCTAGCTCCCAGCTTGATCCCCACAGTGGAGTTACAAGGTTAAATAAATGGGGTGGGTTTGTCTTTTTTTTTAATTATTATTTTAAACTGAGCATAACACTTCAAAAAGGTTTTCCCTCCCCCAGAGTATTTTTAGGTTGTATGCACATTTGCCTATGTCTGTTCCTGAGTCCCAGTTGAAGATTTCAAGGGAGACGAGGGCACTATATTGTTTCTCCCTTGTATTGCAGATAGGGGGAGGAGGTGGTTATTAGAGAGAAGCGCTCTCACTCGCTCGCTCTCTGTTTCTCCCTCTCTGGCTGATAGCACTTATCTCTCGCTCTCTCTCCTTCTCCTAGGTGATCCATTTCTAGGCAACGTGCTGGCTGGTGCTGGAGCTGCCAGCTCTCTCTGCATCCCACCAGCAAAGCAAGCTCCAAAAGCAACCTGCAGACCATCATCTGCTCTCGTCTGCCTCGCTCCGGGTTCTCCTCCTCTCGCTTCTGCCCTGTCCAACCACCACCTTGCGCGACAGAGACAGCACGCTGGGCTCCATTGGCAGATTTTTCCTTTTTTTTTTTTTCTCCAGTTGTGGAAAGCGATTTTTCTAAGCGAAGGGTGGGGGGAAATCTCTGCATTACTATCTGCATTACCTTGAAGTTCACTTTGTTTTTTGGCCTCCGGGGGGGCTTTTCCTGCAGGAATCTGGCTGCTGGGAGCGGGATCGCCCGCTCCCTCGGTCGCCCGCTCCTCCCACCCCGCTGAAGGCGAGCTATTAGCTGCGGGCTCCTGGGGCTTCTCTGGCCGAGAGGGTTTGTGCGTGTCTGCTCGCGTGTGCGTGTCTGTGTGTGCGTGTCCGTGTGTGTGAGCGTGTGCGTGGTGTGGGTTGGAAGTTGCCGCGCAGCAGCGGGACCGAGCGGATCCCTGGACCCGGCGGAAGGATGGGGATTGTCTGACCAGCAGAGGCGTCTGCTGCCCGCGGCGGCGCCCGGGCTGGATGGATTTGCTGCCGGCGCTCCCAGCAATTCTGGTGCTGCCCAGGAGCCCCGAGAAGTGACGCGGGGTTTCGCCGAGGAGACAAGCGCTCGTAGCTCCGGGCTCGCTCCCTGACCAGCCGCGGCTCTGCGCCAGCCATCGGGATTTACACGCTCCTCCGGCTGCACCTCAAACTCCTGGGCTTCCTGCGCTGCACTTGCTTCCGCGGCAGCACCGTTTGGCGAAGAGATCTGTTGTTATAAAGCCTGGACCTCCGGAGGAGATGGAAGTTTTCTCCCTCATCCTGGTCGTGTCCGTCTGTTGGACTCGAACCTGGAAAGCGGCGATTGCAGATTCTATCATTCACATCGGTAAGGGGGTGCTGCGCTTGCTGGTGCTGCTGGACACTTTTCCAGCTCTCCTTTGCAACCTTCCCTCTCTTGGAAGGCTTTCCTCCCCCCTCCCCCCGCAGCCCTCACTCTCTTTTATCGCTTGTTCGCTTGCTTTATTTTTGTTGTTGTTGTTTAGTCTCCTCTTATAATTGCTTTCCACCAGGACCTCAGGCGTCCTCTTTTTCCCCTACCGCGCTGTGTAAAGGCTTCTCGGCGGCGGGGTACGTGCGTGCTTTAGACCTTGAGGTTTTGATGAGGCTGATGATGGGGGACCCAGGGCTCGGGCACTTCCCCGGTTCCTTCCCGCCGCCCCTCAGCTCTAGCCTGCCGTCCGCCTGCCCCGGCTCCCCCTCGGCCGGGGGACACCCCACGCCTCCCCGCGATCTTCACACCACGGTGACAGCCGCTCAAACCCCCTCACTTTTCCTTCCTTCCTTCCTTCTCACCCCCATCCCGCCTTCCTCTCCCGCGGCGGAACAGGTGGTTTGGCAACGTGAGCGCTTCCCCTGCCGCGGGCGGGCAGGGCAGGGCAGGGCAGGGCAGGGCAGGGCGGGGGGCTCCGGCCGTCCGGCACCCGCCTCGGGCCGCCTCCCCACGGCCCCGTGCGCCTCCCGGAGCCGCGGCTCCCGGGAAGGGCAGCGGCCTCCCCTCCGCCCCGGGGGCAGGGGGCAGCTCGGGTGGTGCCGGCGCACGGCGCTGCCGCCCGCGCCCCCTCGCTCCCCGTTATCCCGAGCCGTCTCCGGCAGGGCAGCCCTCGCTCTCGCCGGGCGCATCCCTGGGAAGCGCCGAGCCCCGCTGCCGAGCGGCGCTCGGTTCCCGCGACTGGCGAGGGCGAGTGGGCCCCCCCTGCGCCGGCCGGGGATGCGCGGAGAAGGGAGAGGAGCGGGGATGGGGAGACGAGGAGAGGAGGGCGCTTCCCCCGCGGCCGCTCGCCCATCTGCAGGCACCGCACGCAGGCGGAGCGGGGGCGGGCGGGCGGCCGGCGCCGCGCTGCCCCGGGGAAGGTGCATTTCGGGGCAGGGTCTCGCCGCGCTTTTGGGGAGGTTCCTGGGGCGGTGCCGGACCCGGCGGTGGGGCAGCTGCCGCTGTCCCCGGGGTTGGCTGTGTAAATATGTCTGCCGGTGCTTGTCGTGGGGATCTGTAGCGGGTTTCTGTGGCAGGGGAAGCGGGGAGTGCGTTTGGAAAGCCCGGCTGTCAGGAGCTTTCCCACAGGACCGATTCTGGGGCAGCGGTGCGCCAGCCCTTCGTGTAGCTGCCCCCGAGCCCAGAAGCCACCGCTCCCCTTAGGTACCGCAACTTTATAGGGGTCAGTCCTTTCGGCTGTGTGCGACTGGAGCAGCAAATATTGCACAGCGGAGGTAGCGCTCTGTGCCCTCCTTTTAAAGGGAGAAGGACTTTTTCAGTTGTTCCCAGTTGCAGACTGTTAAAGCGACACTAGGAGACAGTTAACGTCTTAGGGTTTCTTTCTTAAGAGCTTGTATCAAACGATCACATCCTAGGATTTGGGGGGAAATTTTGACTGTGTAGCATATGAGGAGTTTCTTTGCAATCCGCTGTCGCCCATCCTCCTGGCTAAAGCAGCGCTGGTGGGCACGCTGTGTCCCTTTCCACTACTATCAGGGGAGACGATAGCTATTCTCCCCTCGTTTTAATGAAAATTTGCTTGGTTTACTTGTTTTATATGATAAATGCAATATATTTTAATTCTTTTTTTTTTTAATAATGCTGTTAGTGATTAGGTACATCAATGCAGTAAATCCTCATTGAAAGCAAAAAATAAAACAAAACCCCCCCAAACTAGCAGAACCAAAGCAGTTGCTTCTCACACAATTTGTCTTGAGAGACAATTAGTACAGTTGACAAGGGGATTAGCTCTTTTTTTAGACTCTTTATGCTACTATGATAATGGCAAACCATTTAACTGTTACACAGAGCTTTAAATCTACGAAAATGAGTATTCTGAAAATAAATTACCTGAAATCAGAACTGTTTTAACAGTAGATGAGTACACAGCTAAATGTTTCAACTTGTAAAGCTCACAGATGAAAATTTGGCCCCAAGTAACACCACTGTATTTTGTGACCTGGTCTTCTGACCCCCTTTTGCCTTCCTCCACTTGTATTTAATAAATTTATATATAAAATATTTAGACATAAGTGATAAACCAATTTATTTAAATGAGTGAGCAAAAGCAGTATCAGGGTACTCTACCAAGAATTTAACTACAGAAGAACTCACAAAGCCAAAGAAAAATCCAAAATTCTCAGTTCAGGGGGAGAGAAATACTACCAGAGGTAGTACTGATGCCTTAGGCAACAGACAGAATAAATACATTATCTTTTTTTCATTCTGCAGTGCTAAGATATTCAAGTGGAAAATATTTTCCCATGTTTGAGGGGGCAAATGGTCATAAGAAATAACATGTTACCCGTGCATACCCATATATACTTTTTTCAGTATAATGCACAAACTTGCTTGCTTACGTTTTATTTTATATATACCCTGCAAAAGGATGCTTTCTGTCTCAAAGTATTTTATCGGTCATCTCTCAGACAATGCCAAAAAATGTTATAATTTAGTGAGTAGACATTAATGACTTGGTGATGTCAGTGGGAGGGATACAGTGACTGGTTATCCATCTATGATAATGCCTTTTCATTTCCCTGTCTTCTGTGTACAGATTCTGCTTTTGATCTCTAGAGAAGGTCTGTGTATATTTAATTGTGCCCATTTTTTTAAAAAAAGGTATTCCTGTATCATATTTCAAATATTGGTGGAGCTGCTTATAGTCTGTACGTTTCTGCTGCCCTGCTATTATAAATAGGAACTGGCAGTTCAGAAAGACTACATTAAGCACTCTTGTGAAAATGGTGAAATGAATCGACTCCACTATAATTTTCCTTACCCTTATATAAAAAAAGAAAGGGGCAGGGTTACCATGTCAAAACTGTGCAATCCTGTATTATGCTGCTTCTCTCAGCCCATGCATTGATTGAGTAATTTCATCAGTCCCACATTACTTGATTGCTTAGAAGTTTCCTAATGATCTGTATGCTGTAGGAAGAATCTGAAAGTCGTGAGTGGAATGGTAATGATTCTGTGTTTTATGAGGCTATTCAAAAAGTCGCTCTGATTTATGTAGCTCGAAAGCTCCCAAGTCTTTGAGATTAGCCACGCTGCCTGATATTTCCTTCATACATCAGTCGTCCCACACTCCTCACTCCCCAAACAGGAGTTTAGAACACTGTTTTAATTAAGCAGGGATTAGGTGGCATTTCTTGTCAGCCACACAATTTGCGTATGCTTTGTATCTTCTACTGCTGGTAGTCTCGTGCTTTTATATTTTGTACTTAGTGCTCATTATTTTCCCTTGATATGTACATAGTAATACATCTCTACATGCTTATGGATTTCCTGTTGTGCCTACAGAAACATTTAGGCAGCACCTATTACACATATATCTATATGTGTAATAGGTGCTGCAAAATCGCCTAGGGCAGCAGGCGCATAGTGTGGTACAAAAGTTTTCTGAAAAAGACAGGATTTTTGAAGGCTAGTTAATCTAGTTCAGCCCCCCTGGTTACCTCAAGTTGGTTTTTATGTTTATCAGTAACTTCAGTCATATGCAGTCAACTGTGTACTGCCTTTGGCTTTTCTATTTTTAAAGGAAATGTTATAAATGTATATAAGATATAGTTATGTATTATATATGCTTCTGCATATAATGAAGCATTTGTTTTTAATATATTTATAGATACACTTTTTTCTTCCTGAGAGAGCAAGTCAGTTCTGCCCTTACCTTACTCCTCTCAGCTTTAAGAGTTTGTAGGCCAGGACTGCTGCATTCCTTGCGTTGGACAAGTTCCCAGCATTGCTGGCTCCTGAGTTTTGGCACACACCTTTAAGCTCTTCTGTACCATGGTTAATAATATCAAGGCAATTCCAACATGGGGTCTATTGCTTGTTTCTTTGCTTGATATTGGTGGTGACTAAATTTTTTTTTTTTTTTCTGTAAAGGAAAGGGTTTATTGATTGGCAGTATTCCTGTCCACGTTTCTTCTTGTAAGTTGATGTGCTACAGTGCAGCTTGGGTTGTGTTGCGAATTGGTAATAGGAATTTAATTTGCTGTGCTATTGGTGAAGCCTCATTAGGAGGTATGTAGTGTATGGCACTAACTGTTCATTACAGTACTCTCACATACATTTGTAAAGCACAGGACAAGTAAGCAAAACAGATTTATTAAAAACAAATAAATCTGTGTGTGCCTGTAGTGTCCGCAGAGGAGCACTCAGGTCCTTGTTGTCCCTGCTCTAGGATGTGAGAAGGTTACTTGCTTATTTTAAACACACCTATGAGTGAGGGCCTGGAAGGCAGTGTTCTGGGGCTGAGCAGCCAGGAGGTTCTCTTAGTAAGTATGCTCTTACTTCAGCGCTCGGCCTGCGTGATAAACTCTCTGCTTCTGTGTGCCTTATTTCTGAAACGCTTTCCCAAGTGCTTCGATTTGTGGCAATGCTTCAGTCCCCGTGATGTATGTTAGTTGCTCTGTAGCTGAAGAGGGATGACTTTGCATGCCATAGATTAGGGGTTGCCATTATCCAAAGGCATGTTTGCCATTAGGTGTCACTGCTTTTCTGGAGTGTTTCTTAGTCATCATCAGGGCCTGATCCAGAGTCTGTCATAATCCAGGTGAGTTGCTTAGTTGACTTCACAAGATTTTAAACTGAGCCTGTGGATTGCTGACCGCAGCAGGCAGCTCCTTTTCATGTTCTTAAATAACTCGTAGTGTTACATCAGGTTCTTTGTCCTTGATAAAGGCAGAGTAAAAAAAAATCAACCATCCGTTTTCAAGTGGTGCCGTAACAAATGTCTGACATGGCAATCACTGCTGCTGCTCTGTGCTTTCACATGACTACTTAGGGATGCACTGAGCCTTTATTCTCACAATGCCATCTTTGAAAAAACACACTGGAGAAAAATCTTTCAAGACTGTGACTACATAAACCTACCAACTAAGGTTCATTTAACTTAATGAACAAAGGCATTAAGTATGGTTCTCTTCCACTCCCTGGCCCTGTAAAGCAAGTGGTATTGGCAAGAGATGACTTCTGTAAGCCATTAGGTTACTCCCTAGATATAGACTTGAACTTACATCATTTTCTTCCATTTGATATATAGCTATCCATAATCTGCCATGACAGCCTGGTTTTGGCTGAAATTTATTGGAGGCTTTTGCCTTTTGAGTTGAGATTTGTATTTTCACTCTTTGTTACTGCTACTCCACTGCTTGATAATTTTTCAGCACAGTAAAAAATGGTTTTAAAAACAAGTTTATGTGGGAAAGCAGTTCTATTGGGCTATCAGGTTCCAGTTAATTGTCTTAATTACCTGAGTTATATATGAGAACATGGTATCTCTCTTTCTGTCTACACACTCCCCAAACATATTTTTGTTTGTATCTTCAGTGTTTAAAAACTTACTAGGCAATGATAATTACCACTGATGTTTAGACTTACACATGACCAATAAAAAAAGGAAATAGTATTCTAATATTTTGAGCAATTATAGGAAAAGGATCAAACTTTGAAAACGTGTTTTGCACATATATTATGATACATGATGGTATATGCCAAAGATTGATTTCTGGTGATACATTAGTAATGAAACTAATTCAGATGCCTTTCTGCATCTTCAAATTCAGTTGCCACTTTTTTTTTCTTTTTTTTTCAGTTAGATTTGAACCCCAGAAGAAGTAAATTAGTATCAAATTTGGTGAAATTTTGAAGAAAACCTTGCTTTCAGATTCAGGCTTGACTTGGACAGCTCCATACCTGTGCATCCTACAGTCCTATCACCTATAGTCCTTACAGTCCAGTTCGTGGCTCTGCTCATGCTCACACCCATCTGTGAGAGCCCCAGATACAGTCTGTGCTACCTGGAAGTGCCAAGAGACAAATATGACTGTCACAGCCCAAGAGCAAAGCACAAAAGGCAGGTTTCTGGCACCCTGACAGAGTGGCTGGGAGCTGCTCATGGCAGCTCGTGTTCCTTTGAGCTGTTTTGTACCCCAGGCTTGTGGTGTAGCCACTGGCTTCCTACAGGGCTTCCTGCAGACAGATGCACTTCCTCTCCTTCTGTGGTGTTATATTATCTTCCTGCACTGTGTATTATGTCCTTGAGGAAGTAGTTGCTGTCCTGTTGCTTGCGGCAGTTACCAAAATGAGCTACGTTGGCTTTTTTTCAGAGTAATGTTGACCGTGGCTTCCTCACTCACCCAGGCTAGCAGACTGCATTGGGAAAGGTGCAGTGCTGAGGGGGTGCAGTGTGACATGTGGCATGGAATGTGTGCTAAATGCATATTGGATGAGTTTGGGGGAGGGCTTGATAATCCATCCTCAACACCAGGTAAGGAGGCCCTGGGCAAAGCCTTCTGGACAAAGCTTTTAGCTGGCTTGTGCATTTGAAGCAGCACATTGAGAAGAGGAGGTGGTGTTGTCACCCATTACAGAGTCAGAATATAATTGTGTATTCTTGTCGTAGTAATTTAAACATCTAGACTAAAATGGAAGCATTTAGAAGAGGAGTGAATGAGGAAAAGGTGTCTTTCTTGCTGTATCTTTCTGTGTTTCCCAGGAGCAGGGCAGTTTGTACAGCTTTCTGGATTTCCCCATCAGGGCAGTTTCCTCTGCTATTCTTCTATACAAGTGTTCAGGCTTTGGTTTCTGGTTATTATTGGCCAAGCAGTTGTGAGAGCTGTTGGAGTACAGGAAAGATTCTCCTGTGTCTGCAACCACTATAATTAATAAAGGCTTATATGAATTGGAGAGTCGTAAGTGATCACCCTAACAGGGAGGATACAGGCTGAAATTGAAGGTTAGTAAATGAAATGTGCTGGTGGTTGGATGACAGTTCTGAAACCTGGCCAGTGAGCGTGTTTGATGTTGTGCACTGCTGTAATTTTGTAAGGTTCAGAATTTATGTCCTAGTTTCAGTGATAATATACTTAATTCAGAGAAGGATGTATTTTGTATTCAGTATTGTACCGCAGAGTGCACTTCCGCTGGAGAGACTTCTTCCTGCTTTGGTCTGGGACTCACTACAAAAGCTCAAGGAAGGGATATTCTGAGAGCTCTAAGTGCTGCATTAAATAAATTAAAAAAAAAAAAATAATTAAAAAAAGCGCCTTCATAAAAGGTGACACACTTAATTTGAAGGATAATACAGTAACTACAGCATTTCTGTGTAGCATTAAAGTCATAGTGGAAGAGGTGGTACAGAGACAAATACTCTAGTTTTAGTCAACTGTAAACTGATGGATTTGTAAGAGCAGGGTTAGATTTAAAGTAGGTTTCCATTATAGACATTAGTTGTGGAATGATGCGGGTGAAAGTTAGAAAACAAAAGATGAAAGGGAAAAAGTTTCCTGAAAGTTGTGCCGGGTTTATCTGACAAGCTCTATTCTCAAGAGGAAATTGAAAAAGAAAATGAGTAAAAACGCAAGGAGGGGAAGAAAATAAGATATCAAAGGCAAAAGCCACTAGTTCTTTCTATTTCTTTGGGAGCTGTATAATGTTCCTGTAAATGCTATGCTCAATGGAAAAGTCTGAACCAGAAAGGGGAAAAATGTGAGGATACAGAATTTAAATGAGGATTTATATGTGTATTTTAATGTATTAGATAACACTCCGTGCTGAAATGCTAATTATTCTTAATTGTTATATTTGCTTTACCCATGAATAAAATATCACATATCTAATAAAATATGCAGTGAAAATAACTGTAAAATTCCTCTTGGAGCCTTTCATGCAGATTTAAAGGATTTAATACCTTATTTTTTCATTGCTTTTGAAAACATTAACTTTCTGTAATCAGTTGGATTGCTAAGGCCAATATCTAGTGAACCTAACAATAATTGCTTGCTTTGCAGAACAATTTTTTGTTAGTCCAACCATATCTTTCTCAGAGGCTTAAATCGAGTTGGTGATTTCATTATAGTAATTCACTTGTGATAAATCAAAATCAAATAGCAGCACTCCAGTGCTGTGGAAAGGAGCTCCGGATGAAAGCTCTGGAGGGAGCAGAGGATGGCAAAACATCAGACCTGAATGCCAGGCCTGGATTTGCTGAGCCTAATTTTAATGTACACAGATACATCAATTTTGCAAACTTATTTTTAAATAGAGAAATGAAATTTTGCACAGGGCAGGCTTCCCTGTCTTGGGATGCCAACTCTAGAGCTGTCTTTGGGACCCAACCCTGATGACAGACTTGCTTTGGTTGGAGCATGCAGGAACTCATCTCAGTGAAGCTCAGACTCCTGAGCCTTTGGGATGTTTTGAAGATGTCAGTTGTACTTCTCAGGTGCCAAGACACTACTGCAAAGTTATGTCACTGATTAGAGTCAGTATTAAAACGTGTCTGGCTGGGCTGGAAGCCCACAGTGAGGGTATCTCCAGACCAAACATTATTAAGCAAGGATGTTTCTTTTTTTTTTTTTTCTTTGCCTTCTTACAACCTTTATAGTGTTCAACTTAAACATTTGAGAAACATTTTAAAACCATTTCATGTACTAGAAGGTTGGCAAAGGGAATAAAACAGTAGGAAAGACACAGTTCTTGTTCAGTGAAGCCACTTTAGAGTAGTGGCAGTGTGTGGCCAGTGTACATTGTGTGTTAAATGCAAGTGAAAGTGATAGCTATTTTGTGTCATGCTAAAATACATTAATTTGTCCCTTTCACTGCTTCTGTTAGTTTCTTTCTCATATTCCAGGCTCATGGCAAGAAATTGTGATGATCACTGTGTTCTATGCTCTTAAATATCTGCTTTTAATGTCCAGGAAGTAAAAAAATTAAACATGCCATAACACAAATATCTATTATTTGGATAAAACTTTTTTCCTCTGGAATTCCACTTACTTGACCTCTTTTGAGACAAGTACACCTCGAAAAGTTGTCTGTAATTCTTAAAGGTGATCTTCCTTCAGCCCTCTTCTTTGTGAATAAATAGGTTGAAGCAGTATTGAAGTATATCCACGAATGTATTAGCTATAAATATCTTTAAAAAATTACATTCTGGAGCTATTCTAGCTCCATGCTACAGGTTGATAGCAAGCACTGGGCTATGTATTAATGTATGCATATACAGTATATAAATGCACACTTTATCAGTAATCAGAAGGACTATTCTTATTGAAAATATTTGACTGGATTTTTCTTTAATTTGGGATGGCATTAGCTTCCACCCCAGGTAACAATGTGAAGATTTGGGAGGCTTTCAGCTTGCAGGCAGGAAGCCATAACATGAATGAAGTGGTGAAATGGCACCCCACTGTGCTGGAAGCTGTACAAATATGAAACAAAAAGTTGGCTGTCAGGAGATTTGAAGCTGAAGTGAAAGAGAGGGCTTGGATCTCTCTGCGACTCAGTTTGTACACCTGGAGACTCGTGTGTATATTGAGAGGCAGATTCACTCGTTCATGTTTGTGAGTGATCACTGTGGGTACAAAGGGATGAAAGCAGGTAGAAATGTCGACAGGGATGACCTGCCAGGGCAGATGCTGCATGGCTGATACCAAAAGTTCTTGATCTGGGGCTGTGAGGTGAAAAAGCTGACAAAAAATGAAGGGCATCAGTGTGTTTATAATTATTACCTACAGTATGTTATTGCCGGTAACATGGGTTAAACTGGCCAAATGGAAGCAATCATTACCTCATCGGCTGACACTGTGTTACTCTCTGGGTTCGCCTAGTACAGGAGGTAATGCATGATTGTGCACGTGCCCTCTTAGACAAATATTTCATGGTAAAGTTTTGGAAGACGAGGTAGGAAAAAAAGACCCCTTTCTTGCAAAGTGGAACAATATATGTTGCAAAATTCCCTACTTTGTTTAAAATAGATATTTAAGTATAGTCAGTGATTCTGAAAGTATCTGCAGCCTACCTACTACTTCACTACTACAATTCCCTTGTAGTAGTGAAGTAGTAGGTAGTCTCATGAAGTTTTTTGTATTGCTGCGGAAATATTATTGAAACAATCTAGAGAAATTATTTTCTAACTCCTCGAAGTAGCTCTCCTGTTCTGGAATTGGATTGCATCCTGGAGATACATGAGAAATGCTCACTTAGGTGAAAAAGTTCTCCCATTTTTGACAGCATTGCCAAGAGTATAGGGCCTACGTTAAATAAAATGGCTGAAGGCAGTGGGCAAGAGAAAAACATGTTCTCTGCCACAGAGCTGCTCTGGGAGCAGGACTGCTGTGGGGAATGTTCTGGTGGTGCCTTCTGTGTGGGAGCTTTGGAAAGGGATTGTGTTTAGCACTGGTGGGAGTTAGCTGGGTGGTGAAGGGGTGCAGGAAGCATTTGGAGGGGTTAATGTGAGTAATGGGCAGTGCAGGATACCTTCAGGGAAGAGCAGGAAGTGTTACGTGTTTGAAGACTGGGCTTTATATTTGGGACAGGCCTTGCAGGGGAGGTATATGTCTAAGCATACAAGAAAAGTTGGGAAATCCAGAGGAACAAGGGACTGGAATGGCACAAATATTGCTGAAAAGCTTAATAATATAATGCAACTGGTGCTTTGAGAACAATATAGCTAGAGGATAATATTAAGTTTTAAAGAAACTAAATTACAGATTAGAAAATGGGATTCTTTGTCCCTGTCTAGCCTCTATAGTTTTAATATAAAGCATTTGACTTGCGTGGTAAATCTTAGTTTTTTTGGGTCTTTTCAGCCAATAATTGTACCTTGTTACTCGGCAGAGAAGTGAGATCCATTTTACCTTTGTATTGTTTAATACCATTGTACACAGATGTAAACAATGAATACTGAAGTGTCATCTTCCACTCCTCTCCTCCCAGGGTAATTCTGAGTGTGTTGTACCTTCCTACAGTAGCCTTGGCACTATCTTAGCATTTTATTTCACAGGCTGGTCTGTACCATGCCTCCTTTTAAACTCAGCTTCTGTGGCTGGTGAGTAGGAGGAAGGGATGCACACAGCCACAGCTTCTGCTCCATTGACTTTTGACCTAATTTAGGAAGGAAGGAAAGGGTAAATAATGCAGCCTGCTTCTGAATGCAAAGCCTGCCATGACTTTCATGGAATGAGGGGGCGAGTGCTAGCTTTCTCCTCATCTCAAATAGTTGCATAGCTTGCTTTCAAAGTTACACCTTTCTTCAGTGAAGCTCCAGAGTGGTGAGTGTGGATCTCGTTTCACACTTATCTCGTGGCATATGTCCTCGTTTGGTCTGGTTTTCTGTCAACATCAACCTTGTCCAACCTCCATCCAAGGCAACAAAGGCACAGCCAGTGGCTTGTGTTTCCTATAAATGAAACACATTGAGAATTGGGATAATAATTTTTTAGATTTTTTTTTCTGTTTGAGATCAATGATCTCTAGTAACAGGGAATGATGTATGCAAGGATGAGGTAAATACTTCCTCGGGGGAAGGTAGATAATGATAGCATCTGGAAACTGCTATAGTTGAAAATCATCTTCTCAGGATTTAGTAAAAAAAAAAAAAAAAAAAAAAAAAAAAAAAAAAAAAAAAAAAAAAAAAGCGCCTGTTTATTAAAGTACTGTGGGGTTGGAGTGTTCTTAGCATTTTTTAAAGGGATGCATTTTCCCCCCGTTTTTTGTAAGACTGCTAAATGTCCCTGAGCCTAGGATTAGTTGGCTCTTTGTGTTGTGTCAAGTAAGGAGTATGAGTGTTTTCATAAAATACCAGGTTTACAGACTTCCATGGAGAATATGAAAGGGAGAGAGGGGCTAACTTTCTATAAACAAAGTCCTTGCATAATTTTGTACCATTAACTTGGAGTAACAAGTAGAATATTGAAATTGCTGGTGTTGGAGCTTTGGAAGCTGTTGGAAGCATCCCCGGTACCCTCACCCCTTCATTCTGACTAATCCTCCCTTCAGAGCAAGCGTGTGCCCACTTCTTTTGCTCTCACCTCCAGGCATCTGCAATGAGTAAACAAACGTCTGCTCCTCAGAAATAACCAGCATTTGGGTTTTTTGAAAGATGTTCAGGAGTAGGGGCCATGGAGATGTATTTTGTTGTTGGCATTGCTTTAGTAATACAACGGAGGTTTCTTGTTGTTGTTCGTTTCACAAATTCCTCCTGACCATTTTGGATTTGAAAGTATTTCATAATTTTTTTAATACTACTCTTTCAAAGACCACTTCTTAAAATGGGTGGAAGCCAGTGGATGGCAGCAGTCTCAGATGTAAGCTTTGAAATGGCCCTTTTATGGAGGGGGTTGAGAAGTTTGTCTTGGAGCCGTTGCATTAAAATTCCAAAGTGTTAACTGAAATGTAATAATGCTCTGACAAAGTGCTACTACCATCTGCTAGTGAGAATTAGTAATATTTTAAAATCTCTGTAGTTCCCGGAAAGAGCAGAGGAGTCATGGTGTGAAGAAAAGTCTAACTCTAAATTAGTATTTTAGTTCAGGAAGTCACAAACTCTTTGTGGGGACCGCTAACTACTAGAGGTTTTGTGTCACACACTCAGCTCCCATAAGGGAGTAAATATTTGTGGTGTATGATTAGAATGGTGCCTCTTTCTAAGTGTTTCCAGCTTAGTCTCCAGTTCTGAAGCAGAATCCTTTTTATTTACAAGCACTTCTCATTCACATCACAGCAAAAATTCAGTGGTAACTACAAATACAGTTTGCATGGTAAAATAACAAGGGAGTGTGCTCCGATGGATGTGTAAAAGGCATCATTCCTATAATACAACTTCTGTGGACTGGGAGACAGTTCTTTGTTCGGTGTTCCTGTGAGGTTTTGAACACCACCTGTACAGCCTGCCTGTTCTGCAATGTGAAGATTGGTCTGCACTGAAGGGTATGACCTGTGGCTAGAAATGTTCTCAGTACCAGAACATCTCCATCCCTAGACTTCTCCCAGCTGAATGAATATGCAGAAGTAATTCAGCTTCTGGTAAGAAGAGGGTCTGACTGGTTTTGAACCTATTCCAAAAGCCAGTGTAGCTTACTGGTATCTGTTAGGAAATGCTTTTTGTATCAGTAATAAAGCGACTTTACTTTAAATTAGCAAACAGCCAGATCTTGCACATTATTTAAAGGTAGGAATACAAAGGGAAATCTAATAATGATAGACTACACATAGCTGTTGGATTGTCGAGTTTAGGAAGGATTTTGGAGATCCGTGTTAAAAGATGCATTTTATAAACATTCCATTTGAGGAAAAAATGAAAAATGTGGCTAATTAGAAGCTTTTTTTGTGTCTTTCTCTTCCTCCTCTTAAAAGCAATTCACTGAGTTTGATTTATTCAGTCTTGCATGTACTGTAACTAATATTCTCAGCTTACTCTGCCCATAAGTTGATCATATCTTATAAGCTGTTAGCTAAAATAATCTTCATCAGCATTTCTTGCTGAGGTACAGGTACTGTGTGTATGTCCATAGGCCTAGTGGTACAATGGCGATGTGGTCCATGTAGCGAAGACAGGCTAAGTCAAGTTCTCCTCAATTATAAACCAGTTCTACCCTGCTTTATTATTTTGTGTTATTTTTTTCCATGCTAGAAGTACAACTGATACTGATTTTGTGTTTGAGGAGTCAAGTCTTTCACTTGTTATTTTAGGTGTAAAGATCTTCACCTCTTCCAAAATGTCCCTCAGAAACCCACACTGCTTGTTTTTCACGTAGACAGGCTGATCACCCATAAAGTTTCTTGTTTGAGAAAAGTAACTGTAAATCCAGGATGAATTAAAGATTTCTTGGCTGTCACTCAATTGAAGCAACTATTGTTGTTGTCTTGTACTATCACTAAGTGGTATTTTGGTTTATCTGATGTGAGAGAGGGAGTACAGAGAGGTGCCTTCTATTGTGCTAGCAAACATCTGTGTGAAGCAGAGGGAACAGAGACTGAGCTGTGAGAATGAGGTCTTACCATAACAGTATTCTTGTCATGCTCTTGCTTTTTGCTTAGACAGGTTTTTGTTTTCTTTCATATCTCATGCATACAGAGAAATAAAACCAGATGGATTTTCATGCATTTACAGTGAATAATGGGCTGATGAAATAGAACTGTCCAGTCCACAGTTGTCAGTCGACAAAGCTGGCCCTTGAAGGGATCTCTGTTTGCCATGACTGGGTGCTGAGTAATCTCTGCCGGGTCTGTCACATGGTGACCCACATGAGAACAAAGCCAGATGCATTCCCACATCATTTTCACCACTTGTCTCCTTGTATGTAAATGTTTATCTTGCCTCTTAAAACTGCTTCAGTACTGACAGATTCAGAGCACTTATGAGCAGGAACTGAACTTTATTATGAAGCAACTCATGATAGGGCAAAGGAGGCCAATCTCTACCTCATAATTCCATGATTTTTGAAAGGACTCAAAGCAATTTCTAGCAGCTCTCTTTTTACAGATCCTTCTCATTCCCAGCATCTTGACAAAGAATGAGATTGATTTCACCAGGAAACACTTGTTCTAGCACCAAAGAGTAAGGGGGAAAAGTAGGAGGTGGTTGGTGGTTTGTTGCAGGTCTTCATTAATTCTTGCCTCCATGATTGAGTATAAAAATGGTAGAGTTCTGTACAAGGCACATTTGTTGTCTGCTTCTTCCTTTAGAATCATTGGAATTTTCTTAAAACTGGGCAGAGAGGTGTTTTGTGAAATTTAAAATAAAAATTTAGGAGTGCTCAGGAACACAGTCCTTCCTGAAAATCCTTCTCAGTAATCTACCTCTATTTATAAATAAACAAGTGTCTTATAAAAAATGTTATTGGCAAAAGGCAGAGCAGCCTGGCTGAAAGTGTTTTGGGTCTAAATGGCACAAAACTGAGAGTGAGTTCACACAGGAATATCCTGATACGGTTTGCTGAGGAGTCACTCATGACAGCTAAACCAGCTTATATGTGGGCAGGTGTAAGGTTCTCCTCCTTTCCTTACGTTCTCACCAAAACAACTTGGATGTACTCCTGGCCACTCCTGACGAACCTGTTTTGTGTGTGCAGCTGCCTGCCTGTCTCGTTCCCAACAAGAATACCTCCTCTCATCCCATGCTTCCATTTTCTCTGCTGCCACAGAAACCACTTCCAGAGGACAGTTAAGGCTTTACCTGTGTGCCAGCAGTTTCTTGTGCTGATATG
The DNA here is from genome assembly GCF_021018805.1 of Prinia subflava. Lineage (NCBI taxonomy): Eukaryota > Metazoa > Chordata > Aves > Passeriformes > Cisticolidae > Prinia > Prinia subflava. The sequence continues at coordinate 13,000,790 of NC_086283.1, read as the reverse complement.
CTGAGAGTTGAAGCCAAGAAGGGAAAGTTCTCTGCCACTTGGCAGGTACTTCCATCAAGCAGTTGTTCTCTCTTCACCATATCTTGGGCCATTCCCTCCAGACTGAATTTGACACAAGCCATATCATTTATCTTCACAGTACCTATGTTGCAAAACCTATATTGATGAAGGTCCATACCTTTGAGATGAAATGACTATGTGTTTCTGTACTGGCATATTTATGTTGAGATCTGGCATAATGGTAGGGAGGAATTGGAGGAGTTCCTGAGGCAGCAGCTTTAAGGCAAGGGTTGGCTCTGGAATTTGTAGCTAAATGGCAAATTGTGTTCCCTTGTGCTGTTCATCCTATAGCATCTCTAAGTACCCATGTTGTGGTGAGAGCACCTGAGATAATGGGCTAGTTTGATGTGCTGTCTGTAAAAAGTCCGTAGTAGTAAAAGCAGTCCATGGTGAAGTTTTTGTACTCTTGTTGTCTTGTTTCCCATCAGCTTAATTGACTTGGTCTCATGCTCCAGAACAATGCTCTTGTATCTATATTACCAGAAAGGCAAAGGAAAGTTTCAATAATAGTTTTAGCCTGAAATTATTTGGGAAATATTTCTGCTTCTGTTATTTCTTATTTTTCCCCATCTGTGCTGACAGATTATATTTATTAGCACAACACAATATTTGGAGCCAAAATACATACTAAAATCGTAGTTACATTGCTTATTTATCAGTCTGGTCGTTATAAAACATGATTTGTAGGTTCTTGCTGGTTACATGATACAAATGGCACTGGTTTGGGGGTCCTAGAGCTAACTTGGCTGTGCACAGTATGTAACTTAATTATACTTGGTCATGTTCAATGTATAGTCTGTATTGAGTTGCATTTATATGCAATCAAAAGTGAAGAGCAGATAGAGAAGATCAGAAGTTTTTTCCCTAAGTGATAATCAATAATAAAGCAATAAATAATGTATAAAGCAGTAATAAATTACTCAGCTGAGAAACTTTTGCAGTGACACAACAAAGGATTTTTGATGCGTTTGTTTTTATGTCATGCAAAACAATATTTTTGCAGACTGCTGGTGCTGCTGACTGACTACAGCCTTGAAATTTTCAGGGACTTCAGGTTTTTCCTATTCTGTAAAGATCTAAAGGAAAGTGTCATTGTCCCATCTCACCGTCTGAACATAGTGTATGTTTGAACACGGTGTTGGGTTCAAATGGAGCTTTAATCCTGTATTAATTATTTTCTTGGTAGTAACTCCTACTGTAACAGTCATCAGGATAAAGACGCTGGCCATGTTCCTTTTCTCATCTCTAACTGGAACGTTGTGAAGGGCTAAGAAGATTTTCAAAGTAGTCACTTATGCCCCTTTTTTCAAGCAGGGCATGTAATTCACAGCTGACATTATTTTCATCATCCCCAAGGGCTGTGATAGTCCAGCCACTAACACTGAGAGACCTGAATGTGTGTGGATAGAAACTTTTTTTAGGAGATAAGGTGGAGGAAATAAAAGAAAATATTTCCCATATCACATGTTAGGAAAAGCTGCCAGAGCCATTTAAAAGGAAGCAAAATGAGCTGTAACTGTCTTGTTATAGCTGATTCTTTTAGATAAAAAACATCATGCCCTCTGTTGTAGAACTTTTGGAGGAAAAACATGTCCACTATTGGGGCTGAAATCTGTTTCCTGCCTTTTCAGACTCTGTCTCTCATGACTGTAAAAATCAGTATGAATCATTCCATTGAGTTTATTGGACTTTGGATCACATCTTCTATATTTATGTAATTTCTTCTTGTCCTTTTATCCTTTCCTTCTCTCTCTCATCAACTACTTCCTTGCCTTTTATCATGCAAAGGCATTAGTAGCTGCCAATACTCATAAGCAGCCTTTCAGTAAGGAATGTGGGGTGTTTGTGCATGTGTGAATTGAGGGAGGCTGACTAGGGAAATCTTCACATTCAGATTTAAACATAGGTGGGAATCCCACTGACACGTTATTCCTATTACTCTTATAATCTTTTGTATTGCTTTAAGTTTTTTTATCTGAAGAGGCAAAACCTTATTTAGAAGCAAGTTAATTTTCAATGTTTCTGAAACATCGATCGCTGTCAGCTACTGAGGACAGAATCAAATGAACTACACTGATGTCTGTTCAGGACAACCCCTGTATATCCTCTATTCCATGCTTTATTTTTATTATGGCTAACAGGAGACAAAAACTAGTTTTATAGTGAAGGACTGACTTTAGCATTTATGAAAGTTGGATTCAGTTTTGGACTCTTTCCTGATCTGGAGGAATGCGTACAATAATTGACACATACAACCTATCACAGTGAGATCATCAGGGCTCCTCATGAGTTAACATTGCACCCTGTGCAGTTACTGCCTTGACTTGTTGAACCTCTCTTTTCCACGGGGAGAATTATATCTCCTTACTGAGCACCTTTTCCCAGGCCTGCTGTGTTTGCACTCTTCAGGTAGAGCTCTGCCTTGTGCTGCATTGTAGCCAATGCCAGTGATGCTATTTCAGCTGAGAGCTTTGCAGTTTCCTGTTCAACTGTTGGTTGTAAAAACGTATTTTTTGCATCAATGACTAGAACAAGCTATTCTATTTTAGGAAGGCAAAATTTGGATGGAAGCAATGAGCTTATTCTGTGATATGCTTCCAAGATGATTGTGAGTGATGGAGCTGGAGTGTTCGCTCAGTTTTACTGGAGGGTGGAAAGTGCTGATGTGGATTGCTACTGTTACAAGCAGAAATTTGGGCTTTGGGTGTAAGTTAAAAATATATATGTGTATTTATGAAAGCAGTCAAACTCTGGGTTGTGTAAAGATGCTTATGACAGTGTTTCAAATGGCACTCTAAATGCATCTCCCCATGAATAGGAAACAGTTTCTTTTTATGTGAAATAAGAATTTCACATATTCTTATCTGCTGTTGCAGGTAAATGTTATCAGGAGGAATTACTCTATTTTGAATTTGCTGCACTACTTTCAATTAGAATCGAAATATCCAGTTTGAAAACCTAAATCTGAAAATTGTAGGTGATTTCCTGAATTTCCAGAGGGTTCTGTGTTTGTTTGTTTTTCCTCTGACGTACAATACTGCAACATTGTAAATCCACTGAAGAGTAGGCCAACTAAAACAATGTCATTTATTCTACAAGGTGAAGCAAGTGTTATGGCAGAGAAGTACATATCTGTTTTTGAATTAATGTCTATACTTCTGGTGGGCTTTAAAAGCTTCCTAATTTCACAACTTTTTTCTTCTTATCTAGGTTTTGAAACACAAAATTATTTTTGAGAATAACTTTCCCATTGGAAATAGTCATCAAAGATGCTGCAATAGTTAACAGAATAGCTGCTACAAGCATTGTGAGGTTTTGAAAGGGGTACTTTCAAATTTAGTACCTTTTGAAAGGAACTAAATTGATGTGCAGCCTGCAGAAGGTGTACAGCAGGTGAAGAAATCCTAGTGATCAGTTGGTTTTCTACCCCATTGCTCAAAGTTTACATAGGTATTGAAAAAAGAGGTGAGCCATGAATTCTGAGCAGAAAATGTTACGCATTGTTCCACTGAGCGGTCTGCATCCAAGATGAGTGTTTTCTCTGCATATCCTTACTTGTGTACCACCACTTGGTGAGCTTCACCTTTTCTGTGATCCAGAAAACATTCACTGCCATGTTCTGAAGGATGTCCTACTGCCCTGCTTTTTGGTATGGCATTCCTATAATTGGGGGTTCATCTTCCTCATCTGGCTGTCCTACTGTGCATGTGTCAGTATTTCCAGTTGTGTCTCTCAAGGGCAGCAAACTCCCCTTAACTTACTTTTCCTATTGGATCTGTATTTGCCTTTTACAGGTGTCACAGGGATACAAGTATAAAACATATCATATATGTACTCCTTATTTTTACCCTGAAGTTGGCATGTTTGCAACATTATATGCTTCAAATATTTAAAGGGATTAAGTTTGAATAAGCTCTGAAAAGTTAATGAATTTCACAGTTTATTTTAAAGTCATTCAGAGTCTTCATCTTGCAAGGCTTCTTAAAATAATGAATTTTTTTATGGTATTTCATTTTAGGCCAAGCTGAGTAAAAGCAGGATTTTTTTTAAAGTTATCCAGGAACTGTAAGTCTTAAGTGTTAGGAATTCACATTTTAGGAAGGTTTATATTGTTTATTATGCTGGCTGGATTAGTGAAATCCTATTTAAAATATTAATAGGAGGAAATGTTAACACTCACAGTAGAACTTCAGCTTTAGGAGTATTATCTGAGCAAGCAAGGTCAGATTAGTCGTGCACTTTAGATGTAAGAATAATACTGTGGTTAAAGCACTTGACATGCACTTGGGAGAATCCTGTGTTTTTTTGCCATTTCCACTGATTCTGTCATGACACTGTGCAAGTCATTTATCTTGTTTCATTGTGTGAACAACAGTGAGCATTTCTGGCTCTGTCACTATCTTCAGAATATTATTTTGCAATTATTAGGAACATTGGAAAGCTGGGGCATCCTGAGCAGATAAGCAGAATCTGGACCTTCAAAACAAACAAACAAAAGGCCACGCCTTGAGCTTTTCCATCTCACTCTGAGGCACACTCAGAATGTTCTGTTCCCTCCAAATGATAAGATCTGTAATATGTAACTAAGGTGGTATTGCCAGATCTTGACAAGGCGATGACAGCATATATATAAAATGTTTTAGTGTGGCAGTGGGAATTCTTCATAGACTGTTCGTACACATATTTACCTACACAGCCACATGCAACTACATCCTTTTACTATTTTGTTCCCCCAACAATTTCAGAGAGACAAGTTACTTGCACCCTTACTGAAAACGGACTGTGGCATCTATTTCAACAAATGATTGAAAATAATTATTTGAAGACTTTCATGTTTATAGCACAATGACTGATCAGCATACTAATGTAAAAAAAAAGAGGGAGGTTAAATGTTAAATGTAAAAAAACCCCAAATCCCCAAGCTTACTATTTTCTTTTTATTCAATACAAAGAAATTACGTTGGTGGAAATTGGTTATTTTTATAACTTGTAAAGCTTTGTAGCTTAATAAAAACTTCTTTGTAAGATTTTTTTAAATTTTATTTTATGCTGTAGTGTTTACTAAGGTTGCCTCAAACCAGCCTGACAGTTGAGTACATTGATGATATGGATATCTGCTATCTAAATTGGTAACATTAAGGCTGCTGTTGTTGTAGAAGATAAACTATTCGTTTTGGTTACTAACATTTATTTTTCCTGCATACCAATTTTTTTCCCTTCTGTTCCAGTATGCATATATAGCTCTTCTATGACTAATTCTGTGTATGTTTGTATAATCCTACAGTGTTTTCTGAATAGATTAAGGAATTAATTTGCCTTCTAATTTGCCTCTTCCTTATTCATCATTTGTAAGTATGCAGAACAATAATTAAGACAAGAAGTAGATGGTAGAAGTACCATGCATTGATTGTTCTTTTAATCCATAGCTGCTTATTAAAAGAGACTTTAAGCTATAAACTCTGTTTATCGGTTAAACAGTTTATTTTTAGAGTTTATTTTTAGAAGGGGCGTGTTGGTACACATGTATGATATTTGCAGGTAGGTGATAATGTCAGTAGGTCATTTGGCCTCCTGTATGTGAATATTGTTAGTTTTGTGTAGTCTACTGGCTTTAGAATATTTTGCCGATATTCTGGACTTGACCTAAGCAATATCTGTAGGGAGCAAGAGATTTGGTTTCTGAACCACACCAGTTCTCAAAACTTCCCACAAGCCACTGTGTCAACTTTGCCCACTGACTGTTCTAAATGGGTAGAAAGTGTGGGTTTTGGGATGTAAAAGGTAGAAATACGTTCCCTGAATTATAAAGAGGAAGCAAATGAGTTGTCCTAGCCTATATATTTTAGCATTTCAAGCCACTCTGGGGTTACATTGTGAGTTGTTAGGTTAGCTGGTCAGAGTTGTGCTGGAGGAAGATAAATTTTAGCTATTAGCACATTAGCAATGTGAAAAAGAGAAAGAAACACAATTCTATTAACAGGGCTGATGGGCCAGTCAAAGTAGGTGGAAACTCATTAGGTGCTGTATTTCCATCAACGCGTACATCTGTAGCAACTGAAAAGCACTTAAGGAGCTGGAGACTTCAGGTTATGATGCAGACACTTGTCTTCAGTAGGACATTTGTTTTTGTGCTAGCTGTTGTGCTCAGAAGCATCTCTTAAAATGCTGCAGAGAATTACTCTGCAGTTTTCCTAATCCCCCACACCACTGTGCAGCTATCTGATGTCTGTGAAAGGCAAAAGAATTTAAGGATGCGAAAAACAGAGAAGAGAAATGCAATTTGCGGAATTGTTTTCTTAATTTGTATGTTTTACACACAATACATGAGATTGGTGTGGGAAGTGAATTATTATTACAAGTAATACATTTGTTCATTGTATGTTGTCAAAATATGAATATAGTTGCATTCTAGTACTTACTTGCAGAAGTGTTTTCTGCTTGTGATAGCTTCTGGTCTGCTTACAGTCAAATATAAGCAAAATAGGCTTTCACAGCATCTAATTCAGACTCCATGGTCCCTCAACTTTCAACTGCTGGTTTGAAAAGCTTCTGCCCTAAGTAATTTCTGCCTTTTTGTTTTCTATCAGGAAATGTTTTTTTACTGTCTGGCAAGTGATGGCCTTCAAATGATTTTTCTGAAGCAGGAACAAAGAAAAGCCATAAAGGCTCTGGTTATTCTCTCCCTCCTATGTACAACCCTCTGCAAAATACCACATTGTTTTTAATCACAGGTGCCAGGGCACTGCTGCCTTTTCTCTCTCTTGTGATATTTTCCAAGGAGAATTCTTGCTATTGCAGTAACTTGTGGACAGAAGGAGAAAGTTATCTCAATGTGTTCTTAAGCAAAAGAAAGTCTGTGGTTTCTTCAGAATAATTTCTTGGCTCAGTTAGTTCCTTTGAGGACAACAGCTTTGAGGTAACTTACTAGAAAATGAGTGAAATTTGAACTTTTTGAAAACCAAGTTAAACTCCTCATGCATATTTCATGAATGCTTCTGTAAAGAAATGGCTTAGTGTACACAGCAGGTGCCAAATTACAAGCTCTCTTTCTCTTTCTATGTACACGTACAAGTGCAGTGAATCATTACCCGATTAGTCACCAAATGGTTACAGTGCTTTAAGATGAAGACACCTCTCTTGGCTGCTCACCGTCCCATTGTCCTCCAGGTATCTGACAAACTGGTGTTCCCTATCATCATGTTTCCAGTTGAAACTCTTAACTGACCTTTATGCCAGAAGTTGCAGTGGTACCATCGGCAGGTAGGGAAGGAATATGTGTTCCTTCAGGTTGGATGACCCGCTAGATAAGTCCCTCAGTCTAGCAGAGACACAAGTAAAGGCAGCTCTGGTGAATTTAACTGACACGAAGTCAGCTGAAATACAAACAATAATATCAACTTTCTTGTTAAAAAAATAGCAGTAACTATAGTAATCTATTTTCTAACCCAAGAAATTCAGGGGAACCTCCCAGGAAAGGTCTAGGCTGAGTTGGTGGTGATGAACATTTTTGGTTAGGTTAGTCCTTTTCCACTGGTGTCTTACTGATTGAGCTGATGGTGATCTAATGGCCTGGGAAGTAAGTCAGAGGCTTGAGGCTGATTCTTTGTGATAAAAGAAAAGAATTTCTTTTGTTATTCACATTAAAATAATGTGGGGTAATGAAAAGAGAATGAATGTATATTTTTAGTTATCAAAAGTTTCTGGGTTTTTGTTTCTGTTGAGCTGCAATTTTAACAGCAGACATCTATTGTACATATATCAGTCTTTGAGTAGAAAGTAATACACCTCCATCCTGGGAAAGACAAAAAATCTAGGTTCCACTTCCTCAAGCCTCTCCTAGTATCTTTGCATCATTTCTGATGTTCCTTAGGCAGATATCCTACCTGTGCAGATAGACAAATAAAAGTCACTACAGCATAGGAAATATAGAGGTCACTCTGTATTTGTTTTTAGACACTAAGTTTTATCAGAGAGTCGCAGAAAGGCTGTGGATTGTCTCCTCTTAAACCGTCCCTTTCTGTGTAATTTTTGTCAGTTTAAGAAAAATGATCTTTCTTGTCCTTTAACTTAATGTTCAGCTGTATTGATTTTGGAAGACCAGGGCATGCATACCTATGCAGAACACTTCTCAGAGAACTTCAAAGATTTTCAATTTGCTGACATACAAATTGAATTTAATGTGATTACAAATTTAAACACAAAACCAAATTAAATACCTTTTCTATAATTATGTATAAGTTTAGATTTTAAAAAGTGCTTTATATGCATCATGTTACTTTTGTCTTTAAACTGCAGACTCTAGTTTGAGGTGCATTGCAAATGTCATGGATTGATGAACTGGTTGAGAAGAAAGCAAACAGATTCTGCTGAATTAAACAGGAAATTAAATTTACTATGTTTAAAAAGCATAAAGTGTATGAAGGCCATTGATTTTTTCAGTCAGCAAGGCTGTGATTTGCTTTGTTTCTGTACAGTGCTCTTTGTTTCCTGGTGGGAAATACCCCCCATCTGAGAGGAGGAAAAGTAGAATGCAGCTGTTTATCATTTTGTGCCACATTTGCTGATGTAAAGTGAAAACTAAATAATCCTAGCAAGCTAAAATTCTTGGCAAAGGAAAGCGTTAGGTGTGAGGAAATGGTATGGAACAAGACAGACAACTTTAAATTGCTTTTTCAGAATTTGGCTGGTCAGGGTTTGTGTAAGAACTTCTTGCATGTCTGAAATGATAAACCGCAGTCTGTGGATTTCAGTAAGTGGCTGGCGCAAATGAAGCTTCAGTGGTCACATTTGCTATTGCCACCGTGCTTGCTTAGCCCACAGACATGACCAATTCCCAAAGTGTGATCTCACACTATGGGTGAAACTATCTCTCAGAGCCTTGAAAGTGCCCTGCCACTTAAAACGCATGCTGAAACTCACCAGTGCTGCTGAGTGTAAGAAGGACAAGGCTCCCAGTGCTCCCAGTTGCTGTCACACCACTTTTAAGGATTTGTGATTGGGTTCATGAGTTCTTCAGTGAAAGGACCACATCTTCCACATACACTCACTTGGGATTAACAATAACCTGTGATCACCAAGGAAGAACTGTATAATATTGAGGCGTAGCAAATACTTGACCCTCTGGTCTTGATTGCTGCCCTTTCAATGCTGCAGAAAGAAGTGGGTGATCTCAGCAAGAGGAGGTGACACTGCTTGTTTGGGTAATGGGAGCCCCTCTGGCACAGCCACAGGCAGGCTCTTCCCAGCCTGAAGGGTTGGCAGACAGGCTGGTATTTATAGCTGGATTCTCAGCGCAGCGCAGGTCATACCATGAGCTGGTGTTCTTTGTCTCATGAGTGGCAGTTTCTCACAGGGTTCTGTGTTTTAGCTGGTCCTGTCAAGGAGAGAATCTTTCAGGGTTGCTGAGTTTGGGCAGCTTTCAAGGCCAGAGGTGCATGCTCAAGCTTTCACAGGATTCAAAACCAGGGATGAATGCAGTGCCGTTCTTGTACAGTTTTGCATTGTTTTTTATTGTGTTTCACGCATTTCTCTGTGTGACAACTTCAAAAAGTGTGACTATAGCTTAAATATTTTGCTGGGTATCCTTTTTCCTTATAAAGGGCTTTTTTTGTTCCCACTGGAACATGGTAGTAAACTGCTACTTAGAATTCTCTGTGTTAACAAAGAGCTGGTAGAGGGCTTATTACATGTAATCAATTGATAGCTAAGGAAATCAAACACTATTATAAAATTTATTTGATGCTGCTTAAAACAAGGCTTTCTATAGATTAAGAAGTATAAAGCATATACCTTTCCTGCATGACGTGTTGATTTATATCAAACCAGACTAATGCATATTGATTCATCTATTCAACTCAGTGTGTGACAGTCCCTCCACTAGCATTTCCTGGTGTGGTAGGATTTTCTTGTAATAATAAATAGCCCACAATAAATCCACTTTAGCTGGTCTCCAAAGTCTAGCAGCAGTGCCCCAGGACTTTGCTATAGCGCAGTTTGCAATAGACAAGGTAATGATGTTTTACTGGGTCATGTTTTGTCCTCTGAGTTGGGGACGGACTCGTGGGACAAGCACAGAGTTGGAGATATTTCTAGTATTAATACCAATATGTTTAGGAATATTGGGAGGCTCTCACATAAATATGTAGTTTTATAGTTTCTGTTGAACAGGAATAAAATAGTCTCTATTTAAACTCCAAAATTGGGAGCCATATGGGCTTCTGCAGAAATTATATCAGTTACACATTATGAGAGTCAGAATCTTATGCTTTCTAGTGAGTACTGCTGTAGCATCTGCTTTAAAACATATTCAGCTTTACTTTAGAGCACTAAATTTTGCTTTACTTAGAAGTGACTTGCGTGTCAGTGGACAGTAAAATGAATAAAGCTGTCTTTAGTAAAAGTGCTTGTAAGAACTAGACACAGTCTCTAGCTTCATCTTAACAAGAAATTTTTCTTACACACCTTATAGGTGCACAGTTGTTTTATATTCCATTTGACTTGTTTATGACCAAGTTCCCTCCTTTTCAATGCTGCACCTTAGACATTTATGTTTGAGTTTAAAAGATGCATAAATTAACAGAAACCTTAACTTCTAATCCTCTTTTGTTTCTTGATTGATGATTCATTCTATAACGAAAACAAACTTTCTACTTCCCCTTCTGCAATCACTGAGTTAAGTGAACACTGCACAGATGAAATCAGTTTGCCCTGTTTGGATTTCATCCCCTTCTGGACAAACTCTGCCTGCCTGGCTTTTGTAAGAGAACTGGCATGTCTCTTTTGTTTCATTAACATTTTTACAGAGTAATTTCTTAATGAGATCAGGGACTGGGTAATTCATAATCCTACTGCTGAGGAGGTTACTGTTTATTGCATTAATAGAGTAAGTATTTGCTGCTAAACCATTAAAATCTGTTTAATAGGTGATCTCATGGGGGAAGAAAGTTTTCCAACCCTGTGGAAGAATATATTCAAAACATATTAATTCAAAGTATTGTGATTGTGGGCAGGAACCTGAGGATAGGGTGTGATCTAAACACCCTTCTGTGAGCTTAAAGGAGGAGACCTAGTTGAGTTTATTGGTCTGAACTGAAACCAGAGAGGCTGCTACCTTGAGAACTGTGTAGTCTAATGCTTCCAAAGCTTTATAATTTTTCTGAACCTTATTTCCCTTCTTTTTTAAATGTGAATGGCACACACTAAATCTGACACCTTAAGCCATCACCAGCTGTTAGGGAGGCTTTCCCTGGCCATTTGCACAACTTCAGAGAGTGACATGTACAACTCAGCCTAAGCAGAAATTGTGGTACATGGGGGCATGTTACAAGGCCTCTTTCTCCACTCTGAACAGCTCCAACTCTCTCAGCTTGTCTTCATAGGAGAGGTCATAAAGAAGTGCTCTAGGAAATGAGAGGGCTCACCTTTGTCTTGAATTTTGTATAAGCAATGTATTTACAGTAGCATTTATGGGTGCTGTCAAATGTGAAGTTGGGTTTGTTCTGGTTTGTAACCAAGGCAGATCAATTCTCCTCATATATTATCAGGATGTTTCAAGGGTTTCACTTGGCTCTGACTGAAATTAGTCATTGAACTTTCCTGCAGTTATAACACAGAATGGGAAGACAACTGGATGATACACATTTTCATATTTGATTCTAAATTCTGCTTAGGTATTTCTGTTACCACTGGCTTCTAAGTTGCATATTGCAAATAAGAATAACATATGCACATTCTATAAAATAGAATCAGAAATACTTGTTTCTTTCTAGACACCAGTTGTCTTTGTTGAAATTTCTGTGAGCTTCTTATATTGTTTAGTGGAAATGGGAGAATTTTTACACCTCTTTGTGAAAAGTTAATTTCTGCTTGCTTGTTTGAGGTATATCTGTCCAGAAGTTAATCTGTGAATGAAATGTTTTTCTGAATCACAGAACCATTTTATAGTACATTGAGAGTAACCCAGACAAACAGGTTTTAGGTACTGTTTTTATATAGAGTATATCTGATAATTTACTCTTTAGTATTACAAATTTAGGCTATGTCTACATACCACTATTAAACCAGCAAACAGTTGTAGGTAGTGGAATTAGTAGCACTTGGACACCTCCTCTCTTTACCAGAGACACACTGTTGCTACTAAACTGATAAAGATGCCTTGATTAAGAAGAAAGATAACTTGAAATTCTAAAGCCTGGATGTAGGCAGTTGCATCCGGAGAGATACTGAGATACTGTGGGACTGGATTTGTCAGCTTTGTAGGCAGTCAGCAGAAACATTACTCTAAGAAGGGAGAGAAGAAGCATGTCCCTGCTTCTCTCTACACAAAAAAAAAAAAAAAAAAAAAAAACCCAACCCAGAACCCCACAACAAACCAAAATCCAAACTAAGGCTAGTTGCTAGTATCACCTCAATTATTGGTAACAAAGAATGAGTAAGTAGCAAAGATGAAAGGAATGGTGAAAGGAATGCCCTACTGCAGCTGCTCTGAGCAGCCATCAGTGTGAGCAGAGCTGTTGGCATGTGGACAGCCGGACGCTTGCACTTTGAATGATGTTGTTTTTCCAACAACTTATCCATTGAAACTCTCAAAAGTAATTTTAAACCTTACTTTAATGCTGCTCCTCAAATGAAACTGAAGCAGTTTTATAGAGGTGCTGCAACCCTGACTTAATTGCCACAGAAGTTTACTGTGCTCTTTGGATCTCCTCCGATATGGCCAGCCTCCCAAATCCATCTCCTAAGAGTGTGTACATGTTTGGTTTTTTTTTTTTCTCAAGGTAAGTTTTCCTGAATGTCAGCATCAAATAATAAAGAGATTATTTTGACAGAAGCTCGGGGAGGCTGTGACTGGAAGGGGCACGTCCTTCACAGTCAAATCATGGAAACTGTATCTTCAAACTGATGTTCTCCTGCAGGCAGGTCAAGAAGAGTGCAGTGCTTTACAAGCGAGTGTGACAAATGAATAAAATAGTGGGGAAGAAGAAAATAGTGGGGAGAAATTTAGGAAATAGAACTTACGTGACTATCCAGATGTGGGTGGGTTTTTTTAGATCTGAATTTACTGTTTTAGTTTCTAAACCATTTGCCAGTAAAAATCTGGGAAGTAAATACTGTTAAGAGTGTTGGGGTTTTAAATTTTTATTTGAGAAACATGTGTAGGATGGAGTATCTGATTTTAACCAATTCTTTAAGCTTCGATGAGTCTGTTAGCTTAATGCATTTCTTTCTGGGGAAAAAAATAAAAAAAAGAGAATGCTAATATTGCAGTCTGTGTCAATAACCTTCCTGTCAATACAGCTACTTGAGTTCAAATGAATCACCAGCAAGGTGAATGGAGGGTGAATTTAACCTTCCATTCATGACAACTTTGTGTAGCAAGATTGAAGGACAAGCAAGGGAAGATAGTGGAGGAGTATATTTTTTTCATGCTTTCTGGTTTGACAGTCCCTGTAGAATCTGTCAGTAAGCAGTGCTGAAGCATTCATTTGGTATTTTGTCCTACTTGACCAAATTTGACTGTAAGTCCAAGCAAATAGAAAAGCCAATAAAGTAGAATCTTGGAGCACAATTGCTTCCGTCCAGCAAGCTGAAACACCTTTTCCAGATTTAATGCCAGTGACATTTCCACAGGCATCTGGTTCTCTGCAGTGCCAGAATTTCTGGTATTTGTCAAGGCCAAATCTCCCTAGCCCTGGGCAGTTCCCTGAGGCTGATGAGCCTTTCAGACCTTGTCACATGGAGACCCTGGAGTCTGTAAAGTGGACTCCTCAAACTGAATTCTCCTTCCCAGTGGCATTTGGGACCATGTTGACTTCTCTCTATTCTCAGCTAGTAACCTAACACAAATCTACAAGGCAGGATGAGAATGTTACTGGCTTTGAAAATGTTCAGAAGTTTAAAGATGAGCAAAGCTGTGGTATGGTAGCTCATACCTATTTTAAAAGTCTAGACTATGATGCCCATTCAGCTCAGTGGATTTCTCAGGTGGAAATTCATATTAGTGTAGGCATACTCCTGCTGATCTATATTTTGCATGTTCTGGTGCTGTAGAATGAACATTTCCTTACTACCAATATATTTTTGCATTGTTTGGATTTGTGATATGCAAGAAAGGTCTGACTTACTTTTTATTTTTTTTTAATTAAAAATTCAGTCCTTGATGTTTTGTGGAACTGATTGACTGTGTAACTTTGAGATACCAGTTTTGGTTTTGTACATTAATTACATTCAGATTTATCTATAGCTTTATCCTTCATAAGCCTTATAAAGTAAAGGTCATTGTTGCATATTTGTACTGAAAGTAGTACAATTGGCTAACAAAGCATTGGCATAAAGATGTTACTCAAGTAACGCTTGAATAACTATGAAAAGAATAAAATTTTAATCCTTTGAAATTTTTGATATTGTTTAATTAAAGCACTAGGGTTGAAAAAAACCCAAACAATGAAGAAGCTATCTCTGTTATGAATTCACTTTTTTGTCTCCTGTTGGAGGAATAAAGAAGCATTTTGGTCGCATCTCTGAAATATACAGCAAATTAAATCAAATCAAATCATAAAGATGTGTGTAATCAGTACCTAAATCTAAGTATCTAATTAAACAAAAACACTTTCTGTTTTAGAATAAATTAGTGTCTCAGGCTGCCTTTGTGGGCAGTGAAACAAAAATGTAAGTCATCAATCTGTTTCTTCCTCTTAGCTATTAGCTATAATTTTCTTCCTTATATTCTGGTTGTCTTCCTCCCCACAAGCTGCTGCTGCAGGTGCTGCAGTTGGGCCATGATTTCTGTTGGAAATGTTATTTAGCACTGCTCTGCTTCTTTTCAGAAAAAAAACAAAAGGCTCTGCTTGGTTTCAAATGTTTAACTCTGTGATCCTGTCATAGAAGTGCCCTCAAGTGCCATAGCAAGTTTGACACATAAAAGAAACTATTACCAACTTCAAAGCAATCTATACCAAAGTACTTTCAGCTGGGGCTGATATAAGAGGTAGACTCTGATACCAGAGGGTTCTGGTTTGAACACTGAAGGAACAGGAATTACATGTAGCTCTCTAATTGAAAGAATTGTGTGAAGAAGAGAGAAGGTTCTCTAAACTTCTTGCTGATTTATTTTATCCAACTAAAACTTTCTAGTAGGTGTCTGAGTAAACCAACCATCTGAACAGGATGACTAGACCCGTGCTTGGATTGTTTTCTTGCCTTTGTCGTCCCACTGTCTCTAAAGGAAAATACTAATGGTAAGTTTTTGGGGTCTATGCTCATGAGACATGTTCTATGGGATACTTGGAAGAGACAGGATCTACCTTAAAAAGCTTCTCTGCTAGGAGAGATGGCCTGTCTGGTAAGGAGGGCTTGATTTAGTGCCATGGTCCTGAGCAGCAAGTTCTAAGTGGTCCTGCTCAAGCAGGGGGTTGTCTCCTAACCTCACAACTCCATGACCTTAATTAGCCTGTATATTAAAGTTACTTCTATTAAACATGAGCAACTTTTTAAAAACATGACCAAGATGTTCTCGTAGACCGATGGAAAACAACTGATAACTGATAGTTGTGGGGTGTTTTAGGACTGGCTGATGTGTATGCATACAAGATATTTCCATTCCACAGAAGATACAGAACAGTCTGAACATCAGGGTTGGGAACTGGTGGTGTGACTGTTGTTTCTCTGGACTGCTACAGGCTTTCTAAACCAGTTGGGTTGGGGGGTGAGGGGGTTGAGATGTGTTGGGTTTTGAGGTTGATTTTTTCATCTATGTATTGGTCTTATCTCGCTCTTTTTTTTTTTTTTCCCTCTTTTGCATGTACTTCATAGTGCTTCAGTACTAGAAAGAAACTGCAAGAAGATTAAGTAGACAATCTCAGGAAACTACTTTGGTTTTAGCAAAGAGCTGTCTATGTATATGATAACTGAATTTTCTCAGAAGGCGTTTAAGGAAATGTGATAAACTTCTGTATTTTGATGAAGTCAAAATTTGAGAGAAGTGAAAGCATGGAAAAGTGGTACAGAGACTGAATAGACTGTTTTAGTGGGGGAAAAAAGCAAATAGGAAAACAGAATAGTGTAGGCAAGCAGGGAAGCATAATGAAGAAATTTAATCTCCACTATACCATGGAGGGGTCAGATCATCAGAAGGAAGAAGGTGGTATCTGTCAGTGCAAGAGTTTGTGTGGAGGCAAATGATTGCACATAAAATAATTTTGTTTTCCTCTTGATAAACGAAGTTAAAAGGAACTTTCTAAAGGCATTATGGAGGAAGCGGCTGGCTTTTAAAATTTCTTTTAAACCCTGTCTGCATAACATGTGCCACGCACCTCTGTTCCTCCAAGCAGTAGATCTGCCTTTCCTGAAGGAGCAGCAGGATTTGAACCTCAATCTGTCAAATGCAGATAGACCCATTAGTCATTTATTTTGTGTGGTGACTCACTAGGTGACCAAGTCTTACCTTTTCATGCTCATCTTGCACAACAAATTAAAACTGAGTCCATTGACCAGAAGCAAAATGAGGCTGAAAGCTACTGACAGGCTTTCTTTTCAATTAAGCCTTAAGGTCTGTCAGCTGACTTCACTCCTGGCTTTCTGAAGGCAGATTTGAAGATGCTAGTCTGGAGTGTTTCTTCTTCAATATCTGTACACCAGAGCTGTAGTAAACTTTCATGTTGAAAAAATTATAGTTTTTTGCGCACCTGTTGAAATGCTCTGTAGCTCTGCCATAGAAATGTTTGAATTACTGTGCACTACACTTCACTCACTGATAACACTCTTAATTAAAATAGCCCCAGTACTGGGACCTCTCTCTAAGGGCAACCTAATGATAAGAAGATGCAATGACTGCTGCTTGGTCAGGGTAGAATTAAGCTATGTTCTGCTCAGTGGCACAACAGCTCCCTGGTGCTCTGTTACTGAATGTTGTTTAACCAGGTGATAAATAAGTGTGAAATTCCAAATCCTGATCCCTTTTAATGCAGCAGATTAAAATGGAAAGCAAACACATTGTGGTAAATCGTGTTGGTTTTGAAATTCTAATTTGTTTTAAGTTTTATCTTGCTTTTTCATCAGGGCTTCCTTCCTCTACTGGGAGTGAAAAAAACCGATTTATTTCTTTTCTGTTCAGTCATGTTCCTTATATGATTTGAGGGACAGCATTAGAACTTTTCAAGCCTTCCTTCATTGCTTGCTTGTACTTTGAATTTCTTGTGGCGAGTTAAGAAAGTCTTTGGGGATGTAGCTAACCATAGCATAAGAGAATGTATTTTGTGTTTCAGCTGTTCTTTCCCAGCTCTCAACAGACGGGTTAAAGCTGCAGGTCAGATGCAGATAACTTGATATTGCTGTTTAAATCTACTAAATATGTTTTAAGCAGTGGTCCTTTCCCCCACTCCTGTCCATTCTCATCACCAATCTAAACAAGTAAAAAACCCCAAACATCTTAGAGAATGGGACTTAAGTCTCAAAAATGAGAACTTCATTTTCTTTCATGGTCTATGTATGTCGGAGCTGATGGGTACCGGTGTGCAGGGGTATTGCTCACAGCTTCCAGGGTTACTGATCTCTCTGCTTAGCTGTCTGTATATTTAAGACACACATTGCTAGATGATGCCTGTGATAGACACTAAGATTACTGTATATTTTATTAAATGAAATTTGAAAGTTCTGAAGTAATATTGATGTTAATTTGGGTCCTGATCAGGAGCCACTGGGCAGTGCTGCAATGCACGTAGGAGAACCAAGAGAGAACCAGGAAGCACTGAAAAATGTAATTTTAAAAAGCTTTCAGCTGGAGTTTCTTTCATAATGTTGTTTGAACTTATTCACACATCTAGAGTGAAATTTTCTAGAAATTTTCTAGAGCGAAAATTGCTGCATAGAACATTTCTGTGAGAGCCTTCAGCTTTGTTGTAAGGAAAAAACCCAAATCATTAAGTGTGGATGTAATGACTTCTTTGTTAGGGAATAACACACTTTAAAGTGTTAAAACCTTTTATCTAATAGAAGGAAATTTTGCTTCTTAGAAGTAGCAGGAAGACACTCATGTAGGCCTGGTTTTGCCCCTAAGCAGATCCTGCATAAGCTTTGAGGAAAATTGCATTTATTCAGATGATCACAGGAGTTCAGATTGTTTTCTAAGGTGACTTCAGTATGTAAGTAAAAAATTCCAGTGCTGTACAAATGGCATGACTTACTGCTTTACAGGAATATTTGATGTAAGCAGCCTGTCAAACAGATAAAAAATTATCCAATAATGTGAAAAACTAATAGGCCTTGACTGTAACTTGAAAAAATGCTGATCCTGATAAGGATCTAAATCGTTCATGATTCTGTTGAATCAGCAGTGAATGATTTTGTGCATCTTTGTCTCCATGCCAAATCAAAGGGTTGAATTTTGAAAGTGAAGGAATTGGATTTACATCTGACTTACATTCCAACTTATTTTGCATTTGAGCAGTCAGATGAAGATTTCTCCTAAGATGATACATGTTTGATTTGCTCAACTGAGGACGTTTTGCTTTTTGGGAGCACTAAACTGCTGCCTTCTTGGTTTGGGCAGAATTAGTTCCGTCCATCTGGATAGAAGTCCCTCTTCTATCGACTTTAATATTCGACTTTGTTCGTAAGCCAGGTAAGTTTTTATTTATGGCAAACTGTCATGAAATGGTAATCGTACCAATATTTGAGAACTAATCGGTCAACTGACTGTAATACAAAAAGAAAATAAATTTAGCAGTGAAGGAAGTCAAAATTTAATCTGCCTTGTGTCCAGAAATTGCATTGAGTAGCCTCAGGAAGAGTGGATATGATGCTGGCCTTGACAGTTAGCCAAACTGACAACAGTGGAAAGAGGAATCAGGTAGTATTAAGCAGAAAAAAAAACCCTCCAGCACTGTTAAAACTATCACTTCATTGTTTTACAGAGCCATAATCATTGTTTACTTCCTTCCTTTGAACGTGTATTAGGTTGTAAGGGGTGTGAATACTAACCTTTTTCAGGATATTTGCAAATCTGAGACAAGCATTTTGTATTGCTGCTTTAAGTAGGATTAATAGTGTAATTTAGGCCATGTTGGTGGAATGGTTGGTTGTCCCCAAACCTCCTATTGATTTTAAATGTGTGTAACCCACACTAGTAAGTCTGTAAGACAGGGACTACAATTGAGGTGTAGCTTGTATGTAGAGGTGGTACCACTTACTCATCAGTGTGAGTGGAATATGTAGATTAACGTCCACATGCATAACACCAGTTTTGTAATACAGCTTCAAAAGTCAGGCATTCACCGTGCTAAACAAATTTTCTCCTAGTGCAGCTGTATTAATAGACTACATTATTTTTATTCTTTTGCTTTATACATTTTCTACCTCACAGTGCATAGATAGACCAGATGGATTCCCTCTGTGAGCAGCTCTGATACTTTGCTTTTACCTTGATGTTGCATGTGTGTATCTTATTTACTGCACTCCATTTAAAACCTTTTGAAGTCATAGTTACTCACGAGCTTCACTGTGGCACTCACTGCTGTCGTATCTGAGCACATCCCAGATAGTAATGAATTTATTCTCACAACAGTGACTTCTGTTGCCTTCACTCAGCTGCTGCAAGTGCTTAGCACTTCTGCAAGTCAGACCCCAGGGTCTCCAGGCAGGCGACCAGAAAATGAGAGCATGCAGTTTTTGACTATCTGTGAAAGCTCACTGTGTTTTTTTCTCAGATGGGATTCAGAGGTGATTGCTGGCAGCAGAGTGTTGGCAAGACTGGGGATTCTTTGGTTGCATTCCAGGCTCTGGTGTAGAATATACTTCATTTACTCCAAATTATTTGATTCCACTGCTTTCCTTTCCTGGTTCCAGGCTCTTTCTCTTTACTTACTAAGACCTTGTTTTTACTTTGTAAGCTTCTTGCCAGCAAACTTCTTCCTCCCTCCTGCCATTGTATGATTGAGTCTTTCTCTTCTTTTTTCCCCCTCCTTTTCTTGTTCCCTTCTCACTGTTCTCTGTATCCAAATACAGACATTGCCTCCCTCCTATTCCTTTGCCCCATTACACCACCACCCTAGCATCTCAACAGTCCTAGCTTTAGTTCAGAACTTCATTTTTCCCTTGATATAGATTTTATTTCTTCCTCGTAGCTCCCTCTTCTCAGATTTTGTGCTAAGCAAGTACAGATTTCTGCTGTCCAGGTTGTCTTGTATCCTAACGTTCATATTTCTGTTTGTCCCAGTCCCCATACAAATTGTTATATCATTCTGCTAACTCTGCTTCTATTGAAGGCCAGGTTTCCTTGCAGAGCCATTCTGGATGCCTTTCCGAAGCAACTTTACCATTTCCTGTCAATTTCCTGCTGCAGTTCCCTTCTTTAGTCCCTTTTCTTACCCACTTACGACTGCCACTCTTTTTGCCCTCCCCTATTTCCCCTTATTCTCTCATACCCCTCCTGATGTCTTTCTTGCCTCCCTTTTGTCTTCTTGTCTTCTTCTTTGCTGTGCTCCTGTCCTTGTCCAATAAATCTGGGAAAGATACTGGAGAAACGAGCTGTCTGCCCTCTGCTCCAGTTCCTGGGCCTGATCTGCCTGAAGCTGCCTAGAGCTGCAGCTTCAGGAGTAGTCCTGGTCAGTCTTGGGCTTGAGCTCAGCAGTACAGTCTAGATAGTGAATTCAGATCAGAAAGGGACTTTGTGAATCAGAGGTGAGGGTACATTAGAACCTTCTGGTGTCAGAAATCTGTGAAGGTGAATGGCACATCATTGAAATGAACTCTGAGGGGACTGGGATGCTGGAATGGCAATAAGAGGAACACTGTATCTTCTTCAATGCAAATTTAATTGCCTTTGTTTGGAAAAGATAGATTAGACCTAGATAGATACTCACTAGAGAAAAAAAAAGTGTTCAGGTGGTTATAACAGTGATAAGAATTTATAATTGTCATGTTGGAATACCTTTAGATGAGTGAAAAATTGAAATATTACCTACAGATTCCCGTCTGCCCCCTCCTGCCCCCTCCCCTCTCCCCCCCCCCCCTTTTTTTTTTTTTTGAACAACTAAAGTCAAATGAGACATGTTTGAATCAGGTAATCAACTTTTAGATGAATACTTTTGTGTCACTACACTTCTACTTGGCGTGTTGTTGTTTTGAATGCAGGCAGCCATCCGGCCTCTGTGTGCACAGGGAGTTTTTAATTTGTGCTTACCCATAAGAGTGGGTTCTCAGTGTTTCAGCTGATACAAACTAGTGCAAGGAAACATGAAATGTTCTTTATTCTTTTTCTGTTGAATAGTCACAGTAATTTTATACTGGCTACTGGGAGAGGCAGAAATATTTTAAATATACTTTCCATACTGAGAGAATTTTAGGGACACAGTTTAAGTTTTTTGATGATGTTAGAGGGTATAAAGAAAAGTGGAAAACTAGGACTGGAATGGGCCTCAAGAGGTAATATTCTTGCCCTGAGTAATTTTATGTGTATCGTTCCAAGCAGATATCTGTCTTGCCTGTTCTAATTACAGACTTCCCACATTCTCGCCAGGCAATTTGCCACAGTCTGTTACTCTTTTCCCTGTTTGAAAGTTTCCATTATGTTTAATACGCATTGTTCTTGCTGCGAGTAGAATCCATTAATGAACACGGAAAACAGACTATTCCCATCTTCTTTGTTAGCAGCCTTTTATCTACCTGTGGATTACCACCCTGCATCTCCTCTAGCTTATTTTAGCCTGTCTTCAATGCTGCTACACATTATTTTGCTAATCACTGAGATCTCAAATGAGAGAATTTTATTCTTAAGTAGTCTTTGTTTGGGCATATCCGAAATTCTGAGAAGGCAGATACTCTATCCAGGCAGAGAGATGGGTAGATTGAAAGGGCTGAGAAAACTCCTCCTACTTGTTTACCTGGAAGAAAATTTCTCTACTATATTTCTTTGAGATCCCTGTGAACTATTTTCACACCCAGCTTGTTATCCCTAATAGATTCTTCCACTGTGTGGAAACATCTCATGCGTGTAGACATCTCACTCTCTTCTAGAGGGTCCACACTGAGGATCACAGTGAGCATGCTTGTCAACATTTATTCCATGAGCTTATTGCATTAACCTGATTATATGATCAGATGTCTTTTGATTTTTCTCTTTTTTTGTTTTGTTTTGAGAGTCTATATGTGACCACTTGTGGAACGAAGCAAATTTGCATAGATTGCTCTTTTTTGATGCAAGGCACATGGGAAAAATGTCAGCTGAATAGGAACTGAAGTAGTCTAGAAAAATTCTCTGTAGAGAACCAATATTTGCTGAATATGCACAGGGACACAAAAATTTCATCTTTTCTGCTTGTTCTTTTCTGGCATCCCACCTTGATACACATGGTATATTACTTGAGGAGTGGTTGTAGCATTAATCACATCACTGGAAATTTCATAGAGATATAGAGTGGGTTCTAAGATATTGTTAGCCAGGTAAATTAATTGATTCCTGGACAGTTTTACCTTTAATTGCTTCCCCTCTGTTCTTTGTGCATAATATGAAACCACCCTGTTTTACAGGAGAGTTATGAAGCTAGATTAATTACGTTTGTTTAAAAGAGGAGCACAGTAAGATAATAGAATAAGAGGACTATTGAAGGCCCATGAGGAAAGTGATAATTCTGTATTCAGCACAGAGTTTGGACCGTGTCCAGTAAATACACTGTGGGATTACAGTCTGGGTGGTGATTGTGGAAACAAGAGAGGAATAATGATCAATTGAGTACTCTCCATGCCCTACTTTGAACAGAAGAGTTGTCCTGTAGAAATACAGCATTTGAATGTAAATAGAGAATATGCCATATGCGTGAAGGGATGTCAGGGAGAGTTTGTTTAGACAAGCTTATTTCTGGAATCTTCCAACATCTGAGGTATTGAGTTTGCAAATACTGTATTCTTTAGGAGTTTTAGGGGAGTGGCTGTAAACTTCACAATACCTGGATTTTATAGGAAGCCTAGCTTTTATTTAGTCTATTGCTATAAAAACCATACTCGGAATTTCCTGTAAGGAAAAGAAGTACTGGGATAATAAAGAGGTAATAATGAAAGGGTGGTCATGCATGTGGAGAAATAGTGCTCTGTAGTAAATGAAGTGCACGTCTATAGCAGATAAACAAATTAACTATGTCAGGCAGTAATTAAGAATCCCTATTGAATTTCTAGCCCTAAATTTAGTATAAGTAATAAGGCTATAAGTGCTTGATCAATGAATGTGGCATACCATGATAGGCCAGAGACACTTGTGAAGATACACAAGAGAAATTTGTTATTTCAGCTCACCATGTTTGCACCTCCCATGTCAATTGGGTAATAGCTGTCAAGTTAAACTAAACTTTTAGACACCATATAAATGGCTTTCTACTGAGGAAGCTAATTGGAGAATCAATGGAGGGGTAGTTTATTGACACAGTGTTTTTACTGAAGTACATTCTGTAACCACGTGCATGCTGTCAGGAGCAACAGAAGTCAGAAGAACCACTACAGAAATACTTAATTCCACAAAAGGAGAGTTTCAGAAAAATAAAGATGTTTGTTAAAAAGAAACTGATAGAGGCAGCTAAAAAATCATCTTAACAGATGACATGGATATTGTTTCAAGCCACTGTATTGGAAGCCAAAAAATAATACTGCATTAAAGCATTGTAGGAAGATCCAGTTTGAAAACCATCATTGTTAAATATTGAAATGAGGGGAATTACCAAATATGCAAATGTTCTTCACGAAATTGAATCCCTATTCAAATTTCAAAAATAAAAAAAGGATTTAGAATCTGCTAGGTTAAATGTAAAAAAATCCCTGTAAGTCAGAGCAAACACAATAGACGATGAACTTCTAACGACTTTTCTAAAACTCCTGAAGTGTGGGGTGTCTGTCAAGTCTTCCATACACCTGTGGAAGATCACAATGTAAGAAGATGAATCACAGCATTCATGTACAAATAAAATTTGTTGCAGTAACAATGCAAATGCAAAATAAGCTGAGCAGATTCCCACATGGTGATTTTCTTTCCCAGAAGTTGATTAGAGAATGTAACTCAATAGAAGAAATAGCAGAGCAAATGGACAAAATAAACAATAAATATTGGTTAAAAATATTTGAACCCAGTGGCATTTGCCCAAGAGGCCTAGAGGACCATCAAGGGTGAACTACTTAAATTGATTTGTATTTATTGTGTTTCCTAATAACTTCCTTGAGACCAAAGAGTTGGAGAAAGATTAATGTAAAGCCAAGCTAGAGAATGATTTCTTAAGAGTATTCAGGGAACTACTAGAACCACTGAGCCTGCATTCACAAAATTGATAGAAACTGTGACAAGGAATAGTCACTGGACAGATAAATACTTGTGATATGTTGGGAAATACTCAACATAGCTTATTTAGTTGTTCCTACCAGTCAGAATCCACTTGGAGAGGTGGTGTAGTCTTGTCAATAGAGTCTTCTTTGTTTTCCAGAAAAAAGAATATTTGAAAAGAATTCTCACCAAAAAAAATGGAAGAAAGACTATCTAGCTGTGAGATTTTGACAGGTACTCAGTGTGGAGAAGTATATGCAAAATAAAAATAATAATAAAAAATCCACAGAAATGAAACATGCAGTAGGGTCAGAGTAAAGGTTGAGTCATGGGATTATGCACTGGGGTTTCAATTTTCTTGAAAAAGAGATTCATAGTGGCTAATAATGAAATTCTTGTGAGATTGCCAAGCTAGGCAAGATAAAGAAGGAACAACTTCTAAGTGCAGCAAAAAAGTAGATTATGAAATTCAAAGTAAGTGTGAAGAAGTACAAATGAAGGTGGAAAAAAATCTGAACTGCAATCATACACAATTATGGTGAACCAACTACTTTTTAAGAATGAGATGCAGGGGCTGCAATGAATATTTCTAGGCCATTAGAAATTATTGGAGAAAGAGTAGAAAAATCCTAGAACCATTTTTTATGGCTTTATATACATTCACAGCATGTCCATGTATTGAAGTCTGTCTTGGATGGATATATTGGTATTTGAAAAGTTAAAGAAGAATGATAAAGTTTATTGGAAAGTTACTTTATCCTAAGTATCAGTTGAATAATCAAGAACTCCTCAGATTAGAAAAATAAGCTATGACCAAAGGCTATATAACAGAATTGAGAAATCACTGTTAGGTTGAGGGAGGATGAACAGAGAATATTTATAGTTTCTTTCTGTACAAGAACAATGGCACATCAGGGGAAGGTGGCAGAAAGCAGTCTCAAAATGAGGAAAAGAAGATGCTCCTCAGAAGACACAGTTATGATGAGCAAAACTGTGTACTGGGTCTTAAGAATGCTG
This sequence comes from Prinia subflava, assembly GCF_021018805.1. Lineage (NCBI taxonomy): Eukaryota > Metazoa > Chordata > Aves > Passeriformes > Cisticolidae > Prinia > Prinia subflava. The sequence goes on along the minus strand of NC_086283.1, from coordinate 12,975,421 downwards.
CGTATTTTTTTCTGGATCTAAAAACCAAGTTCACAAAACCAGAGAAAGAGATTTCAGAAGGCTGCTAAATGTAAATATATTACCACTGATTGAGGAGGCTCCTGAGCAGCAAATCCCTGGATGTAAGGAGCTTTAGAATGATGGCAAAAGTATGGAAAAGGAGAGACAAGGCATAGCTTCAGGTGTTGAAGAACAGGAAAGTGTGAACACCGTATATGCAAAAGAGTAAAGAGAGAGAGGAAAAGGAGAGAGCAGAGCTGGTAGAAACTGCAGGCAGCTGAAAGACCAGAAAGGAGAATTTGACACCAATGCTGAATAGTACTCATGTCATTTAGGAAAGGAGTAACAAAAAACCCACAAGAGAATCACAACAGAAGACAGGTGAAAATTGAGGTACTTTGTGTGCATAGCTGTATTTCTTTTTTGGATTGAGGGCTAGCATTGATTGGAAATGTTAGATTGAATATTTTTAGAGTACAGGAATTATATTTGCCATATGTTTGTATGCTATTGTGCTCATAGAAATTGCTATAAGAAAATTTGAAAATCAGAGCTGTGTTGAGATGTAAATTCAAGTAAAATGAAGTTAGCTTTTTTAGTCCATAGATGTTTTCTCACATGTACGATCATAAAATAGGAATGATCAACTAGGATAGTAGACTTGCAGAGCCCATACAAAAATTTCATTCCCAGTCTTGTCATGGACCTCCCTAAAGTCAGCAGTGCATATATTATTTTGGTATTTTGTTGTTTTCTTCTTGTATTCATTAGTTCTTTCTGTTGTCAGACCACAGTCAGTTTATCTTGTTAGCATAGTGAGGGTCAACTGAAACATCAAAATCTTCCAGGTATCTAAGCAAAAGGAAATAGAAATGTATGTCTATGTTCTTCGCTGCTGCATGCTCTGTAAAAATGAAACAAAAATTCTCAGTGGATGAAATGATATTTTAGTCTTTCCAAAGAGTTCATTACAGAGAAGCTCAGGAAGGGCCACCAAGGTAAGTGACCATGTTTTACAGTAGGGTGAGATGTAAAATAAAGGCCAATAAACACAGTGCTTTCAAAGGAGCCCTAATATTAGGTTCAAAGACATGGCTAATAAAGGAAACAGGGAAAGAAACATTTTGCTTACTAAATAACTTTTCACCCAAATCACTGGTTAACCTTAATGCAGTTATTTCCAATGTTTAGTCAATTCACACATGCAAAATACTTCACAATTATGTATTGCATAGTAATCAGCAATTATCCAGTAAAATATCAGTCCCATGAATGCTGCTAATTCACGTTGATTGCTTTCCAACATATGCTAGTGAAAGACAAAGATCTTTGTGAGGTAGTTTTGCTAGATTTATTTGTCTCTTTTAGATTTAAAAGAGAATTACCTTCCCTTTCAAAGCTGATTCCTTTGATTACTAGTACGCATCGTTTCATTTCCAGCCTAATACTCTATGCAGAATGCATTGCGTATGACTCCTGAGTAGTTTTGTTATTTATTTATCCCGCTGCAGTGGGAGCTGGTTCAGAATGAAAATCCTGTATTATCCGTTGGACAGGTATTAAAGACAAAGTGTGAAACCACAAAGCCACAAGGTTTACGTGGTGATTGGTGCTTTTTTTCCCTACTGCAATTAGCGTAGTCTCAATCTTACTAATTGGATTACTTGTGAAAATGCAGGTCACCTTGGGGTCTCAAGGTTTGAATGAGGAATAACCATTTTGCAGTAGGTTTTCACTCTAAGGGGAGTTCTGTTAGAGGCTTATGTCTTACCTGTCATTCAAGTGGACTGTGGTAGTGATCTTGGGTGAAGCTGACAATGTTGTCTAGTAGTTGGTAATTATGCCTTTGTAAGTGCCTGCAGCTTTTCCAGGGCCTGGGAAAGCTCAGAATTTGTTTTCTTTGGGATATGCAAAACCATCTCTGTCGTCTTTTTTCATTGGTTGCCTGTTCCTTGTTTCACAGCTGGCATGTGATAAGGAGGTAATCTGCTCCCTTTTTAGGAACAGGATCAGGAGAATTCTCCTGCTGACTTTTAAGATGTTTTGGAAGTTGTCAATGAAAACTGATACTGTGTCACTTGGTTTGCAGGTAAGTAATTTCTGTGCCATACAGAACCTTTCACAAGATCATTGGGGGACTGTTACTTCCTCAGATAGTCCTTCATAATAGTCACAGTTTTTAGGTCTGGTTTTGTGGCCAAACAAGTGAGTTATTTGATTTGGGTATACTTGCAGTGAGCTTATGTCTTTTCTGGGTTTTCTTACATTACATTTTTAAATGCCTTCTGATTCAAAGCAGAATGCTGTTTTTCTACAGATGGAGCCTTTTCTGTCATAATTATTTGTAGATTCCCCATTTTCTGTGTATCTATGTCTCCTTGTATTCAGAGGTTTTTCACCAGGCTTCCAGTGTTACTTTTGGTATCATTCATTTCTAGAAAGCTTTTTATTTATAGTTCTATGAAATACTCAAAGTATTTATCTGCATCAGTTTTATCTGTCTGGCATAGTCTGTCTGTCTAGGAGACTTATCAGTGGTGAAAGAACATTGCCTGTCTAAGAGCAATTATCAGTGAAAATGGGACTGCTGCAGAAAAGAAAGGAAAAGTATATTTTACAATACACTGTAGAGATATTTAGGAGTGTGTTTGTATTTGTGACTCTGTGGTCTGATGCAATTTTTTATTGAAATAGTGACTTCAGATGGAGATAGTATTTGGTTTCAGTCATAAAGGATTTGTCAGGAAATAGCAAACCGAGTTGCATTTTAGTTGGAATTGTAAGATTTCTCAGAGACTGATCTGCCATTTCTAGTACATGCTGAAATGCCATTTAAATCATTCTGAGTCTTGGATGCATGAAGAATAATCTGGTAGCTTCCCCCAAGTTAGACTTTATCTCTTTTATTTTAAGCAGTTTGTTGTAGCAAACTGTCAGTGGGTAAAGGTAGAGGCACGTTTTACATCTCCACACCTGCTTGAAGAATGAACACCATCTGCCCAGGATTTCTGAGAATTGACTAATGCACTGTTTTATTGCTCTGAATCATTGAGAGGAAATTCTACCAGACGTGCTCACAGACTGCCATCTTCATTCCATGAATACTAACAAAACATTAAAAAGTGCTGATCAGGAAAATGGAGTGATTTATAAGCCTCTGGATTAATAGTTTCACTTAAGGAGTAATAAGAAAAAGTAGTGTTAACCATATTTCTTAATGCATTCTGTACCTAACTATGAAATTACAAAGGCACTGGATGCATTCTTTTATGCTGCCTCAAATTCTACTACTAGATAAGGAAACTTTAACCAAGAGGGACATGATGACAGCCTGGAGTGATATTTATAGATCTGTATTTTACAAAGGAATTTGTTGGTGGGCCTTTTCCTTCTATTCAGATCCTATGACTGTTTTTCTTTCAGCTCTGAGTGACCCAGAAGTAGTTTCTTCCACATCAATTGATAGATCTTTCTTCAAAGACATCTGATATGTAGAAGGTTCCATTTCCATTTCATTGCATTTGGTTTCTTTTCCTCTCATAAATACAAATATGCATACAAACATAGATATTAAAGTGAGGTTTGTGCATGCACGTTCTGGTGTCAAGTGACAGCTTCATGAAGACTTCTGTGAAAATGCTCTTAGTCTAAATATAAGTTCCTCAATGTACCTGCCTTTTATACATGTCAAATGTTAGACTAATAATAAATATAGTGTCATTATTTACATAAGGACAGACAGAATTTCAACAGTGAAAACAGGGTATTCTTATATGAGAATGTTAAGGTATGACAAGTAACCAGAATCACTTCACTGTTACTTCCAGTGGATAGTTCAAGTTATTTGGAGATCGATAGACACCAGGCTAAAAAAATACTAACAAAACATAATTGCAGTTGCTTCATAGTTAAACTTTCAGCTGTGCATTGAATAATAAAAGCATTTTTCCTGTGTTTTATTCATCACCCCTTCTTAAAAAGACCCAAAATTGAAAAATTCATTGATGTTTTCTGTAATGAGATGTGGTTTCAATAAAAATTTGTTTTTACTTGATATAATTACCATTTGCATGTAGTAATTGAAATAAATTTGCTTATGTAAATCAGAATACTTCTTAGCATATAAGCTACTTTTAATAGCCATGTAATTTTATGAAGTTCTTTATTCTTTAAACCAGATCTTATTTTCCAATTTGCATATGCCTAACATGCAAATGACTTGTGTTCTCTATATCTTGCTAATGTTTTACTTAGTTTTAATTGCTAAACTTCTTTTCAAGGACTTTGAATAGGAGAGTTACACTGCCTTTCACGCTTCTAGAAAACATGATTTTATTTTATGAAAGCATGATTTTATTTTATTTTATGAGCCTCTACATGAGAAAGAGACTTCCATTGAGCCATGATTTGAAAAGCAGATTAGCAAACCCCAGACTACTCCTCTTCTTTACTTTTTGTGGTGTCCATGCTATAGTCCATGCATCTTTTCACTCTAGTGGCCCTTCAAATTGCACAAAGGAAGATCTTTCAAACAAATAAGTTGCTTTTTTTATTTTCAGTGTCTTTGCCATGTGGCTGTGTGCATGGCAGAGCACTAAAACTGATGCAGGCTGCTTCTTGTTGCTTTGTTTACTTTTTGTTCATGAGTATCTAATGTTTTCAACATAGTCACTTAGCACAGTTGTTTGTCAGTGGAGTTTGTTCCTTACTGGTGGTGTAGAAAGAGAAACTGGGAGAAGACCTCTGCTGAAGAGGAACTTTGAATATTTCATCATTGCCAGTCCCTTGTTATTGCTTTCTTTCTCAATTCAGTTTTTTGTGGTCTTGTTTGACGTTTTTGGCAGCCCTGTTAATTAAGCAGAAGTTATCCCTGATTAATGTACTGTAAGCTGCTTCTGAAGTGCTATAAATAATGTGGTGATTAATTGCTGTATCCCAACGCAGTCAACCCTTCGCGTACTTCACAGATGGATTGTTTTGGTGAAATGATGTCCCATTCTCATACATATTAGAGACATTGATTGCAGCAAAACTTACCACTCCGTTTTTCTGTTTTCTTCCAAGTAATTTATGTCTTTTGATCACTAGAACAATCAGTGTGGAGAAGCTATTTTGAAATTACAATTGTAATATACTTGTGGATTCCGTACAAGATCACGCAATCCAATTGAAAGAGAATAACAGAATATCTGAGTTCTGGAATGTTCAACTTTTTTTCAGCTCCAAGAAGAAAATTTACTAACCATATGCAAAGAAAATATACTCCTTGGAGGATAAAGAAAAGATTTAAACTTCAGTTGACAAAATGACTGTGGTTTTTTCATGTTTTTTTCTTGCAAGTAAGACAGAAAATATGCAGATGGAAATGTGATTTTTGCTTAAAAGTTGGTAATACCCAATTTGTGTCAGAGCAAAGGCTGAGTGTAGTGAACCAGAAATTTTATATTAACATTACTGAATAAATAATATTTGAGATTCTGATTTTAAACTTACTAACTGGAAGGAAACTAGTAGTTCTAAAATCAGTCAAGCTTTTTAGAATATGTCCCTTTCAGAAAATTCCCTGTACTCTAGCATCTTTTCTTGCTTTTCAGATATGCCTATCTGGCTTCTATTAACCTTGATGGAAAGCCAATTGCCTCTTCTCACATCTGTGAATGGAGAATTTTAAATAGTATGTGTATACATGCATGCATGCAAAAGAGATCTGTGGGAAAGGGGTGACACTTGGCACTATAGGCAAAGCCCTGGCTTGAAATCAAAGATCTAACAGGACAGTTGGATGTTTTCATTCAGAAACCAAATTAGAGTGACAGGGAGGGACATTTTGATGGTGTCAGCTGTGTATTGGCCATGGAGGCCTACCTGTCTGCTCCGAAGGCCACTGGATCACACTCTGGCTATGCTTCGAGGACTGCAGCAGAGAAGCAATGTGCTTCAGGAATTTTGAACTGCTCGTCTGTGTGAGAAAAAGGGTTTGACTAGGTGGGATCTCACCAAAGGGCAAGTCCGTGGGTTACTATAGAGGGCGTAGGGATGACTGCTATTTCTAGGAAAGTTCTTATCTCAAATGCTATGAATATCACCTTGCAATTAATCTTATTTTAAACTTCTCAGCTAGGACTGGATCATGAGCAGTTTGTACTAATATACTAAAATCAAACTTGCCTTATGACCCCCTCAATAAATCTTTGTTTAAGAATAATTTAGGATTATTGTAGTACTTTATTGTATAAGCATTAGGATTATCCCATCATTTTAGAGTAGACATTTTTGGACACACTTAATCTCCTAACCTCAAATTCCTCCTCAGTTTTTCTAGAAACCTAGATGACAAATCTAAGCCCCATCACTTTTAAGAGCTTTGCTTATTAAGCAGGAACTAATATCATCTCTGGTCCAGACTGGGCTGCTTTATTTCTGCATGGCCTTGATGATGACAGTGGGTTTCTTTGCAGATATGAAGAAATAGCTGACAGTCTTGGCCCACTGCCTTCATGTTTAAGAAGTATAGTTTGTTTTAGCCCATTAATAAAGATGTCTTGATTCTAACATAAAAACAGTATTGATCTTTTTCTCTTGCTCTCAAAAAGATCCCAAAAATAAAGCAACGCAAAAAAATCCTACACCCCCCCCCCCCCCATTTTTATGAACAAAAAACAGTCTAAAAGATTATTGTCTCTCAGGATGAAGACTGTCTTCACAGTCCAAATTTCTACCATAATCTTCCCTTTCAGTAAGGGAAGAAACTAATATTTTCTGTAGTGTCCTTAGTAATTCAAAGAGTACAGGAAAATGGACTGCTGGTATGTTCTTTTTTATAAGAGGTGATGTTTATTTCCTTACCATATTGGTATTGTGTTTGCATTAATGTCCAAAATGCACTACTGGGAAATGGAGAAGTTACTTCCTCTTGCATTTGCAAGCACAAATCATAGGGAAACCTAGGAATTCTCAGTTTAATGACTTGTAGATAAATTTAGGTGCTGTGGCATTTGAAATACCTACAATTACTAATGATACTTCAAAGTGATCTATCCTTATCTTATTATGTTAACATGCTTTTTGTTAGACTGAAGGATAGATAAACTGATTCCCATTGAGGTCAGCATGAGCTGGGAAAGATCCCAGTCCTGCAAACACTCACATGCTATGCCTACATTGAAATATGTAAGAAGCTCAGGTATTTACAGAGAAATCTACATGTGTAGAAAATAATGCTCATACACGAATCTTTACAGAGTGGGAAATTAGGACAAAGATGTTTTGGATGGTGTTTGTGTGCTGAACTCAACTTTTCACTTCTTTTTGTAGATTTGAGGAAGCATTAGTTGTACTTTTCCAAACATTCTTCCTCCCATTTGAAGACTTTAAAACAGATACTGTAAATGCATGATTATATTGAGGAAGAATGTAAGAATAATATATTCCATTGAGTATTTCCTGAATTGATACCACCAATGCATCTCTTTGTGCATCTTAGAATTTGCCCTATATTTGAAAGTACTCTCATACAATATTTATTGTACATGTTTATAGTGGACTAAAGTATTTCTGCTTGTAATGTGCAGGCAGATAACCCTGAGAGTGCTGTGAAGAAAATACCTAAAAACCCCCATGTATATTATAGCATATTTATTTATATGTTTTTGTAAGCTTCAGGAATATCTTCCCATGCTTTTTACATGCACCATTTAGATCAATAATTTATGAAAACATCTCATAGAGCATACCCTCAAACTGCAGACACAGCTGCTAATAAGAGGGGCAGTATATTTGCAAACAGGCATTGTGCTCAACCAACAAATCTTCCCATCTTCACAGATGCCCTGCTCTTTCTGATAGGAGTTAAAAATCAGCTTAGTAGGAGTTAAACTGACTGGTATTTTTCCCCAGTCATCTGTTGCTATTGAATGCTTTTCCCAGTTAGTGCTTTCCTTGTGACCACAGGACAAAATGCCGTGGCTTTGACAGCCTATGTGTGAGAAAGCAGAGAAAATCCTATGTCTTAAGGAGAGTGCTTTCATTCCTCTCCCCGAGAGAGATCTATTGTCAGATATATCCTAGAAGTGAGCCTTAGAAATTTTAGTCTAAAACTACTTCAGTAATTTTGCAAGCTCTCTGCCTCACAACTAATGTCATATGCTACCAATAGTTTGAGAGAACTGAAATGTGAAAAACTTACTGAGAAATGTCTTTTGGCTGAGGGCAAAAGCCATGAGAGCCATTACTAAATAAAGGTTATAAGGTTATAAACTGTCAATTTAGTGGGTAGGGAGATAACTGATTAACTATGAAGGATGTTAGTGATTTGTAAGGCTGTATCAAGGAGAACAGGGCATGTGAGGACTTGCAGTGCATTATATATAATTTCTGTATTGAAATGTACAAAAAGAAGTTATGTGAATGCAGCTGATAGCTGCTAACTGTGAAATAACATAGGCAAGGCTAAATGTCTGAGTTGAGAAAAAGACTTCAGAGTGCAATTCTGGTAATCCTTGAAGAAAATATATTGGCCCATAATGTGACCACCATTATGAAATGCACAGAATTTTCTACTGCAGGAGGCAGGCTGTGCATAGAAACAAATTGTCTTGTGGAGAGTTACACCTTAGCAGGAGGTATTGTTTCACTGCACCTGTACTGGATGTTATGAGGTAATAAAAATGTGATATTTTGAGGATGTCCCCTTGGAGTTGCCAGTTGAACTGTGTCTTAAGAGATGTCTGTCAACAAGAAAGAGAAGAAGCTACTTTTATTTCATTTTTTTTTCTTTATTGTTGTTGTGCTTTTGTTTTTGTGGTGTAGGATTTGTTTGTTTGCGGGTTTTTTGTAGTAATTCTGCTAGTATTTGTGATCTTAACTTTGCTACTCTATGTTGATGTATACCTTATACTTCTCCATGCAAGATCAGGGTTATACTACTCCTATTGAAGGGACTCAGATCCTTCCCCTTATTGGCATAATTATATGGAGTAATTTGTCTTCTGCCATCTTGGGAAGCCAGAATGCAAGTCCACTAAACTTTTTGGTTAACTGTTAGAAAAATCTAGTTGTTTTAAAGGAAGTGGGGCACTATATTTCAAACCATAACTTTTACTTTCCTAAAAGCTAGGGCGCATTAAATCTTTCTTTCCCAAGTGCCCTAATTTGTGATCTCAAATGCAGTGGATATGCTGTCAAATTTTCATATATTTTTTTAAATAGACTTGTAGGAAGAAGTGTAGAAATCTCACCTTTCTGAAATTTGGAATTCAAGGTCAAATTAATTTTAAAGTATAGTGTGGAAATAAAGTTTTATTGAAACGGCTTTTATAAAGGTGACACCTTTTACAATGTCCTTTTTAAACTGAAAGAATGTAAATTACATATTTCTGAGGAAATAAAAGTTATGACCAAACTGCATTTCCTGGAATAGGGACAAATGGATTCTTTGTCAGAAGAGAATTGATATTTATATTTTGCAGTACACAGTCAGAGAGTTTTGAAACTTGATACTGAGTTTCAAGTCAAATTTAACATCACGTGTTTAAAATTAGCCATGTGTTTATGTACTTTGTAATGCAGTGATCTTCATTTGCAAGAACACTAAAGTTTTGTGGCTTTTAAAATCTGAAGTTGATATCATCAGATATGTCTGTTACATAATCAGAGCAAAATTTGCCACAGCTGCAAACGTGAGGTAAGATTTTCTAATTTACGTAGGAAATCTGTCGTCTGACTCTCATTCTGTGTGTGTATGGTCATCACATTGGGCAGCATATGAGGAGAAGAACATATCAGCAGTTCTCCTGACTTGAGTATTGCAGTCAGTGAGAATTTGCCTTTCTGTAGCTGCAGCACATAGCCTTGATGTCCCTGTTCTCTCTGGGGTGGGTTGGATGCTGTCATGTGCCCACTCAGGCAGTGCCTCGCTCCCTTTTCTCAGCAGAGTACAGGAAGAGAACAAGATGAGAAAGCTCCTGGGTCAAGAAACAGGGAGATTGCGTACCTGTTGTGTCATGAACAGAACAGATGTGACCTAGAGAAAAAGTTACTGCAGTGTTCTGCCATTTAAAAAAGAGTAGGACAATAAGAAGGAAAACCAAACCCTTCTCCTTTCCCCTGTCTCTCCCTGCTGCTTCTTTGGCTCAACTTTACTCCTTCATCACCAGCTTCTTTTACCAACTCCCTTGGGTGGTGCCAGGGAATGGGGAGTCGGGGTTGCAGTCAGTGCAAAACAGCTCCTCTCACCTGCTCTTTCCCCCTCCCAATTTTTTCCCTGCTCCACTGTGGGTTCTCAGTGGGCTGCAGTCCTTTAGGATAAACCTGCCTCAGCATGGGTGTCTGCCCAGATGCCTGGCACACTTCCACCTTCTCCTCCTCCACTGACTGTGGTGTTCACAGGGCTGTTTCTCACACATTTAACTTTCAACTATTCTCTAGCAACTGCCCCACAGTTTGGTTTTTTAACCTTTTTAAAATACGCTTTCCCCAAGGCACTGCCGCCTTTGCTGGGGGGCCCAGCCGTGCCCAGGGGAGTTGGTTGGTGCCAGCTGGAAGTGGTTGTGTCCAGCCTGGGAGTGCCCTCACAGAGCCCACCTGGGGCCTGAACCATGAACAGTGCCCAGCTCCTTCTGCCAGGAATTTATCGCCCTTTGGAGGGCTCTCTGAGGGACTTCTTCATGAAATGTTCCTTTTTTCCAAGGATTCATGCACAGTGGAAAACAAAATCAAATCTTTTTGAGCATGATTTGACAACAGTGAAGTGCTTTCCTCATTTTTGGAAGAGAAAGAATAGAATTAGATTGTGTCTCTTGGGTGTCACTGGCTTATCAGAATCGTGGAAGCTACAGCACAGAGGAGGCATCACCAGTGAATTGACCAAAGCAGTGATCATCGTGCATCAGTGTTTGAGGTAACTCTTAAGATTTCTATGTTCAATAGATTAGATAGCTGGTGAAGCTCTACTTTTGTTCTGGGGTGATGAAAAAAATGGTGACATTTTCCTGCAGCCCTTCTTGCCTGCTCAGTGCTTTGCCTAGGAAAGGCTGAGGTCAGATGTTATGTTAATGTTTATTGACTGAAAAAACCCCGAACCAGGCCCCCATGACAAGAACTGCTTTATGGCCAGCAGATTAATAGCTAGGTAGATATTGTCAATAGAACACAAATTCTGAAACTCAATGCCTAAATGCCAGAGGCTGTGCCGGTTCTGGGAGAAAAACCCAAACCAACCAAATTTATATTTTGCTAACTTTACCTAGAATTCTTAATGCAACAAAATCATTATTACTTTAAGCAACCTACATCCTAAGTAACCAGCAGCAAGTGAATTTTTAATTGTTAGCTATAGAAATTGACCTTTTCCCTTCCACTTAAAGTACTGGTAGTGCTGACTAAAAATCATTAAGATTCAATATTTTACCTTCAATAACTGCAGTTATCAAACTAATATTATTTCTAGTATCCCAGAGGTATGGCCTGCTGTTTTCTCTTTGGGTAGTCCTGAAGGTGGATTTATTAGGAGAGATAGCAAGACTCTCTCCGGCTTTGTACAGCTGGACCTAGAATGGAGAGAAGTTTCTGTAGGCAGAGTATGACAAGGTACAAGTCAGAATCTTGCTTGAAATCCTAATCTTAGCTGGGAGGGGCTGAAGGGTTACAGAAACCAAGATGATACTTTTGACCAGATGCACAGGAGACAATGGAAAAGCATATGCAAAAATGTGTTGGCAATCCAAAATGCATGTAAAGTTGTTAACACTCTCCCGTCACCATCAGAGGCCTCAAGAATGTTTACTCCTAGACAGGAGACAAAATGCTTCTTTTTTAATCCTGAAATACATGATTCTTTAATTTTGTGTCTGATGGCAAAAAATAGAACTAAGCCCCAACCGTATTAATTTGTTTGTGATATTGTGCAGTAGATTAATGCCTTGATTTCTTATACTTTGATATTAGAAAAATAATCAGTATTACTGTGAAAATAGCCCTATATAACAAACCAGTCTGTTGGTGATCATTACTCTCTTTAATGTAATGTAGACTATAAACAACTTGAATTTTATATTTATATGCACATATTCTATATTAATCTTTATGCTGATCAGAACTCATCTGCATTGCATGTTTGAACTTAATATATACACTAAATGCACTTCAGTCATTTCCACCTGTATTTTCAAACATTAGTAGAGGAGGTGACACTTTTGAGAGAATAGTATCTGGAGAAGTATGGTTTTTATCAGGATACCTAACTCACACACAACATTTTTTTTTCCTTCATTAACAGAAAAAATAGGTTACTAGAAAAAAATTCTTGTAAAAGTTAAAGGATAAATCACTAAAAGCATTTTCTGAAATTTCCATGACGTGAGGCTGTTTTCATAGTTAAGACTTTATTCAAAATGTTGGAGGCTATGTTACAATATTTTGTTTCCTATTCTAGTGAACATATAAAGTTTGTGACTGAAACTTTGACTTCTTCCCATGGATTTTAGTTATGGCTTTCCACTTTTTTTTTTTTTTTTTTTTTAACTGGATGCTCTTCCCCACAATGTGGTGAGAAAAATAGGTGCAACACAACATAGCAATTTTTGAAAGTTTTTTTTCATCTGTTGAGGCAGATGTTCAGCCAGGTTTCCTAGTACTTGTGACACTACTGCCAGGTAGTGTAGATTGGTACAGGGTTTGCTTAAACAGTTAAGGCTGTGGGATGTCTTTGGCTACAGTATCTTTTGTAGTAGCAAAAGTATATTAAAGAAGTGAGTATTTCCCAAGGACACTATTTTGTTTATCAGAATTTAGCTGCAGTTTATAATTTCCATCACTCAGACACATCCACTCCATGTATTTAATATCCATGATGTTATGTAGGGTTGCCCAACTTTAATATAGTCTTGTGTGGTTTGAATAGAGAAATGCTTCTCTGTGCCTTCTTCTGATTCACTGGAGCTGTTTGTACTTTTTTTGTTTATGAACTTTTTTATACGGCATTGTTAGCATAATGAGGTAAATATTATGCATTTTTTGAAGTTAATTATTTTTCACCTTGTAGAGAGAAAGGTTTGTTTTTTTGCCTGGACCAAGACAACATTGCACTGTAGGTTTAATCATACGTTACAATGTCTAAACACCAATTTCAGAGGCAAAATTACCTCAGATATTATTATAATAAAGTTCAATTCAGGAAGCTGATCATCTGGTTAGAAAAAAAGTGTTATGACTTCGGAAGGACAGAATGTACTTAAGATGTTTTAATCCTTATAAATAAGCTGTTTCTTGCATGATGCTAGTTTTATACAGAAACTAACAGAATGAGATCTGTGATGATCATGTATTAATAATGAAGATTAAACAGATGTTCTGCAAAATGGATTTCATGTGAATTGTTAAATTTTTTTAAGGAAAGAAAACAGAGTTAGATCCTCATATAAATCATAGCTCCATGGAGAAAAGTGATATAGATGCTGAAAAATAATTCCATATCCATGAACGTAGTTTGGGCATACAGCAGAATAGCAGTAGCATTAGGGGATCAAAAAATAACATTATTTAACACAACTGAATTTATTTTACATGATGAAATTGTGAAGTATTTGTTGCATGCCTTTTTATTCTTTTTTGTGCAGTTGTCTTTACTTTTAATTAATTTGTTTTGGCGTGGGTGAAAAGAAGAACCAGGCAAGGCACTTCTGAAGTCAAGGAAGGCTATTTGTAATGTTGAAGTAATTGTTCAGCATTTGATACTGGCTTGCTTTCTCTTACTTACTCCCTTTTAGAATTTGCCAGACTCTACAGTTCAGATATCTCCAGTTCACGTGGTGTGACCCTTACATATTGTGCTGACAAACCCTTTTCTTTCTGGTACTAAAGACAACTTGGAAGTCTTTGGTTTAACCCTAGTTAATGAAAGGTTGAACTTGTTAATGGTACATTTAGACTGAAAATGTGTATTTCCACCTTTCTTAATTACCTTTTGTACTTAAATCTGGAAATGGTTTTAATCTGCATAGATTAACATCATTGCCACTGTATTGTCCTGTAGCTGTATCGACTCCCATTTATTAGTTGTTGGAAACAAATGCAATTCCTGTAATAACTGAATAAAGAAAGCCCTACAGCTCCTTCCAACCAATCTCAGTATAATAATTTTGGCTGAAATACAAGATAAATTAGTGCTGATGGAATTTAATTATCTCTGTAGAAGACCCAGTCTGCAAGGGCAGAATGACTGTGCAGGGGAGCCCTAGTATCACCACTGTGCCTGGCTTTATGGGGATATTTTAAGATCGGTGTATAAAGCTGCAAGTATACTTACATTAATGGAGCTGGGCATGACCTAAAATAAACTTTGATTAATTGTATTAGATGGGAAAGTGCAAATTCTGGTGAAAGTACCCCAGTGAGTCAAATCACTGCTTAATTTTTTGCCTGGTGGAATTCTACAGATGCAGAAAGTGGTGTTTTTGCTGTGTCCCCACTCTGCAACTGTATAGGATATGCATGAAATATTTACCTGCCTAGAGTATTAGGAAGATTGCTTCCATTGTATAACAAAATAAAAATGCTGCTTTTCATGATAGAATGTGATAGGTTTTGTGTTCGTGAAGAGAGATGGTATCACTCCTATACAGGTTATTTCAGTACAATTTATAAACTTATGGACTTTACACATAGTCATTTAATCATGTTGGTATTACAGCAGAGGATTTTGAATGTAGCCTTCTTAAACTTGGGGGTTGGGGAGCACATAGTACATGCATTGGAGTGCATTCCTCTCTTCTCTTTTCACACAATCTTGAATTTAGGAGTGGGATGACATTATGGCTTTATGCTCAGGATAATTGTAAACATCCCAGGAGTAGAAGCAGCAGTAGGCTGCTGGGGTTTTATTATGAAATACAGTATAAATTGAAACATTATTTAAATAAAGATACTTCAGATTCTGTGTGTTGTCACTGAAGCCCAGATACCCAGAGAGGCTGCCTTCCATACAGGCACAGTCTTGGAACTGGAGGAGGGTTAAAGTAGCAGGTGGAGTGTGTCTGACAGAAGCTGTGGCCAGTTGTGCTGTTTGTGACCCGTGTGCCCCAGTGTTACAAATCATGAGCTGTCTCTAGTGAGCTGCACCCTCTCTCTTGGATCTGCAATAAAATTCCCCCTTCCTGATGGCTGCCTGAGCCCTGGCTGCCCATCCATAGAGGAGCTGTTGTAAGCATCCTGTCCCACTCCGTACAATTAACAGGCAGTGTTAAACCCTTTGGCTCCGTAACAGAGAATGCCTATGTCTGCACTCCCTCAGCAAAGGCACTGCTAAATAAACCACACTGTCTTGATCTTCAAAATGTTGTGAATTGCTCCGTATCACGAGTAACTGCATTGTGCATCCAAACATGCCTTGAGTTCTTTGAGAGTTCTGTAATTGGATTAGCAAAATTCAGGCTCGATTAATTAATCATTGTAATCAGGTTACTAAACAATTCACGATGATTTTGATAACTCAGCTCTGAGGGAATGATTAATGGCTTCTTAGGAAGGATTAAAGAACAGCTGACCCTGCTCTGGGCAAGAGATTGGATCAGGTGACCTGCTGAGATCCCTTTGAACTTGAATTATTCTATGATTTTATGAAAAATTATTAGCAAGGCAGATCTTCACATAGCATGGTTGAGAAGACTTCTGTCAGAAACAGTAAGTCCAGTTAATTTCACCCTTACCCTGAATTTTTTATGCCATTAATGACTTTAAAAAAAAAAAAAAAACTAGCAAATTTTAATTGTCATACTACTAAAAATGCCTTTCGCTTGGAGTTTTAAATTATGTTATAAATATTAGTAGTTTATCAGGATTATTTGTAATAATGTAAAGTACCGTAGACTCCAGTTATAGAATAATCAGTTGCACAGCTCGGGAGATAATTCAAGAGTCTTAAACTTAAGCTCCAGCTATAATCAGTTAACTACACTCTCTCAACACCACCCATCATACTGATGTTCTGTGCATCAGGATATGCATGCTGCTCACCAAATTTTGTGTAAATTAATATCTTTGTTCAAAATTAGACATATATTCATTTAAAAAAGAACAAAAATAAAAGTATGTCCCTGACAAAGCAACGATTCCAAATGTGAAAATTACATAACTCTGTCATACACTGTGACATTCAGTATAGTACTTCATGACATGCAACATTGGCATATATGAAAGCTCTGGGAAAAAATATATGCAGGAGAAGAGCAATGACATACTCCTTACATTTTGCTAGTGCTAGTTTTGTATTTTCTGTCTCAAAATTGTCATTGCAGGCCTAAAAAATGTTTTGATGTTTAGAACACACAATATGTCACAAGAACAGCCTAAAGAAGAAGATTCAAAGGCAAAGGAAGAAGGATAATTCTTTGTTTGCCCTTTGTATTTATCAGCATCTTTGCCTTGTTCTGTCTGCCAGCAAGTTATGGGTAAAATAGAGTCAAGGTGAAATGAGGCCATTTATGAGGCCAGCTGTCATCCAAAACCAGGATCATCTTCTTTAAATTACTATGAAATTTAGATAACCTATTGTAATACCTTGTTAGGAGCAGCTGAGTGATCCCAGTGTCTTTTATGTTAGCTTCTAGTAGCTCACAGTTCAACCTTGATTTTTGGCCCTTTGAGTCTGAAAAAGCTAATGTTTACTGACTGTAGGAAATGCAGTAGGGATTTCCTAGTCGAGTAGTAATTTGTTACTTTGATTCTTAATGAAATGCACTTTCAGCTGTTATGTTCATCTTTGACTGAATCCACACTGTGGCTGACTCCAGACCAGATGCAGAGTTGCCTTTGTCCTCATCCGTTCTACAGCATAGTGAAAACTGCAGAGTTTTTTCCCCATGCACTCTTCACATCCCTTTATCATAATGTTTATTCTCAGACATCTTTGAGTGAGGTTTTTTTTTGGTTTTTTACAGAGTAACTGACATGAAACAAAGTCTCTTTGTCAGTCCAATAAATTTTTGGTTTTTAAACAAGAGAACAAGGGCAGGTGTTACATGCTGTTAAGATCTGGTTATTAAAATTATTAGAGAGATGTCTCTGCCCAAATTAAGGTGCAAGCATGACCACATGCTGAAGTCAATAGTATGGATTTTTATTTAACAGCCAATGTGAGGGAGAGGTAGAAAGAAATAGGAAAAGAGAGGAGGAGAGAGAAAGAGAGTGACAGAGAGATTAAGTACAAAAACTATCACCATGCTGTGGATCCTGATGGCATTCTGTCTGTCCTCTTCTTCTGGTCTTCTCCGTGCTGGGGGCCCCATTCTTACCCGAGTGCTGGTTGCAGTCTGGATCCAGTGGAGTAAGCTGGGAAAACACAGATCCAGTGCTGTCTTGGAGGTTTGAGCACAAACGGGATGGAGCCGCTGCTAGATGTTCCTCAAACTTCTGTTAAGGCATCAGTCTCGTAACAGGGTTTAGAGGATTGAAAGATGGCAACAGCTCACGCCTGCCAGCAGCAGGTGGAGATTTTTTTGTTATAGGGCATTTCAAAAGCTTTCCAGCCAATAGCACATTGCTAAAGCTTACAGACAATTGTTCTAGCCAATCACAAAAAGCACACGTACACCTGCTTCAAACAATACTTGCTTGTATGCTTTATATTAACAATACACAATACTCACATTAAGCTTAAAACCTTCTGCTGTCTTGCTGGGCAAGATTGCCAGACTTCTGTTCTTTTTGTTTCTGGGGCCTGCTTTCACAGCTTTCTGAAAGCCTTCTTATCTTTAATATTTCCCACACAGTGGGTTTCGTATTCCCTCGGGTGGGAATGCCCAGGTACCTCCCTGGGTCAGGGAGTTCAACACTGGATGATGTAACACTTGTCAACTCCTGCTGTGGAAGGGCCTCAGTCCCAGCAGCTGAAGTCTCTGGTGGTGGGAGTGTGGCTGCCAGACTGCTCCTGGATGGTCAGATGGGAGTGTTTCCTTCACACCAGATGTGTGTGGAGAGGGTCAGATGAGGTGGAACCTTTCTTATCCTGCATGTGGGAAGAAGTGTCTGGAGCAAAACTGCCTGAGAGCAAGGGAGTTGACTTATTTGTAAAAATAGCTTGTGAGTGTGAGTAATCAGACAGCTAGGACTCAGGAGAACTCAGATTTTCAGTCATGATTTAAAATCTGAGCTTCATAATAGACTAAACCCCAATGAGATTCCCAAGCTCAGCTAAATGTGTCTTGAAAATTTACATGGGAAAATGTGTAGGAGAGAAATAGATGGTCTTTTCTACCCAGTGTAAAAAAAATAAAAAATCAGGCTCTTTTCTGAAGATGTTAGAGAAAGTAACAGGACATTTTCTTATTTCCATTTTCCAATGCAGCACATTCTGGAGTAGAAGAAAAAAATAGGTAATAGGAAAAAACCTGACGGTACATTTTTCTTCCCATATAAAGCCTGAAGAATATTTTTCTGTCACACCTTAATATATAAAAAAGTTAAACATGACCCTTTTTCCTGATTTGTCCTTAAAAAACCACACACTGCAAACAATGAGATTAGCTTCTATTAAGGGAAACTTAGATTTTAATAGCTTACTAAAACACTTTATTACTCTTTAAATATCCTTCTGCTATTTGAAAGAAAATCCAGTGTCACTAGAAGCATTGCCTTGTGTTTTTCTCCCAGCATCTCTAAAAGTGTTGCTGCTTTAATCGATCCCATTTCGCTAACTTTTTTATAGTATATTGTTTGGTCTTGCTGCTTAGAAACATTTGAGGAGAAAAACCATTTAAAAATAGTAAAAGTAATTCATTTGAATGTTTTCCCTACCTCTTGCTTACTAAAGCTAAAAGCCGTGTGAGAATATGTGGCATACTTGAAAGATGCTTTTTTTAAATTTTCCTTTTCTGTTTTGTGTGGTTTTTAGTAGTTAGTAAGCCTAGTAGTAATACAAAATGGTCTCACCTTAATGAAATATATTCCATTTTAACAATAGTTACACATCTTTTCCTGTAATAACATTTTTCTTAGTCCTAAATAATGTTTCATATATCATATTTGTTGTTATATAAGTCTTGGAAAGTTAACTTCTAAATTTATTTCTGTGGTGAAAGCACTGATATAAATCTTCTAGATGTTTTCTGGTCTGTGAGGGGATGAGAAAGAAGTAAAAATGTGGAAAACATAATTTACATTGTACATAGAAGTATGCATTTTTTAAAGTGTTTATTTTCCCTTCCTAGGGAATTAATTATGTCTGTTCCATTGAGAACACTTGTCAACTTAAAGCTCTTTAAGTTTTACAGTCAAGTAATTAACAAGAGACTTGGATACTGTCATCTATGTTAACAGTTTTCTGATGGATGTTACTCAGTGTAAAATTACCTTGTGCCATTCCTGCTCGCTTTGCTGCTGCAGGAATTTGCCCACCTTGCAATCAAAGACAGGAGCACGGCTTGCTCCTTGAAAGCAGAACAGCATTTGTGATTATGTGGACATTTTTCATAACTGGTAAAATGGCAGCAGCTGGCCTTCATCTTCCCGGAGGGATGGCAGGTGGAAGAAAGGCCTCTCTGAGAGCATCTATCTGCTCTGACTTATTTCAGACGCCTCTTCAGGCAGCAAGAGCTCGTTTACAAAGTGGATACAGCTGTGTGAAGGGGAGGTGATGGAGACACCTGGGGTAATTGCCCATACCAGGTTTTCATCAAGGAGGAGGAGTCTTTGGGATAAAGATTAGGGAGTTGACATCGTGGCTTCTTTGTGAGGGTAATGTTTCTGCTGGTGTAGAAGGGTGGAAGGTGTACCATAGATACTTCTCTGAGTCAGCTTGCTTCTGAGAGCATTGTCACAACTTATTTATGGTGAGTGAGCTTTATTCCCAGATGCTATTTATTTTACTGTCTGAGAGGCAAGTTCTTTGGTGAGGGTTGCAGATAGAGGCAAGTCTTGGGGACAAAAAGAAAATAAGTATCTCTAAGCCTTGGTTAAGTACGTAACCCCTCTTTTTCCCCTAGTAAGAGATTTTACACTACTTGCATTGTGTACGTATGAGTAAAAATGGAAGCTGCCACTACCAAAAGTGCTGGCTGTTATGTTAGCACGTATCAAGCAGATGCTTGACACTGTTGTATGTGTCTAGGGGAGTTATTTGGTTCAGAGTCCAAAGTGTTTCTTGAAATGAATTATTGATACGCAGCTTACTGACCTCTGTGCCGCAAGATGTGAACTTAGTTCTTAGATAGATTTAATGTAGTTTCATCCCTCATTGTATTATTATTTATGAAGGCAGAATAAGTCCTGGTGGGACAGGGGTTTTTGGTTTATGCCAAGGCCTTTTAAAGCACTCCAGCCGTTGCTCCAGAATCTGTGTGACTGAAATACTGTGTTCATGGAATCTGAGCACTTCGGTAAATGGCACAAATGATGTTTAAGGAGTATTGAGATGCTTTCACAAAAGATAAATTTGCCCTTGGCAATTTGAAATGGTAAGTAAGCCAAGGTTTTTTGGTTTTTCCTGCTATTATTTCACTTGCCATCTCTGTCTGTGCCAGAAACATTGTTTTGATGCCAGATTTGCCATTTGTACCCATCCTCTGACTGTATAATTTACTTCAGCAGTATAATTAAAATCACTACCTAGATTACAGCTCAGTTAAGTTCTTACCCAAGGCTCTTAAGACCTTACCCAAGGGTCTGGATTTTTGTCTTTTTTTTTGAAAGTGACCTCAAAAGGGACCTCTTGTGTTTTGGCCTAGGCATTCACACTGAGTCCAAAAATTTTGACTGCATTTTTCCAAGAATTTTTATAAGGCAAGAATGATTTCTTCATTACTCTTTATTTAAACCACAGTTAGCTAAGTGAGCCAGTTTGGCTCTGTTTTCAGTCCAAAGTTAGTTGTCTTATAACTTGCATAGGTGAGTAGGGCAATGCTAGCAACATGCTTTGGAGTTCAAACCAGTGCCCTTTTGGTCTGGCTTTTCTGATTTGTTATGTGGTGATGAACACCTAGTCCACTGGCTGATACTTACAAATAATCTGTGAAAGTACTACCTTTTTTCATACAGGACGCTTGAAAAGCTAAGTATCAAATACCTGTTCCCAGAGCTGTTCAGTAATGTCTCAGCTTAATGAGGCATTTTGGTTACAAGAATTGTTGGTTTAAAATTCAATTCTGTTTTGCTCCAACCTGTCCTCAGAAAACGCCTTGCTCTAAACTCTTCCTGCATCTGCAATTTTATATGTGAAATTTGTGAAATAAAGAAATTTGCCAGCAGAGTTCCAGTTGTATTTAGAACAGAGGTAAACTAAATTAATGTGCAGTGAGGTTGTTTTTACCTGATGGTACCTTGAATGTAGCATCTACTATCTTCTGAGAATGAAAAACCCATTCTAACTTGGGCTTTAAAATACCGCTTGCAAAACTGAACTGTAGTTTTGCTTGTATTTGCTTCAGTCTCTTGGGGTTTTTCTGTTAACGTATCTTTTTCTTTTTTTTCTTTTCTCTGCTCTGTACAGAAGAAAGTCACAATTACATTTCTATCAGGTTTTTAATAGAATGATTTTTCTGTTTAATCATTGCAATTTTGCTTTTGGTAACAATGCTGAGCTTTTGATTGCCTTTTGATAAAGCTTACTGGAAATCAGTTTGCTTCATTACTTGCCCAACAGAAGGCAAGGAAATAAATACTGTGCTAAAAAACCCCAAAAAACCCAGTGGCTCTCACAGTCACTGCAAGAGATCTTTGGGGAAAATTTGCTCTGAGTAGACCCCCAGCTTAGAAGGTAAGTGGTCCTAAATAATATATAACCAAGCTCATTGTTCTAGAGTGAAAGTGAGACTTTTGTTCTCATTTTTACCTCTTTGTGTCTAATTCAGCAGTGTTTAAGCAACTAGCTAATTGTAAGTGCATGAACAGCCCAGTTGATTTATAAGCAAAGTCTTAAACTATAGGGCAATGAGCTTGGCTCCTTTTGAGGAAAGGAGCACTGGTGTTTGGGTCAGCAAAAGAATTACACTTCTCTTCTAAGGAATTCAGAATATTTTTATTTATTCCAGGAGAATATTGATAAGAATTACATTTGTTGCCTTGAAGTGAGAGATGTTACCAGAGAGTCATTTTTGGTGTAGAAATGGTAGCATAGTATGGAAGTGATTCAAGAAAGAATGATTGTTAGTATACATGTACTTACTTAATTCCTTTTCATCAAGTAAACTCAATATTATTGTGACATCTTTTGGCTACTGCACTTCAGTCTCCTTTTAATGCAAGGCTTATACCAGGTAAATGCCATCTTTTGATTTTCTGATAGGAAGAGTGTTCAGCAAGTGTCTGAAAGGATGTGTTTGAGTTTTAGGTTTCTTTGGAAGTTGTTTTGTTGTAGTTTTGTATGTTTGTTTTGTTTTGTTTTGTTTTGTTTTTTCCTTTGGGATGTGGCAATCCCTCAGATGGTTCTTTGCAAAATGAGACTTCCAGGAGAGCAGGACTAAGGAGCGTATTTAAAGTCAGTAAGAACATCACGCTGTAAGTCAGTACATTTGTGTAACGGTGGAGGGGTTATGTTGTGTATTTTGCTGCAGGCAAGCCAGTGTCAGGACAAGGCATTCAGTAACACTTCTGTGAACTATACTCTTTCAGTGATAAATTACTGGCTGCATATAGAATATTTTTTCTTGGTTTGTCGTTGTGGGAATTAAGGTATATCATATAACTAACCTTAAAGCACTGGAAAAAAGCTCATGACAAATTATTTGATATATTTTAGGCATAACTCATGTCAGTGATAATGGAAGTTTGAGAACAACCTTAGTATTTTTGAACCTAAACAGTGAGGGTTATGTTATCTTCCTGCAGAATATCTACATATTTGCTCTGGGCAATGCTTGAATATAGCCTTGACTTCTGTAGTGTAGCAAGCAGCTGTACAAGAATCACTTCTGTAGCAGTGGAGCTAAAAGTTCAGGTGAAAAATGGTTTCAGATAAAATGAACATTTCAAAGTTTACTTCCTGTCTTGTCATTCCTGGGATCCTTCCTGTGTCCCATAAGAAAGGAGTGGCACAGTTTGGGGTGGAATAACTCTATGTAATTTTTTTTTTTTTCTTTAGATTATGTATTGATTTATTGACTGTTCAAGTTGGTGATGTGTTGGTGTGTTAGACTGTTTATTTTCTGAGAGTAACCAAGCTATGGAGCATGTGAGAGTTAGCAGGACATAGCAGGTTATTTAACCTACTGCTTGTATTTGCTAGTGATTCAGATGTTTCTGTTCTTCATAAAACATTAATGATGCTTTTTGTTAAATTGCCTCTCCAAACTGAATAAAGCTAGAGAAAGGAGCAACTTTCTTCTCCCAATTTGATGATGCCATAGTCAAATACGTTCGTCCTCAAATCAGTTGTTCAGACATTTGAAAAGCCAGCTTCATTAGCAGTACAAGGGTTATATAAATCATCACTCAGAAAAGATGTTCTTGCTGTTCTGCCTAAGGAGTTTCTTTGGATCTTTTTGGATTATGACTTAGAATTGCAGAAGCACTCAGATTGGAAGAGATCTCAGGAGGTATTTAGTCCAGGGTCCTGCTCAAAGCAGAGCCAGCATTAAGACCATTGCTGTCTGGAGCTGTAAAATCTCTGAGGATGGAGATTCCACAACCTCTCTGCTACAATGCTAAAGCTTTATTATCCTCATGGTGAAACCTTCCTTGCCCACTCCCCTTAATGTAGTTGCAACCACCTATTTATGGCAGGGTGGTGTCTGTCAGCCTTTCACTATGCCCCACCATGAATAACCAGGCTCTGTTTACTCAACAGCATCCCTGTAGTACTGGGGCTCTGCTGCTAAGCCCCCTGGAACTTCTTTTCTTCAAGACTGAACAAATCCTATTTTTTCAAATCCTGTTTTCTCCAGCCCCGGACCATCCTGGCTGCCTTCCAGTGGATTCACTTGAGTTCCCCACATTTTTACTTTTTATAGCTCATTAGGCTATTGGCCTTCCTTTATTTCAGAGTCCCATGCTGGCTCATCTTTAGCCAAAAATCCACAAGGGCCCTTCTATCCTTGTCTACAGAGCTTCTAAGCAGGAGCTCTAGGCCTAGTGGTACTGGTGGAAAGGGTCAGTCCATGAAGGACTTGTTTCATCCTTGTTGAATTTTGTGAGGTTCTTCATGTTGTATTTATCTATATAAAAATAGTGCATTCTTTAATTAATTTGTGCTTTGTGGTATAGTGTTACTTGCAACCCATTTTCGCAAAACAAAAACATCATAGTAAGGTGGACTAGGAGAACTCGTTATGCAACTTAACAGTTTGTCTGCTTGGGATAGGATTAAAATGCTGTTGTATAATGATGCTGAGACATACCATACATGTATTTTTTAAAAATGTCATACAGTATTATGCATTAACTGTAAAAGTACTTATATTTTTTTACAATATTAAGTATACTACGTAATATCACTACGAGGAGAGAGAAAAATGTCTTGGGTAATAAGACATTAACTTGCAAATTAAGAGACTTGTACCTTGTCACAGATTCCTTTATCTACCTTTAACAAAGATTCTGCTTATATTCCTCAGTTTTATTTTTAATTTCTTCCCATCAAACTGTCAGGGCATGACATTTCTCCTGCCACCTCTAGTGAACAAATAGGAGAGCTATGGCATCCTTTTGCTTTAAAACTTACCAGAATATAGAGCCTTGATTCCAGATTTATTGTTTATTAAATTGGCTTGTATTTTGAGGTATAAGGTAAGACAGAAGAATAAATAATGGCACTGACTGAGATGAAAAAACACGCCTTCATGCAAGTCAAGGCTATAGAAAATAGATAGAAAAGCAAAGAAACAGATATAGAAAATCAACAGAAAAATGAGCAATTTCTTTTTCTAGTTGGCACTGTGGGACACTGTTAAACAACATTTGGAAAATGTACTAGTCACTGGCAATAAAAACTTCACTTTTTGTAGAGCCTTGTGCTTTTAGGTCTTGTTCTCTATGGTGAGTCTCTTTTTAAATCAGGTTCTACAAATTACAGTTTTATTCAAATTTCCACTTCAGTAACCATTAGCATAACCAGTGGTGGGTTTTTTCTTCCTTTTTAAGGAGTGTCAGAGGTGCTTTTTAATAGCTATTTTGATGACTATCTCTTGAGGTGCTAGGTATTCTTACAGAAACATGTGGCCAGGTTTCCTTGCACACTTGGAAATCTTAGTGCAACACAGAGTGTTTAAACACTCTTTGCCTTCTCTTCCTTCTGTCTTTATTAGAGACAGTATAAACATGCAACGATGTACTTGTGATGGATTCTGTCCTATGGCTAGACTTCAAGTTGCTGATATACCTTGTAAATCATGGCCAGTGGGTCTTGTTTAGTCACTTTTCAGTGGTGGCAAAGGTTGTAACAATATCCATTGAGGAATAGATCTATTCATGCAGAACTTGATCTGGGCATTAGCTGCCCTTCACCTCCAGGGCTGACCTGTTCAGCCAGGAGTTCCTCTGTGGGACAGGAGGAGGATGTTTTGAAAGGAAGATCCAGCTGCATGTTTGCTGCCATTCAAAAGGATCAGAGGGAAGAATGAGAAGAGAGTAAGTGAGGAAAACTGAACTGAGTGGATGTTTTTTAGATAGGGTAGGGTATAAGTGTTCCACATAGGTGGCTGTATGATCATGCCTGCATCTACGCTTGCAGAACTGCTCACTGTTAACATGTAAGGCTCTCTGAAGTGGAAGAGAATCACTTACTCAGAAAATGCGTGCAACTCTTTTTGAAAGAGAAAATCCTACCTGTAATGGCTGTAGTGCTTGGTTTTCTTACTGTATCCTGATTGCTGATTATTGGTTCCTGTATGATATAAAATGATTCAGGTTTTTTATCATTTTATAGGGTATTTTTAAACCCACTTATGAGGGGAAGAGATGCTTTCAAAGAGACTCACAAAGGATTATGGTTTGAATCAATTTTGAGGTCAGGAGTTAATTCAGAAGCCTTAGAAAAATCTCACAATTCCCATCACCTACCTGTAAGCCAGTATCTCTAAACTGACTTTGGTTTACTGGATAGTCTTTTTCTGAGAGCTTTAAAGTGTTGAGTAAGTGAAGAGGGAGTGTTACTCACCCGCTCAACACTATATTGATTCAGCAGTATTTCCCTATTTACACAGTGGGCAATTTCAGTTCATTATCCATAAGAAGCTTGTGTTTATGCTCTTTCTAGTTAGATATTTTTGTACATATTGGCATCTATAAATTAAAAGCTCTATTTTTGACAGACTGGAAAATGCGTGTAATTTCTCAGCACTTTTATCCCCTGCTCCTCCTCCTCTGACTCGGCAGATTTTTTTTTTTACTTTATTTTTATTTTTTTTTAAGCAAGTAGTCCTTTTTGTGTTGAAAAGAGAAACAAGTAGCAATATGCATTACAGCAATAAACCAAGTATAGTCAATTTCATGTTGTGGGGACTTTGGAAGGAAGAAATGGGGTATCTCTGTTCCATTCCAGATGGGAATTCAATTCTGGGAGGATAAAGCAAAAAATATCAGGGCTGGATACACTCTTTTCTATATTGTATGATTGCCCACCCTCTGCATTCCAGGGATTCCCTCTTATAGGACATCTAAATTATTGTGCGTACCGTTGTATAAATGTTGTATTTAATTAGCCTTATGCATTTCTGGCTTGTAGAAGAATCAGTTGTTTCTGAGACAAAATGGCCAAACAGTGTCACTGTTAGTAAAAAAGCCTAAGAGCAGCCAAATGACTCAAAGCCAAATTTGCCTTTTAAAGTCCAACAAAGTACTTTGTGTCAAAGGTAAAACCCGCCGATGCACTCTTCAGTTAGCATGCGCTGTTTCTCTTTGGATGGAAATAGGAGTGATTGATGAGCAGAATGTATTTCCCTACCAAGGAGAGAAGGGAGTAGCATCTTAATTCTGCTAACGTCAGGACCTTAAAATGGTATTTAGTATTTCTGGTACATATGGAAATATAGGGGGAATTTTACAAGGCATCCTAAGAAAATGAGGAGCATGCAAAAATCAACAAGCAAAAACATCAAGCAAGGTTTGTAGACTGTAGGCTTTGACTTTGTTAAATTACTTTTCTAAGGTCTAGTCCAGGTATATGGAAATACAAGGCTGTAAAGAACAGCATCTCAGGTCTGTAAGTTTTTTTCATTTATTTCAAAATGTCACACACAGAGTCATGGTCGGGTTTTGAAGGTGCTTCTGAGGTCATCTAGACCAACCTGCTGCTCAGAGCAGGACCAGCTGGAGCTGATTGCTCAGGTTCATGGCCTGTTGTGTTTGAGTATCACCAAGGAAACTTCACTACTTGTCTGGGCAGCCTGTCCCCAGAGACTTCAACCACCCTCACAGTGAGTGTTTTCTTAAGTTTAAATAAGGGATTTTATATTTCAGCTTATGCACATTGCTTTGTGGTCCTCTATCTGAGCAGAGGGGAAGGCTCTTAACTCCCTTGACCTTTTGGCACTGTTTTGCATAATGCAGCCCAGAGCCCTTTGCTTCAAGGGCACAGTGCTGGCTCGTGTTAATCTGCTCATCCACCAGAACTCCCAAATCTTTCTCCTTGAGTTCTTATGCATTTCGTATGCTCTTCTCGTGCATTAGTCTTGCACAGACACATATTTGTGAATCAGGCAGAGAGCAGCACTGAGGGTAGGAAGTCCAGATCCAGACAAGAACTGGGGGTACTCAGCCCTGCAGGACGTACTTGACAATTAGCATGATTGGGTCCTTAGCAAGGGTCTGGCTTAACAAATAAAAATGCCTCAATGGGCTACTGGTGGCAGTTGCTGCCTGATTTTCTTTATTATGTTCTGTTCTGAATTATTTTTTTAAAATGTTATTGCATAGTCCCTCTTTCAGTACTGCATGTAACCTCCGTAAATGTTTCTAAATTCTGCCTACAAAATATCTATGTTTCATACTAGCAAGAGGCTGTGTATATATTCTAAGCTGAATATTCTAAAGGAAGTGCAGTAGAATATTAATGCTTTCAAGCACCAGTTAGAGTTTGGGGCAGTCACTACTTTGCAGAATGCAGTTATTTTCAGAATTAGATCTTGAAAAGAGTAATTAACCTAAACAATGTCTTCTGCACTTTTCCTCTTTTCTCAAATGATTTATGCAAATCTTGGTTAAGTTAACTTGAAATTTAATGTAAAGTTAGAGTACTTTTTACTCAATCAAAGTAAGTTCTTTTTTCAGTCTAGTTGAATTTTGCTCTGGGTTACTCAACCACTTCATGTCACAAAATATCAGGGAGTGACTGTGCAAGATCTGTGACTGTTCCTGCTCTTACCCCTGCAGAGGCAGTGTTAGGCTCTGAGAGGAGTAAGAAGACACCATTTGCTCAAAGGCTACTGCTTTCTGTCTTTAAACTCTACTTTATTTAAAATTTTGCTTGTATTTTAGTTCTTGATTCCTGGGGATAACACATTCAGTGTCTGAGTCCATTATAAAAAAGGCAAGGAATCTCCTCTCCTGTAATACTATAAGTTTTCCTGTGTCTTTTGGTTAGTGTTATTTCTGAGACCAGTTTTGGCATTTAGCCAGAGCTTAATAAGGAGTTGAGGCATCTGACCTTCATCCTTTTAGGGCAGCATATGTGATTATGACAGTGATTGTAACTGCTGAAGCTGAAAAATTTGGAGAAATAGGCAATCAGATTAAATATTCTAAACTGAAATTTTGATAAAGCTTCACATACTGTGCTGCCTTCCATTCTTTAGTGTTCTGTCATTGTAGCTGACAAGAAGGAAGGAAGGAAAACAAATACGTTCTTACTTACATGACATTAATTGAAGTTTGAGCATTTGGTGTCAGAAAGGGTGACGTCTTGCTGAAAGTTCAGGTTTACTTCTGTAAGTGAAAATACTGGTGTGAAAAGTAATTGTAAAACTACAACTTCATAAATAGTTCTATTTTACAAGATATTCTGTCTGTAGGTGGTATATTTAGTGTTTTGATAAATTAAATTTCCATTAGTATAGTACAGAAAACACTGAAAGAACATTACACTAGCTCGATCATAAATCAAGAAAAGAGTATGATTAAATGCAAATGTTTAAAAATTGCCATGCACCTATTTACTTTTTGACTATTTTATGGTTCTGTATTTGATGATTAGATGATGTTACTGTAATGTTAAATATTAAGTGGTTGGAGGATGTTGTCTGTTTGCATAAATCTGCTTAGTTTTTTTTTTTCAAACCCACCTGCTATTATTTGTGTATTTCCATTTAATTTTTATTAGTTTTATGGCTATATCTGGCCGTCTTACGCACTGAGATTGTGCAGCTTGATGAATTTTTCCATTTCCCCTTTTACTGCACGTTTATGGTGCTATTGTCAACTCCCATTATGCTAGTCTCACAAACCACTCTTCCTCCTAAAGAGCCAGTCTATAGCTTTAACTTGGGCCATAAATATATACACAGCTGTGCAGATTTTTAGTTCAAGCCTTCATAAAACACGATCACAGCTGCAGGAAGAGGTAAGAGTTGAAATATATACATGGGGGTAGGGGGATGAAAAAGACATTGGTGAGACTGAAAAGAAGAACTGATGGGTTGAAAATAAGGTATTCAGTGTTTTAGCTATTTCTCTCTTTTATTCCTTTAATTGATATCTTGGAGGCACGGTGACAATATAGTAAATCAGTGCTTTTGTGTAGGAAGCAGTTTTTCTCCTTCCATGTTATTTTATGATTTTGTGAATCTAATAGATTGTTAAGTGGATTTAACAGACTGTTAAGTCTGAGGATAAGAAAATATGTAGGTAAATCAGACACAAGTACAAAATGAAGATTGTTACAAATGTGCTGATGATCATAATCGTGAAAATAAAGAGAAGTGACCATGACTTGGACAGTTAAATGACAAACATAATGTAGCGCACCATTTTCAATATCACCTGTTCATATTTTTCTTGGGTACGTTTTTATGCATTTTGCTTTGCCATATTAGCTTCAGGATATTCTTCAAAGATCTCCTGGTATAGGTCATGACAGACTGAAACTGATGAATGAGACAGATGGAGAATGAAAGCTTGAGGTAACAATAAAGCAATGAATGTAGATTTCGGCTCAGCATCATATTAATGCAGATGTTTATTTAGAAAGTAAATAAGACCTAAAAATGATTGCAGGTGAATAATTTTTTTGTAAAATATATTACTTATCAAGTGGTCTTTAAATTATTTCAATAGCTGTTGGGGTTGTTTTTTGAAAAATTCAGTAAATCATTAAGTGATGATTTTAAACCTGATGGCACAAATAAGTAGAAACCTGTGATAATTTTAGGGTAATCTTTTCTATATTTGTTTGCATTTGTCTAATAATGTAAACAAACCTATGAAGCATCAGTCATGCCTATGCTATTGTAGCACACAGAGCTGTGAAGTTCTGCATGTTCAGTTTTAGCAGATTGTTGGAATGTATCATTAGACAGTAATAGATAGTCTGCTTTCAAAGTGCTACTGGTATGTTCTTGCTGACTAACAGGCTAACAGAGTGTGTAATGATTCATGTGGGAAAGGATAAACCTACATTTTAATATGCAAGAAATTCTGATTTAAAAGAGCTTGCACAAGTTGTCAAAGCCCCCACAATGAAGAGTTAACAGTTCCTACTCATCTGCAATGAAGTCTATTCTAAAGACTTCATTAAAGAAGGAAGCTACAGATGGCAAATTATGGTAACTGTGAAATAAGTTTCCTCGGGAGCACTTGGAAACCTTGTAGTTTTCATTTTTTATCCATGAAAGTGATGGTCAGTGTCAACAAAATGCAGGTTTTTGGTTTTTTTCTCCCTGATTTCCTAGGCTTGCTAATGGAATTTTTTGGGCGGTATGGACTGTTGTTGTTTGGTGGGTTTTTTCCCAACTGCTATGTCTAATAAAATTGGATCCTTTTCTTGATAAAATTATTATTGTGGTACAGCTGTTAATGTTTCAACAGAAAAGATATTCCCAATGGCTTACTGAACTTTTGCAGATCTAGAACAAAAGAAAAAGGGTTGTATATTAAAGCCCTATATTTTTATTAGTTAAGGAAGATTTTGCCCTTTATTCTTTCTGGAACTGGAGTACTTTTATTTCCCAAGAGTTTCTTGTTTGAGACTGGGTTTTTACCTGTACAGAAATTGTGGTATGCTAAATTAGAAGTACTGCTTCCTAGTGGAGTAGTAAGTCAACAGGATTGTGTATAGGAATAGGGTGTTCAGTTAAATCTCAGAGACCTTTATTGAGACCTTAATCTGTGAGTCACACTCTCTCTGTATCTAGTGCCAAAAGGCTTTTAAGATCAATTGCTACTGGTTTAGCACATAAGAGATGACTGGCGTGCTGATCTGCTACTCTGGAACAGGTTTTGCTTCTGTGGAGTGACTGTCAGGGTGAGCAACAGCCAGCTGTAAGAGCTCTTGGGATTTGTGTAGGGCTCTTGCTTGGGGGTGCCTCTGGGTCTCCGTTGCAGCACTCCATATTCATAGTTTAGAATATTTGATCTGTTATTCATAGTGCTTCTCTAATTTATTGGATTCTTTCCCCTCTGAGCCCTTCTGAGGGCATTATGCTGCACAGAGAAAGTATTTGAGAAGGGTGGACAAGAGATCTGACTGGTCCTCCTATGCTTGAGGGAGCACAGTACCTTTTCTATTGTAGGGCCTGAAGGCAACAGGACCATCTTTTTGTGATCATGTTAAATATTTCTCTTGGAGGAAAAGTAATTTTCAAATGAGATTATCTCAAGGTGTTTTAGTTCATACTGGGTTTTTTTTTTCCCCTTTGTTGTTATCATTTGATGCTGAATGTAGTTTTAAAAAGGACAACTTGTGGTTTGTGTTTAATACTTGGATGTTGGAGGAGACTGAACATAAGGGGGCAAGCAAAGACTGAGAACATCAATGTGTAGAAATTCTTATATCTTCCATAGCGTGATGATTCAGTGACCAATATAGATAGCCCAAAGTCAACAGGACTTCATTTAAAACTTAAATGCACTTAAATGAAGCTTTATAACTTATAAAAGGCTAAACTCAGTGTTGCACAAGCGATGAAGAGATGTTTTAAATGTCTTCATCTCATGTGTTGAAGTTGTATTTACTCTGATGTTAATACAGCCAGGCAACTGATAAGTATGTGGAGTACAATAATAACTTAAAAAAAGGAAAAAAATTACATTCAGATTATATCTGTATAGACAATTTTGTAATGGAGAAGAAATGAAAATCTGAAAGGAGTGAAACAATATAATAAAAATCCATATAAGTGAAACTGACAGTTTAGAAATTGCCTTTGGTGCATATTTGTCCTTAATTTAATACTTATTTGGAAGTATGTTGCCATGATTTTTTTTGTTGTTGTTGTTGTTCCCAGTTTGCAACAGAAACAAGCAAAATTTTGGAGGCTAGAAGCTATTACACTCTTTGAAATCTTATATATAATTACTGTAATATTAGTTGTAATGGAATGAATAATTGAGAGATTGTTGTAGGCTGCTTGGATCTACAACCCCTTATTGTCTTTGGAAGTCTTAAATTTTGGAAAATATCTGTATATTTCAGTTATAGTTCATTAATTAGTAGGCATTTCATTTCAGTTTTCCCTGTGAATACGTTAACTTCCTATAGCTTAAATCACTTCAAATTTCTCACTGCCTGATAACTCTGTGGATCTTAAAGTCAGCTGGCAAATTACTGAGGAAAGGATTCTTGTAGCTTTTTTAGGTGGCCTGTCAGAAGAAAGGGCCAAACATCATGTGGCACTGGATCTTTGTGCAATTGCTAGGGCAGTCATGGAGTCCAAGATTAATATCTGACAACCTTGTTTACATGAGTTCTGTGAGGTGTTTTCCACAGGTGAAGCTAAGATTTCAGTTCAGTTCACTAGTGCTATTTAGTGTTTGCACAGTTGGGATTGTGGTATAGTCTTGCTAGAGAACAAGTCTGAAGCCTGAATGAGACTGAAGGCTGAGTGGTGGCAGTGATTCCCTAAGAGTTCCTTTAGGTATGTCTTGTATGCATCAGTATTTCAGAGAAGTTCTACAAACAATGCCAATGGGAAAAATTCCTTTTGCTTGCATATAGAGGATAAAATTATACATTATTTTGATCTCTTAGCTCTTTGATTTTCAAACAAAGCACACAAAACTGCTTATTCAAGTAGAAAGCTTTCCATGTTTGGTTTGTATATCAATACAGTGTTTGTATTTTGAAGAAGTGACTTTATAGATGTATGTGTAAGATCCACAGGTGGGTGCAGTATATATGTATGTGTTAAAAGAAAATACCATTCAAGGGGCTGCAGTAGCAGTGGTGTGTGGTGCAAAGTGTTATTGCAAAACTCATAATTTACTCATTGTCATTTTGCAGGTATCTATTTAACAAGTAAGCCATCATGGTGGTTCTGTCATGAAAGTAACATAGGATCATTTGGAGTTGACTGACTCAGAGGAGTGACCTTGCTGCTTTCCACTGTTGTGTTTTGAGTCTAAACTTTATTGATGCAATAGCATCGGTGATGGATATGGTTTTCTAAAAGGTATTATTTGCTCAAGTACAGAATCCCTCAGCAGTGAGTAACCCTGAAGTTGTTCTTACAGTCTCTTCAACCGTCTGTCCCTGGAACCTAGAAACAGCTTGAGATGCTGTTGTTAACCCTATGGTGGGAATTTGTCAGTGTTCATTATTTGGACTTGTTTGGAGTGGAGGAAGGGGTTTTTTGTCCTTTTCTTTGGCAACAGTATTTATTGGGGAAAAAAAAAGGTGCTCTCATCAGGAATAGACAATGTTCTGTGACTTGATTGTTGATGGTGACTGCTTCTCCTGGTCTGCCTGTAGAAAGTTCAGGAAGGGTTAACTGTTTAGTCTGGCAGCTCACCAGTTACTTCATAAAGCACACCTCAGTATTACTGATGTTTGTATGAAACTACACTTCTATTGGTATGTTAAATGAATCTAGGAAGAGTAGCTTTTAATAATTTTCTAGTTATTCTTTTGGAACTGGGCTGGAATACAGCAAGTGAAAATTATTTGAAGTTTTTTGTGGATGGTTTCATAAAGGTGGGTTGATTTTTGCATTAAAATTGAATGAGTCTTAATATTTCCTCTTATACATTGAGTATTTTTGATAATTAATTGATATTAAGAAAATCTTTTCAGTTATACCTAGCTATCCTAGTCAAAATCTTTTTTTTTTCTTCCCTTCCAGCTAAGTGGTACTGAATAGAGACCTTGCAAATGTTTTGAATGTATCAGAAAATTTTGCTACTGTTTAGCCAACAGCTCTAATCCCTCTTCTTGCTTTAGTGGGTCACCTTTGGGGTGAGACATTGGAAATTTTTCTGGTGATGACTCATCCCAAAATGCCATTTGAAAACCACCAAAGAATCTCACATTCTTTTGCTCTTGGGATGTTTGAACTCTTAAAACTGTAAAAAATAATAAAACAAACCTCTAAAGGAAGCTGATGAAATGAAGCAGAAGGGAGCACAATAGAGGGCTCTTTCTACCTATTCTATGTGTAGCCTGAGACTGGGGTTCACCATGTGGTCCAATTTATTTGTCTTTTCTGCTGCTTCTGTTCTGCTACCTCATTATTTTGTGGTTGGGAATTGCAAATGGGTACATCCTGTACAGAGTCAAAGATGTTCTCTTCCAGTAGTGCAAGAAGAAATTATATTGTTGAGACATAAAATTATGATCATAGCTTAAATACATGCCCTTTAGTCATGCTGAAAATCCAGACTGCAAATTCATTAGAATATTTCCTTCCCTCTGTCAGAAAACAAAAATTGTGTGGAGAGGACTGCTTTGTATTAAAATGCTGTAAACGCTCAGTTAATACAGTTAATAAACTTAAATGGATCCTCCATTTAAATAAATGGAGTAAATTTCTGCTGTTCCTAGCTGAAGAACTCAGGTAATTTAAGGGAGTTTGAGATATCTACAAGTTAGGACTCACAGGAATGTGTTTATTATCTTTTTTTAATATTCGTTCTTTTTCCCTCTGGTTAGTCCTGATCTGAACCTGTGCTTTCTTCACCTGCTAGGCTGCTTTTTCTCTCCAGTGAAGGCCCTTGTTATGCTTGGAAGTCTACAGGGTGACATTGCTATTCCAATCTTTGGCACTGTGTGGGTGTGGCAATGGCAGGGAGAAAATTTCCATGTTGTTTTCATAGCAGGCACCTGACACCTAGAACTGAATCACACTTTTAAACAGATTAGCTTCTTTTCAGAGATAATTCAAATATAAAACCGTGATTCTAGTTTTGTCAAATTTGGTAGGAAAAAAAATCCAATGAGTTTCGAA
The DNA here is from genome assembly GCF_021018805.1 of Prinia subflava. Lineage (NCBI taxonomy): Eukaryota > Metazoa > Chordata > Aves > Passeriformes > Cisticolidae > Prinia > Prinia subflava. Next base: position 12,940,130 of record NC_086283.1, on the reverse strand, counting down.
GTTTAGAGAAAAAAAGAGAAAATTTCTTTTGATAAAACCTTTCATATTGTAATGCCAGTACATGTAGAATATCCAGCCTAAAATGAAATACAACTCTTTTAGTAAAAAATTCAGAATGAAATCAATTTTAGGTATAGAGAAGAGACAGCAGTTTTACTTAGAGAAATATAACATTCATATTTCAGTAGACAAAAAACCTTGAACTATTTTCAAAATAGATTTTAACAGGAAATCTTTTACTGAGAGTCAAAACAAAGCACTGAAATGGTGGGATAGTGTATGAAGAGCAGTTTTCTATCAAAGTTGTTACTGGGATCTTGCTTCAGCCTTTCCACTGATGGTTAGGAACAGGAGCTCATCCTATAATAAGCAGGAGGTATCAGAGTCACTGTGAATTATTGGCCTACTCCAGTTTTAAAGGTTTTGCCAAGTTATTTTACGATAATACTGATGACTTTCTAGATGGACACATGACTGCAAAACCAATGCACACTCTCCCTCTCTAGTCTGAATAGCTTCTTTTTAATTTTGATGTTCTTTTAAAACCCATGAGATCTCTCAGTTCATGTTTCTCTTAAATGTAAGTTGATGTGTGAGTGCAATCCTTGGCTTCCATTAATCTCTATATTTTAAAAAGTAAAAATGACATAACAGTCAACTCTGTAGCTTAAAGAAATGAAGCACCATCAACAAGAAGTAGAATTATCTGTTGCTGAAAACCCGAAAATATGGCAGCAGCATCCGTCTTCTAGTAGGTAGACACCTGTTCATTCACAGATTTCTTCAAGGGTTGTGATAGTAATTCTGCTTCTCTCAGAAAATCTCTCTGTACGGGTTGTTACTTTTTAACAGCCTAAAATGTGTGGTTATATATGAGTTGAGGTACTTTTTGGTGAGTTTTTAATAGCGTGACCTATTTACTTGCTCCTACTTTGCATCCAGTGAAAATGGGATGATTCACTCCTTTTAAAAAATAAAAGCAAAATGAAAAATGCATTTATTTCCACTCTATGGAGAGCAACAGTGCTATAAAGCTATGTCCATTTCACGTAAGGTGAAAGTATCAAGGAAATTCTTACTCCAGTATACCGAACTTATTCTGCATTAGCAGAGTACTTTTTAGTCCAATGCCAAATCAGATTTTAAGTAACATCTCAAGGGTAAAATAGGAAGATTAAACCATCAAAAGTTCTTCCAAATTACATAAGCCTCTATGACACTTTGGTTAACTGGATTAAATTCATGTTAGCGGCCACCTTCCTGTCCTTCATCCTGTAGGTATATTAAAATCAGTCATATAATGCAAACAGTAGGACTGTATCAGTCCTATATCTCAGAAAGGATGAACACAACATGAAAAGTACTCTTCTTGGCTTTAGCCTTCATTTATTTGAGGCTTTGAAGTTGTGTTTGGATGGCGAGTAGGAGCAGGGTGGCAGAAGACAATCAAGATGACTGTCAATGTACTTGTAGAGAGAGAGGAAAGATCCAGGCCTTCAAGGCTTGATGTTAGGGTTTGTTTGTTTTTTTTAATATAAGAAATTAACAAGATTTTGGTTGTTACGCATTGCTCGCTGTTCTGGACTGTGCTGAGGCACCAGCATTATGGTATGATAAATTTATTTTAAAAAGTTAAACTAGCTGGCATATCACTGCTGGGGTTATTCACGAAATCATGGTGGAGAAGCTCTTATTTTACCCACAGGCTTGGCAGTCTCACTAGGGGAAATACAGGCTTATATTTTTTTTCTTGTGAAAACCATATCAATCCTGTGTGTGCATGAGACTATTACTGGAGTTTTGATATATAGATCTGAATGTGAGACTACAAAGGTGTAGAAGTCTCCGCTTCTTCCTTTTTGATAATAAACTCCTTGATTTACTTTTTAATGAAAATGTTGGATTTTCATCTAGTTAAATGCAACCAAATACTTTATTACTTTTTTTTTTGTTTGTGAAAATTCATGCTATGCAAATATGGAGAAAAACTGATGACCCCCAAGATATTGTCTGTACAAATGCTTTTGAAGGTAATGCTGAAAAACTCACCAAAAAACAGAGAAAAAGCAATGAAGGCCTGTGTGAAAATTTGGAGTACTAGGGTCTTGCTTTGAACAGTGATGTCTGCTTCACCTCAGAAAAAGGTAACATTAAGGGTGATGTTGTGAACAGAGGGCACGTCCTTGTGGTCTGCCTGCTGATTTTGGCAAAAATTCCAGGAGAAGTGGGATACTAAGTTTTCCTGCATTTAGAGCATGCTTCTTACTCTGCTTCACTACTGATATAACCAATGGAAGCCGCAGAAAAGACTTTTCCAAACTAATGTTCCTAGTACCTGAGATAGCTGGTAATGTGTGTGATGGTACACACATTAGAATATTTTAGCAGTTTTGTACATGTGTTTTTCCTGTGTATCCAGGGATTCTGGCTTGTGTGCGTGTGCAGTCTTTCATCTGTAGATATCTCGGTGACGTTCATACTTGCAGCATGAGTACAAGACTGTTCAAGTGTTGCACATTATCTACATTTGAAAAAAGGCCAAAGTACCTAGAAGTAATATAATTATCAGCGCTGAAGACATATTCTAGGAGATAGATATATAAGGAGAGAGAGTATAAGGTTCAGTGACACTATCTAATACCTGTCAGAGCTTTTGGGGTATATGTCATCTCAACAGAACTGAAAGTATGTAGGCAAAAAGAGAAAGTATGTTTTTCTATGTTAATTTCTATCTATATGTATAAAAGAACTGGTATTTAAGAACTGTTTCTATTAATAAGTGGACTATAACAAAATGCAGTTATAAAAAGGCTAATCTTATAAAAAGCCCTCTCTTTAAGCTGTTGACTGCTTCATTTACATGTAGGCAGAGCAAATTCCTCTTCCTTTAGCTGAAAGTAATGCAGGACCCTTGTGGTGGTGGTGTTTGGTTGGTTTGGGAGTTTTTATGGTTTGAAGTTTTTGCTTAGTTAAGAAAAGCCTGCATAAATATATTACATGGAATGGCTTCTAAAATGATCTTTCTTTAACCTCGCAGGACAGCAGTTTGCCTTGGCATGCAAACTATATTTTTTTTCTCCTGTCTGCAACTCTTCCCTCTTTCATGACCCGAAATGAATACCAATGCAACTGTGACGACTGACAACCGTTCCTCAGTGGAGGATGCAGTAGTGTTTTGGTTTTAAATAGGAACTTAAATGTAAACTTTTAAAGACTGTCTGCTATTTCTGTATATTGTTATTTGTTACTTTAAAAGGTTTCTCAAATGATAAGTGTAACCAGTGAAATTATGAACTGTAATCTGTGTGAAATTGGGATTAAATAAACCCAGATGCACAGCAAAAGAAAAGAAGTAGGGTTCTGTGAGAAAGTGGTGTGTTGAGAGATCTATTCCTGCTGAAAAGATGAACAATGTAATAAAGAGCCAGGTAGAATATAAAAAGATAAGCTGCCAAGATCTGAAATAAAAAGATGATAATTTTAATGGAGTTTGGACAGAACTTCAAGTTTGAAAAATGTGCTAATAGTTTGCAGATGTGCAGAGATTATGGGGACTTAAAAAGCAAGAGGAGCTGGTAGAAAATCAAAGGAAAAGATTCTTGAAAAAAAAAATTGAAAGTGAGCTACTATGAATATACTAAGGAATATGAAATTACCATTGTTGTCTTTGTAAATTAAAAGATGCAGCCTGATAACAAGTGTCATTTGGGAAAGAAATATCTGCATGTATTAGATTAGAGGTCAATTGGGGAAGCTGTGATTTTACTGTGTTAAGGGAAAAGCAGGTGTGTGGATACATTTTTTTGCTGCATAAAGTGACAGATCTTGGTCGCTTGTAGTGTCTCTTTTCCTCAAAGAAGTAGTACTGGGGCTACTTAGAGAAAAATAAAGTTGTGAAATATTTAAGAGAAAAAGATGAAAGATACATGTAAAAGGTCAAGATACTGATAGCTATTTTTAGAGATTAATGATAAGAAATGTTGCCCTTGACTAAGGATGAAACCAGGAGATAGAAAAATATATTGGGACAGTAGTAGACATTATATTTTCTTTTGGAATTTTGTTTAGATCTCATGAGATCTGAAAGTAAGAGACCTATAGAATGTTTGTATGCAGAGATTGGCATGCACTTCCTCCCCACCCTCAAATTTGCATCTATTCTCCTCTGTTGTGTTTTTCTGGAGGATACTTAGAGCCTAAACTCACCTAGGAGGAATTCACATATGGATAATGCAAGTGTGCCTGTGCCTGCTGCATGTATTGGCTGGTGAGATCTTGATTGTAAACACATGGCGGTTGTGTCTGTGTAGGTGTTTCTTGGTTTGTTTTTTTGTTGTGGAGTGTTTCCTTTTCTTTTTTAACTCAGCCTGTTTGAGTGAGACTTAACATCTTCTTTTGAAATATGGAAGCCACAGTAAAAAACCATTTCTAAAATCCCTCTTTATATCTCTGTGGGATCACAGGCAGTGATAGGGCAAAAGAATTTTCAATTCCTTCAGTGCTGCTACACCACCAGTGTAGAAGGGAATACAGGTGACCTTTTCCCCAATAACTAATAGCTGTGTTAATTACCCAATACAGCCTTGCCTCTGATGAGTTACAACTGTAGCCAATACAGGTAAGTGATAAAAGGGAGTGAGTTAGCTGGTGAGGGGATCATGGAGGAGGAATCTTGAGGAAGTGGGAAGGAGAGGATCCTGAAGAACAAGAATCCAGAGGAGAGAGAATCACTGCTGTGAGGTCAGTCTGGGTCTGCAGTCAGAGCCTGTTGTTGGAACCTGCAGCCACAGTCTAGCCAGGTAAAAGCCTGCTGAGTCTGCAAACCAGTACCTGCAGTCAGAGTTTAGCAGGAAATAACCAGCTGTCAGAGGCTACAAGGGAAACCCATAGCAGGAGCTTGCTGCAGCCAGAGTCAGTGAATGGTTGGAGTCAGGATGGCTGAGCTGTAAAGAGGAATAAACCAGGACCCTTTTCATGCTGTGAGAAACAAGAAATCTGTGTTTCAGCTCATTTCTATCCTCTAACAAGAGGGCTTCTGCAACACACCAGAGTTCTATTTGGTCATCTCTATTCAAAGTTTCTATTTCCATTTTAGGGTCAGCTGTAGTCATCTGACAATGTTTATGATGTCATTGGCTTTTTCACTAAAACTATATCCTGCTTTAAGGGGGCTGCAGGTGTGCAAAGGGATGCCTGGCCATGTGTATGGGATCATTGTGTCTTAAGTTTGCATCAGTCCTCAGACTGCTGTTATGAAAGTGGACTTGGCACACAAGCTCATGTGGTACTTTCTGCCAGCTGAGTTTCCTGAGGTAACAATGAGCTGTTTTTTGAGTAAAAGCTATCCAGCAAAAATAATTTCATGTTTCTGGTATATTTTTTATATTACGCATTAAATCCTAAACTGCATTGTCGTGCCATCTGTCAGAAGTCTTTGCAACATTGGGCTGAAAGAATAAGCTTTTTCAGTAGGTAATGGAAATACAGTTCTTTCAGACAGGAAATATAAGTTGGAAAACAAGTGGAAAATTTTGCCCATAGTACCAAATGTCTTGGCTATACACATTACAGCTTTTACAGTTTCACTGTGTTATGGTTCTGAGAGAAGGCAACTTGACTTCTGGTGCATCTGAAACAGACTTAGGAGCATAATGATACTCTTTTATTGCAGAGGTTACCTTTAAGTGTAGTATTTTTTATATGGTTAAAAGTGCTTTATTCTGGAACAGAGACTTTTCCTATCTCCTCAGATTACTTATTTTTAATACTGTAGCAAGCATGACTGGCCCCAGCATCAGTGTGACCTATCAAGGAGAGACTATGTGATTGCTCTCAATATACATTTAAAAGAAAAAACAAACAACAAAAAGGTTGGTTACCTTTTCTAATAATTATTTTGGTGAGGAGAAACTGTTGATGAAAGAAAGCGGATATCTCTGTTAATATCCCAGTTATGAATAACAGCTGTGTTAAATCCAATTTCTGCATGTGTTGACAGTCAAGTTGCCTCTGATCATTGTTTAAATCTTCTCCTATGAGGAAAGGGTGAGAGATGTGGGTGTGTTCAGAGTGAAGAAGAGAAAAGCACTGGGAAGACCTCCCAGCAGACTTCCAGTGCTTGAAGGGAGTCTATAAGAAAGATGGGAACAAATTATTTAGCAGAGCCTGTTGTGATGGAACAAGTGGTAATGGTTTAAAACAAAATCAATTTAGGTTGGAGGTAGGAAAAGTTTTTTGCAATGAGGGTGATAGAACACCTAGAGCAGAGAGAAGGTGGATGCCCCGTGCCTCGAAACAGTCAAGGTCAGGTTGGACAGGACTCTGAGCAGCCTGATAGTTGAAGATTTCCCTGCTCTTTGCAGGGTGATTTGACTAGTTGGCCTGTAAAGGTCCCTTCCAACCCAAACTATTCTGTGAGTCTATGAAATCAAATCCAGGGGAAATTGTTTGCTAGTATCAGCCAGTGTTTTCCAGGAAGTCTTTATCTTTATGTACGCCAACAATCTGTTGGAGACTTTTTCCTAATTTTTTTTCTGCAGGTTCTTCATTTTATTTTCATTTTCTTCCCAGATCCCTTTCTTTCTCTTGTGCTTTCATATAAACTTGATGTTTTGGATCTCTAGAGAATTTCACATGTGTCTTAAGTTTGTGGCACTGGTTTTCTGGCTCAGCAGAATTGTTAGATTTGTTGGAGTCTGAGTAATTGCTAGAGCCTCTAGCATTTCCATAAGTGGGTATTTCTTCTATTTTAAGTCAGGTGAAAATTACACTTCTGTTATGATACACAGTATTAGGCTTCTGGTTCTCTGAACTCTTGCAGTCCTTATTTGTGCTGGATATCTTTCCTGCTACATTGTTTGGGTTATGCCACAGTGCCAGTGCAACTTTCTAACTTCAGTTAAGGAATCGGAAATATTTACAGTAATAGGGAGCAGCATCTCCCCTGCATGTTCTTTCCATTCATTGACTTGAATTCTACTCTAGTTGAAAATGGTGCATGATGTTACCACACAGAGCTTGAACATCAATGCATTGCTCCATCTGCACAATGTGTGCTTAAGTGTGACAAGAAATGAGTCACTCACACAAATATGTAATTGTTGCACATAGGTGGCGGTGCACAGTTATTCTTGCCTGCTTCCCTCCCCTTAAATGCTGAATTTCCTGGAAAAAAACCCAAAACATTTTGTTAATTTAATGGCTATACTTACAAACCAACTGTTGTCAGTTTTTATGGAGCTGTTTGCAGTGAAGGATTAGGGTATTGTGTCTATGGCTTGTCAGGTACTTAAAAAAATGATGGCCATGTGCAGTGAGGTGTGTAAAGGATTCATATTAGCAGCAAAAGCAGCAAAACAGAGAATGAGAGTTTCATGTTTGTTCTTTTTACATAACATTAATTTTGGGAGTGAACATCTACTCAGGATTCCCTGCAGCTGTTGGTGCTCTGAGGAATAAATAAAAGCAGCATGAGAAAAATTTTGTCTTCATCGTCTCTGCCTGGCTGTTCCTATTCTGTGTGTTTGTTTTACTGCACAAACAATGATTTTTGTCAGAAGATCCTAGAAGAGACTGAAATGGGTTGGGATTTTAAAATTCTGAGCTCTGTCTGCTATATTCTTGTTTGGTTACCCCGTGTTATGACCCTGGTCTGTGGAAGGAACTGTTACAGCTTAATGTTAGTAGAGTTCCCCCTTGATACTGACTTGGTCTAAAGGACACTGGAAAATAAATGTCAAGTCAGAATTTTCCTTCCTCCGCCCCCCTACTACCAGTTAATTCTCTGGCAAAGGCCAAGTGACCTTGATCTGTGTAGTGGTGGGGTTTTTTGGTGGTTTTTTTTGGGGTGTGTGTGGTGGTTTGTTTGTGTTTTTTGTTTGTTTGGTTTTGTTTGGTTTGGTGTGTGGGAGGGGTTTTGGTGTGGTTTTTTTGTTTGTTTTTTCTTTTTTAATCAATTTTTCTAGAGCATTATTGGTTTATACATTTAAGAATCTGGACTTACTAATGCTATTTTATACGGAAAACCACAGAACAGGGGATCCTGATTTACTGAAATTTCTCTATAAAATACACAACAGGATGTGTACAGAGTAGAGTCTGAGAATGTATGATGATATATGTTTTAAGAAATAACTGTAAAAATAGAAAGATAGTTAGGATGTTGAAGCCTTTTATTTATCACCATTCAATAATAACTGGTCAATGCCATGGAAATAAAATAAACGCTATGGGCTGAGAGTGAGTTGCAGCCTGTTGGGAGGACACCTCAAAAGAGGTGTATGTGTTATTACAGGGGCTGCACCTCTCACATTCTTCTTGCATTTTTTGGTTTTCACCTCTTCATGATGTGGACCCTATGTGTTCAATTCCCTAATAGGGGACTCCACCCCAAAATAAGAACAAATTATTCCAAGCACACTTCACATGATGCTGTCTTAGTCAAGTGTCAAGTATGACAGTAAAGTTTGTAAAAATGACAAATAATAGTAAGAGAACAAATTTTGCAGTTGGGAAAAAAAATAAACAAGGATAAATGGAAGTATTCTTGTTTATTTTTTTTATTCTACATTGGTTAAAATGATTTTTGTCAGTTTTAGACTATCGTTTCTGAGGCCTGCAGACCATAATTTTTAGCATCCTACTGCATAATGTTTATGATTTTTTTAAAAATTACTTTGTTTGTACTATAGAACACCTAAAATCACTTGGCTTATATAAAAAAAGATGAACTTCCATACTGTCTTTCTACTCCTGAATTTGATCTTACTCTACAATTTCATAGAACTTTCAGGAGAAGTTAAATTCTTTTGAAAACTTTTTCCCATTGTGGATGGATCTGGACACATCTATCGCAAAAGTGAAAATACTAAATGTAGCTGTTTTATTTGTGGATTTGTAACCACTGTTTCCTCTTGGATAACTTTCATCAAAGCACAAAGATCTCAAAGCAATTTTCAAGGCAGTGCAATTCTCACAAGACACTCAACTTTATCACTGTTATCAACGGGCAGGGCCCAAACTGGTTCAAGAGCTTGCCAGAACCCCATCCCTTGGTATTAATAACAGTACAGACTGAAAGGCATGCTTATTTGTTTTTATGCTGCTGGACTCCAGCAATATTAGCCATGGAGCATAAATGGCACATGGAAGTTCTGGTAAGAAGCCTAGGTTTTTTTCTGAGCCTTCTTTTTGGACAAAAGATAAGGAACTGAAAGGGCACATCTTTACCATTTTAAGTTAGTGTTTCTTTCCTTTGATGGAAGTGTTGCTAGTGGCATCATTCCTGTGTCATTCATTGGTCCTGGTATGTTTAGCTACTTTCAAATGATGGACAGGACTAATGGAGGTGTGTTAGAATGAAAGCTGAGATCTAGGAAAAGGAAGTATGGAGGCCCTTTATAGGGGAGAGCCTAGAAGCAGTTTGGTCTGTGAGACACGGCTAAGAAAACAGGAGTGGATCAGAAAGGGCTTGGGGGCTGATTTTCTACTGTAGGATGGATCATTGCATGTGAGAATTGAGGATTTTTCAAGCAGTGAAAGGATGGATTGTGTATATTCAGAGTTACTTAGAATCTCAGACAGATGTCAGTATACCTTCAGTATAAAATTGACAGTGTAATGATTGCATCTTATGATGGTAATTCCACGTAGGAAGCTTGGAATTTCCTTTGCGTATTGCACACATTGGAGAGGAAGATTCCAGAAAATTGGCCCAAAACAGCACAGTTATAAATGTGGTTCAGCCAGGAGAGCTCTGACAGCCAGCTGAAAGAGCAACTTGTGTGTTTAAGCCTAAGGGAACTTAAATCTCAGTCTTTCCGTGGATGATCTGGAAGAGCAACAGCAGCAAAACAGCTTGCCATCTTGGCAATAAGAGAACTTGACGCATGGGTTGAAAAGCTCCTACTGTAGGAAGAACAGTTAAAGGTTCTTAGACATCAATATTGTACTTGACTCAGTGCTTTAAGGGTTTTTTTAGCAGTAATTGATTGTGTCATTTACATGTAAAGGTTTCCTAGTGAAGGAGTCAGTAATTCTCTCACAAGCAGAGGGAGGAGAAAGCTGGTTCTCCTCAAATTGTAAGATATTTACCACAAGTATATTCAAAGGTATGGTTTAGTCACATTATTGAAACCCTTTCATAGAAAACTATTTTAAGCCAGCTCTAAATACTCTATTGTGTGACACCTACTAAAAGTGAGTGAAAGTCACTCAACTTTCAGTCCTCAGGCCAGTCCTAGAATTGTGGTGGGATTTCAAATAATTTTCTGAGTCTGCAATTATGCTGCCATTGGCTCTCTTGCCTTAATTTCTCCATTCAAGTTTCTGTGATGGAGTTTAAATGTTTATTTCTGATAGTTGTCTTCCAAAGCTGGCTTGTGTTTGATCAGACTTGCCTCTGTGATGTCAAAGTGGCCAGAAGAGGCAAGAAGGAACTAAAGTGATTTGAAGACTTATCTGCCCAGGTGCTTTTTAGTAAGAAGAAATTGTAGCTTTGTGCCACAGCTGAGCAAGCACCAATACTGGAGCAGTGCTAAATCTTATCAAACATTTTAAGGTTTCCAGACCAAAAGCTGTGAAAGCAATCTTCTAAGGTAATGAAGAATGCTTTCTACTAGATACTTGGCATAATTTTCTTCTTATCAGCCTTCCATTGTGGGAAGTGTCAGCCTTTCTCAGTGTTGTGCGTAGCCTTGTCAAGCCCACAGTCACGGAACTGTAAAAATTAGGATGAACAATATTTTTATTAATCTTTTTCAGCTATAGAATCTCAAGATTGAGTTAAGTTGAGGTATCCAGCACAATAAAGGCTCCCAAAATTTTCTCTAAAGCCCAATCTCAGCAGAGAAAAATCCAATCTGCCCTGTCATCCTTGGTAATTTATTTCCAGTAATGAAAGTCCTGCCAGTCTGAGGCAATCGGAAGCAGATGAGCTAAAGGCACTTCGTGCCTATAGAAATTGGGAAGAAGTGACCAAGTAGTTGCTGCACATTAAGTGAATATATGCTAATTGTACCCAGGGGATGTTGAGATGGCTCTGCCTCATTGCACACACCTAGTTTTTCTTTAGGAGGCTGGCTTTTAGTGTGCTTGCTAACCTAATTCTCTAACTTTCAAGGAAAAAAAAAATAGGAAGAGCTAGAACCCTCACAAATTTTGAAGTAGATGTTTTGATGCAGTGCTTGTAGCTGTCACCAAAGCTTTTACACAGTTAGACTCATTTGGTTTTTTGTTATTGCTGTGAGTTTTTCTGTACATTTTTTCATTACATGAAGTGTAACAGTTTCACATTGCTTAGATGTCATTAGTTTGCATTGGCAGTGTTCAAGTACATTGCCAAGAACAGTTTATTTTCTCCTTATTTTGTGGAAAAGAAAAGTTACACAGTAAATTAGTGGCAAGTATTTGCTTGAATAAGCACTGGAGATGTGTCGACATATCAAATATAACTGAGTCTGCAATTATGGATACAACATAGCTACAGTTACCTCACAGCCTGTTTGTGGTGGTGTGGTGACAACTAAAAGAACAGACAATACCCTGGAATATATTTATTGCACTTGTTACAGTGTGGATCTGCAGTTTGATGCATTCTGCAGAGTCCTAATTTCGGTGGCCTCAGGACTCATTCTAGACATTTGGCTGAATCTAATTCCAGGGGAAGGTGTTTAATGTGGTTTTCTTGGTGATTCTGCTCTTGGTGTGATTTTCTTTACTGTGAAAAAAAATCTATGTTTTTGACAAGAACACAATAGGTTACTTGTCAACGGAATTGGTGTGACTTAGTTTTTAAAATCAATTCCTAGGAAAACAAGAATAAAACAAAGAGGACTTAATAAATTTGCATATTTAATTTTAGTTTTTGTTTTGGTTTCTAAGCACATTTTTTACTTTGTGACTGAAAGAGAATGGGTGTGTATGAACATGTGCACCTTTGTGTATATGTCTATATTAATCAGATAAATGTCAACATGAATTGAAATACTTTTTATTGCTTGATATATGCCTTTAGGCAAATCCTGCTACCTAAGGGATAGGTAAAAATGTAGTCTGAATAGGTGATTTGTGCTACTCATAGGAGCTCAGCAGTGCTAAGTATAGGTGCTGTGTAGGATACCAGTTTAGAAAATAATTAGTCCCTTTATTAGATAATAGATTTAATTCTTACCTTTCACTTAAGTGAGATATTTCTATTAATGCCTACTGGCATCCAGGCTGTAAAATGCAGGGAAGAACTGTGAGGCTGGTAGTATCTATCTCAAATACAGCTATAGATAATTAACTAATTCAACTGATTCAAAGAGTGTTTAAAGGCATTATTTCCCACTAATATTATAGAAAGTAGCAGGCAGTACAGCTAGCATCAAAGATTTAGGCACATTTGATATACAAATGTGGGAAGCTTTTCTGAACAGTCTCATAGAACACAATGTCGTTGCTATTCCTCTTGCAATATTTGAATTCTCCTTTCAATGTGTAGATCATTAGTAAACTGTGAAGCAATCAAGTAATCAGAGCCCAATTAAATGGCTCATTCCATTCCTGGGCTCAGAGAGGATAGTGGATGTGTGAAAGTCTGGCTGTTTAATAGAGCCTGAACTGCACAGTGGGTGAAATTTCTTTGAAGAATACAAGGAAAAAGAGAGATGTGTTAGCTGACCATGAAAAAACAAGTGCAAGCTCATTTAAGTTTGCATTTTTTTTTATGCAAATGTCACCACAAAACAAGAAGTCTGAGGTTTTAGTAGTAGATGTAGAGCTTTGTTATGTGTAAAGAGACCAAAAGAGTAATGATATTTAGAAACACAGAGTCGTCCGTAGTTAAGGCTGACTTCTTCCTTGTACTTTCTTTTTATTAGAACTGTGTCTTACATTTCCTCCTCTGACTTGTAGACCTTTCCAGTCTACATCTGAATATGTATTTGAGTATTAATCTGCGTGCCGATTAAAAATCAGGTTGAGAATGCTATGCCTCATGGTAAAAAGAAGAGATGGGGCTGAAAGAAGGAACTGTTAACTCAGGTCTTCAGGTCAAGACTGATTTTTTTGTGCTGTGATTAGGAAGCAGTTTTTCTAAGGATGAGACCTGAGATGTAGATGGATTGCCTTAGTTTAGGAGAGCAGAAGTGTAGTGCAGTTAGGGTTCCCGAGACCCAGAGGTGATTCAAGCACAAATGATGGAAATATATCTACCTGATACCTGTATGTAAAAGTATGACAGCAGAGCTAAAAATGAGGTAATAACCTTAAAGACTTTACTAAAAATGTGAATTCTGGAGATTAGACCTTGTCCAAGAGAAGGCAAGAAAGTTACTATTTTATCCATGATCAACTCTCAGTGGAAGGATTAGGTTGAAATAGATAATATTTGAAAAGAAATTTTCCTAGAACATCTTTTCTGGCATGATGAAAAATTCTTTGAAACTATTTAATTTTTTTATTCCAAAGAAGAGACTAGCAGTAGTAGTCATCATTTATTTTCTTTGATTATATTGAGTTTTAAATTTCTCTCTAAAGTATTAAAAATAAATCTGTCAAAAATTATCAGCTCCACCTAATTTTCCAAGCATCCAGCCTAACCTCCCCTACAATTTCAGTTATTAAACCCCACCAAGTTATGTGAAGAGCTAGAAAGTTAGAAGCCAAAAGATGACTTTAGCATGTATTTGGCTTAGCAGAAGGATGGTAAGATGGTCAGAAGTGAGACATGTGCCAGACAGTTTTAGCAACTTCTCAGTAGTTTCTTGTAACACTGGAAAATCCTTTCAGCACCAATCTGCTTTTTGCCAAGGTAATTTTGAACCTGAATTTCAGTTCTTTTATTTCTTCTTGTTTAAAGCACATTCTTTTTATTATTTTGAGGATAGTACTATACACCAGAAATGATATGTAGTTTTTTAATTTCAATTCTTGCATTTAAACAGTGTTGAATTTCCTTAACATCCTAAGTAGCCGTCAAGTGCAGTTACTTAGCCTGAGGACTCTGTGCCCTTCCTCATGTGACTCCTTGTGTTTCTAACTAGTAACCTTGGTGGTGTGACCATCCCTGAAGCTGTATCTTTGACATGATAGTGAATTTCTAATCAGATGATTTTTATTCATGCACAAGTGCTGTCTCACAGCATGCATAAAACCCAATAATAGCAGCAGGGGAGAATTATTACACTGAAAAAGAAAATCCTTGATACGAAATTGGCTCCTAGGTCTTCAGTGGTGCTTGGATGGACATCCTGCTCATTTTAAAGAGGTAGTATGAGGCATTAAGATTCTGAATGGAGGTTGCTAATAAAAAAAAATGTCTGTAGAGGAAGCACTGAAACTATGCAACTATGTCTTAGAATTTCTTGTAGTGTGGACCTATGGTCAGGTTTTTTTCCCTAAGATGTTGCTCTGTAAAATAGCAATGATGTTACATTGAGCCAGAAGTGGTAATGACTTCTTAAAGAGTTGACTTCTACTACAGGCTCCTACATGGAATCACTGCTCAGCTTTTTAAAACATTTGTCTCTAAGGTCTTTGAGATCTAGATGACACAGGAGTGTCCATCTGTTTAAGAACCTGAAAAGCTAAATTAGTGGATATTGATCAATCTGCTTTCATTAATCATTAACTTTAAATAAACAAAGTAAAATGTAGAAAATCTGATTGGTCTTTTGTTTTGTAAGCATTTCATAAATTCTTATAAATCTACCTGTTGAGTAATTTCCAATCAAACGTGAGAGTGTTAGGACATGTTTTTCCAGAACCATCTGGATATAAGTGGGCTTTAGGCTACGGTCAAATATGGCTTTGTAACTTGCTAAAATATTTTATGCCTGAGTTGGTCAATCTCTGTACCTCCTCCCTAAAAAAGTTTCTGTTGCAGCACATATTTAAACAAAACAAAACAAAACAAAACAAAAAAAAAAAAAAAAAAAAACAAAAAAAACAAAAAAACCCTCTTTTTCACTCCTGAGTACAATCAGCCTCACCTGGGGAAAGCTAATCTGGAACTGGGCAATGCACTAATGGTCAGAACCATTTAAGAAAAGCTCAGTGGATGGGTAAAATGGGATGTGTAGGTATCAGTGGAACATGGGAGGGGAGATTAAGGCACCCATTTCCTGAAGTAGGTGGCCAGGTGACGGATATTTCTGTGTCTTTGAAGACAGAAGAGGAAATTACAGCAGAGTCTGGTCTGTAAAAGAGGTTGTAGTGATTGTTTTGATTAAAAGAGAAGCTGGAGGATACTCTAGCCACAACCTTTTCATGTAGTTGAATAGGATTTATATTATTCATCAATGATGGTGTTAAAGTTAAACCACAAGGGTGTTTTCTGGAGTTCTTTTCTCATAATTGTAATTAGAATGATATTTGCCTGTCAATATAAATCATCTCCTCACTAATTAGCAGTGTGGTGCAATTTGTTAACTGAAGCTAAAGAAGTAGAACTGTGTGTGACTCATCCCAAAATGCAACTCCGCTCAGAAAGCAGGTCTGCATCAGAGTTTAATCTGGTGGCAGAAGAAACAGTTTAGTTCAGAGACAAAATGGTTTCAGTGGCTAAGACTCCAAATGTTCAGCCTAATCTAATGGAAATCAGAGGCAAAGCTCTACTGATTTTGATTGTGTAATCTTGGAAAATCAGTGGAGTGCTTAGAGAAATCTTCACTTAGATTTTAGGATTTTTTTTTCTTTTGCCAATAATTGACTGTAGTAATGAGGATCCAGTAGGACTATCTACTTTGTGTGCATTATGTTAATATTTGTGGGATTCCAGAGGCATGAGAAAGAGGACTTCTCTGTTTGTCTTCTGGTTTGAACCTTCCCTGAGGTACAGAAATTTCAGTGTCTTATATTTTCAATTCAGTTTATGACAAGCCTATATTGCTTTTTCTGTCAAAAACTATTTGTAACCTGGGTCTTGTCCTGCTTAGAGTTTCTTTCAGAACAAACAATCTTCTTCAGGGATGACTTCTCTGAGATTTGAGCTGCACGTTGTTTGTTACCTTGTTGCCTATGCTGCCATGTTGATGTAGGTTGCTCTGCTCTCTGGTGAGAGGGCTGAGAGTACAGACTTGGTAATGAACCCTTGAAGACAGCAGGGGGAATAACAGTGGAGATAAACAAATGTCAAAAATTGCACTTAAACGATAAATTTTTCAGCTTCTTAATTGTTGAGATCTTAGTCTCTTAGCCTCTGGGAACAAGCGCTTCCACTTGTTACCCAATTGTCACAAAATGTTCTGGCTACTGACGTGTCTGAGTGTGCAGCAAAGCCTGTGAGGCCCAGGTGCCAGACTAAAAGAGAGCAAGGGAGGGAGACAACTCTTTGATTATCTGGTTGTGGGATCTCGTTTTTATATCTCACATCATGATCTGTGTCCATGATAGAGTACATTCCTGCTTCTGCAGAAAACAAGTGTGACTTGAAAATTTGTAAAGGAATAGGTATTTCAAACCTAAAAAGCTTCTTAGCAGCAATTAGTCTTTTTCTGCATAACTAGAGAAGTTGCACCTTGCCCATGGTGTCATAAGGCTGCTGACCAGAAAAGAAATTAGTAATTGATGCTGTGTCATTAAGGAGGGGTCTCAAAATGAGAGGTCTAATGGGATGTTGACTTGAATGTAGCAGAATGATGAATTTTATTTATTCTGTAGAAGTGTTGAACCCTTGTTTCTGTTTTTCCACTTAAAGCACGAAGAATTTTTGCAAGGCAAAAGAAAAGGTAGTGTAGCATTTTAGGCAAAAAGGAGCAGTTGCCTTGAACAGTGTCCAAATTGCGTAGAGTGTACTAATGAAGCTGGGTAATAAGTGAATACAAAATTACTTGTGCTGCAAAAAATGTCTTTTTTCTTTTTTTTTAACAAAGTAGGAGATAAATTCCTATGAAATGAATTCAGTAAATTGTTCATCCCAATTGTTTTTTCTTTTTCCATATTGTTTATTTATGACATAGAGCTATGTGATTTCCAAATTCCATTATTTTATTTAACAATTTTTTTTGCCTTTTCTGAAAGAAAAAAAAATTAAAAAAAAAATTAACATAAAACAGTTGGTTTTGAGTTGTTAAAATAGTCATCTTTAGCCAAATGCTAAATGGTTTTTATTTAGCTAACTTTTTCAAAATGCCTAATGAACACTTCAGTTAAGCCTGTTTTTCTTAACAAACCAATTGGGTTTGAAATCTGGAATTTCAAGATAAGTAAAGTAAAAACCTTTTGAAATTGTTTAGTGTCCAGGCTGTTTATGGTGTCAGTAGGAATTAAGTGTCATTTACTTGTCTGAAAGGTTATTGGACTGAATTCTGCCTTCTAATGAAAATATTTGTGGGAGAAGGAAGAACTATATTCTGAGGATGGAACAGGAAATTGCAGGATTAACAATACAAGATCCCAGTGTGTTTCTTCACTTTTGTAATTTTGTTCTTGATGGCAGAAGGGCAGTAAAGACTAATACAAAAGTTAATACTCATGGTGAGATACCTAAAGGTAAAACAGAGCATTTTTATACAGTACATGAAACAAAATATCAGTTGCTAGTAGCAACTATGGCAAAATAATTTCCCTTGTAACTCTCAAATTTCACACATCTGCAGTTTTCCTTAATGTTCCCTTTCTAATATAAAATTTTCTGAAGATTTCCTTTTCAGTCATTACTCAAACAAAAGAAAATGTGGGAAATATTTTCTATTTTTTTCTGACCAAGGTGTTTGTTTTGTTTTTAATAGAAACATGAGGAAATTACAATTTGACTTGGATTATTACTAATTGAAGGTATTTGATTTTTTCCAGTGTGAATCATAGATAAGATAATTGGAAGCCTTGAATGGTCATATGAAAATTAAATTAGCTCTTCTCTTTGAAATAGCTTCATGGTACTGAGAACATTATTACATGACTTTTGTGGGACCTTTTTCATCTTTCATCAGATCAAGTGATGAAATGTTAGTCTTGGAAGTTTTAAGGGCTCTCTAAAGCTTTTGCAGATATGCTGTAAGTGTTTGAATTGTGTGAGTAAATTTATTTCTGATGGTTCTTCTCTGGGAGTGATTTCAGGGTTAGAGAAGCAGGGTATAAATCGCTCTGGTTCTGGAGTGTATCGTGGTTATTGTCAGACTTATGTTCCTTGGCCATTCTGTCAGTGCCCCAGCAAATCAATGTTTCTGGATTATTATGTATCCTCAACCCTAAAAAGATTCCATATTATAAAATCATAATTAGTTGGATTGGAAAGGACCTGAGGAGGTCAGGAACTCATCCCCCCTGAATTCTATCACAAAGTGTGTTTACGTTTTTGTGTTAGGTAGATAAAGCAAGGTGTTAATAAATAAATACAAATAAAAAGATAGCGTGAGGGAAATCCAATTTGAATATTCTTAAAAGCCAGTGGAAAAACTTTCAATGTTTTCTTCAGAAATTAGGGAAACCAGAAATGTTTTCCTTCACACAATGGATGTTTTTTCTTCTCCAAGATTAATCTTCTTTCTAGAGAATCCGTGTGCTTCAAGTGCAGTAACTGTACAAGTACAAATTAGGACAGGTCTTAGACAAGCTTTATTCACTGTGTTCATGGTGAGAGAACAGTGGGACAGCGTCTGTCCCTGTGTCCCTTGCCCTCTTTTGTGTGGTTGCAGAGACTCAGCCTCTAGACTGTTGGAGAAAAAGAGATAGAGGGTGGGGGGAAACACTCATTTCAGTCTTCAAGCCCAGTGTCCATCCCTGGGAGTGATGGACTCCAGCGGCATGCTAACTAGCAGGGTTCAAAGGAAGAATCAGTAAATAATGTGACAGTGTGGAGGCCCTAAGAGTGGCCCATTTTGTATTACTCTGGCTGGTGAGTGGGAGACCATCTCAGTTAGCTTTTAGTTAAAAATAATGTTATTGTAGTAAAATGCTTTGTTAGCCAGACCTCTCAATTATCAAACGTTAATTTTACCACCACAGTGTCTTTCCTTTCAATCTTTCCTCACAGATCTGGTTTTCTAGGTCTTATTGTCCTCGCTGTGGTGTACTGATATGCTGTGTGTTTGGCTTTGTTTATTTTAATCTTTTTTTTTCATTTGTTTTCTCCTTTTTTTGAGCAGACTCATGCAGCTTCCTTGAGAGCATCGCACAGATTAAAAAAATTAACTGATGTCTTTTATGGGCTACACACCACTCTGCACCTCCCAGTGTGATGTTTATCTTTCTCTCTTAAAACATAAGTGTTTACGTATGTCAAGTTTGTGACCATTATAATATGTAAATTGTATTCTGCGACAAAATATTACCTAACTTGTCATTTTTCATCTTCTGTTACGGAAAATATGCTGCACCATTGGGACAGTAGTGTTTTAAGGATTCATAAGTTTATAATTATGGTAAACAATTAAGAGCTCATATGGCACTTCTGCTTTCAAGATTAGAGGCTTGCTCTCCTGTGTGTTTTCCTCTTCTTTTATCGTAGGAAATTACACTGTAACTGTAGTGGCTTCTATCCCAGACCTCAACATATTTTACAAACATTAATGAGGAAACCTCAGCACTGAATTTTTACACAGAGATTCTAGGTCCTTAGGGGAAATGGTTTCTTTATTATGAGTACAAACAGGTCAAACAATTTCCTGTATGTTGTCTGGCATTAGTCAGGGATCTATAAAGTTTAGCATCATTTTTATTCCCAGTGAAGCTAATGAGATTAGTCATAGAAAACTGTATTTCTTAGCTGAAATTATCATACCTCAGTGAGGGCTTGTCTAGTGCACAAAATCCAACTACAGAAGCTTGTGTGATTATCATCTTGGTACTGTTAATTACATCAGTCATTAGTAATGTCTGGTTTGCAGAAGCAACCTTCTGATTTTCTTGGATTAGTAAAGAAAATAAGGTATTAGCAAATAAAAAAATCAATTTTCTCAAAAATGGTCCTGGAAGGTAATTTTTTGGATATGTTTTTGAGATCTAGAAGGAGTTTTGTTTCCATTATGCTTATTTTGGATTTGATTTGTTGGGTGTTTTGTTTGCTTTTTTTTGAGGTGTTTGGTTTGGGTTTGTACTCCGGTAGTTCTTTTAGTTACAAAATACGAAATGCCACTGTATAACAGCTAATGTACCAAATAACTTCCAAAGTCTGGCCTTCATCAGAGAAAATCAAAATATTTTTCTGTCAGATGTCAAATTTCTTCCAATCTTTTTCTGCTCTTATGTACTGTAATCTCTCATAACCCCGAAAATGTTGTGGAATTGATGGCAGGTCTCTTGTGTCCTTATCTGTTATTTGTATCATTAGATTTCGTTCACCTAGAACTGAAGTTTCTACTGTTTGAGTAGTGCAAAAAGCAGTAGATATTGAATTGAACATGTATTAATTTTTAATATTTTTTTTGATTGCTTTGTTCATTACTTCATTACTACAATTTGTTCATTACTACATGACATTTACTAGCCAAAAAAGGTGCAAAGTCTTCCTTTGTGTCAGTAGTCTAACTGTAGGCTCTTCTGCAGTCAGCGGAGGATGGTCTGTTTGAGAGTGTGAAGTCTTCTAGATGTCATCTTGGGGATTACTACTGCATTTCTTCAAATGCATTTTCTTATCAGCAAAACAGCAACTCGTGCAGTGAAAGGGAAAAGTGAATTGAAACAATAGATGACATTTTAATAATGCTTGACCCAAAATGCACCAGAGATATGTTTGTTGCTCAGCGAAGTATGACACTCTCATTGCAGTCTTTAATTTAGAGAGCTGTGGCCCTGACATAGCAGGACTGTAATTTGAGTGCTTGGAATGAAAGTTCTGGTGATGTAAATCCAGCAAAATCTAAGTGGTAGCAAAAGCCTTTCTGTTTAGACTGCACTTACTTCTAATCAAGTTATCCCATGAGATGGATTTTAACTGTCTCCGTTTTCTTTATGTAATGTTTAATTCGGGCCTAAATGCTAGTTGATGTTGCAAAGTTTTATTTTACTTTTGTTATTTAATGGCATAAATCCTGCAGGTAGTCTGTGTTTTCCTTACACTAGATCTGGTTCAAGTAGCTGGGGAGGGTGATGCCCTATGCTATTTACAGTCTAGGCGAGTTTAAGAAAAAAAAACGTTCAAGACGTGACTGGAAAGAAGATATTGTTCCCTAGTGCCTCAGTCCATAAGTGCAGCCATGTAATTCTCAAAGTTGCTCATTATTATCCAGTTGCAAGGGGTTGATGAAGCAGTTGGGCAGTGAGATGCGAGGCTTAGAAATATTTGACAAAATATTGTACATTTGAATTTTGACAATGCACTTTTACTTGCAGCTCATAATGCACAGATTAATTCTGAAAAATGCAACTCTGTCCACAGTGTAATAGAAAAAATGTTTGCTTCTAGATAATTGCCTTTTTTATATATTATGTGCTATGACAAAGTTACTCAAATGTGGACTTATTTTTAAATCTAGAATACCAAGTATCACAGATTTCCTAGTCTTCAGAATGATTTGAAAATGTGCCAAAATTTTCTAAATTGCAAAAGATGCTTCATGTTATTTGGTCTTCAATGTAGGACACTGTTGAAGTGTGGTACAGCAAGGTTGGGTTACTTCTGTGCATTTGAAATTGGGGCCCTAAACCATTTCAGCTAATATCAAAATACCAGAAGAGCATTAATACCATTTTTGTGTGTTAGCTGGAGAGTTCCCATTTCCTCTTCGTAGATTTTGGAAATTGTATTGATAAACGATCCTTCCTGCTTTGAGCAGTTTGTTTTCCAGTGTTCTGAAGATTAGCTGTAGAAAACAGTATTTCTTAGCTGAAAAAATTCTGTCTGATGAATTGGTCAAGGTGACACATTCATAGATATTTCCACTATGTTTCCACTATGTGCTGGGAGGTTCCCCACATCTTATAGTCGGAATTTACACAGCTTGCTCCCAAACGTTTTTCCATTATTTCCTTACATTCGGGGAATTTAGGTTGTCTAAATAACGTGAAAATAATAATGTGAAAGCTGATTTAACTCTAAAGCTGGCTCCACATCAAACACTTTTAGGGATTTTTTTTTTTTTAAATAAAGACATTTAAAGAACAAATACACTTACCATAATAGGTTTATACAAGGGAGAATAGCTGATGTTTACAGCCAATATTAAAATACCTAATTTGCTGAAAGAATCACTGCTAAAACACCTTGAAACAAATGTCATTGTCTCTGTATTTCCAGCAAACAAACTAGAAGGTTCTGCTAAGGTGGAGAAAATAACCAAGGAAGCAATAATTTTTACATATAGTAAAAATAGAGCTCAGTCTGAAAGGAGAGGGCCATCAGAATGAAACTGTTCTTAAAAGACCTTGGTAACATAATATTTAAAAGGTTCTCTTGATCCAGTGATTGTTATCTTTCTGACTATAAGTAAGAGAAGGAATGATGGCAGAAGATTGGAGGCAATGAGGATTGAAAAGTAGGTTTCTGTCAAATAATAAAATAATTAGATAGAAGAAGTTATTTCATGGAGGCAGGTCTTAAAAAAAAATTTTTTTTAAAGAGACAGTATCTGAACTACAATGGAATTATTTTGATCTAAAATACAGATATGAAGTGCAATAAGGAAAAATGTAGTTTTCTGAGAGATTGGTAAAATCTGAAAAGAACTATACTGTAAGCGGTAATTGCACTGTCTTGGCAATGGCATTTATAAAAAGGGTGACATAAACATACAGAGACAAAATTAAGAAGATGGATTAAGTTCCAGTGAATAAAAGGCATTAAAAGGCAGTAAAAATGTTCTGTTCATCAGATTAGGTGTGAGAAGTAAACAAGGAAAAACAATAATTTCACTTATTAGAGGGAGAGAAAATAATTGATAGTTCATATTAAGCTAAAGGTCTATTTTCTTCTGTGTTCCAGGCCTTTTAAAAAGAAAATTACTTGTAAAAATCTAAAATAATAAAGTCAAGAGTTGAATGAGTACATAGACCAGAACAGGAAAAGCATGAATCAGAGAATATTTACCCCATTTGGTGTATTTAAGTAATTTGTGTCTGATGAGGTTTACCTACAATCCCTCAGGAACTAACCAGATCAATGGCTCAGAAACTGGCAGTGTTTATCTTTGAGAGCTCATAGACAATGTGTTGGCCCCAGAGGGCTGAAGAAGGGCAAACATAGTAATTAATCTTTCGAAAGAGGAAAAGCAAGCATGACTGATAGTAGAGCTTCTCTCTCCTTACTCCCAAGAGTTGAAAAGGGGATAAAGAAAAGTTGCAAACAACTTCTTAAGAACTTAAAGAACAAGAATAAACCAATGTGAGTTCCCAAAGAAAAAAAAGTCACACCAATGTGATTTTATTTTTATATGTAGGGAAATTTTCCTAGTGCCTGTTTTATGATGAGTTCTTCAGTAGCCTTGCAAATGACTGTCAAAAAAGGAAATTATAAAAAATACAAATGCCAGATCATTATATGGTACCTCTGCCTTATTGGTAACTTTGTTTAGAGTATTCATCGATAGTTCTCTGCAATTCTGTTAAGAAACAGATATCACACTCCCAAATACTGTCACTCCCAATTATATTTTGAAGAGCATTCTGAGACTATATAAGATCAATTCCTTATAGATTTTTAAGAAAAGTGTTGGTTCTGTGGTTTTTAAGGATGTGACTTGAAAATGAGACAAGCTATTAGGGAGGCTTTTTGGAAAAAGTTATGAAGAACAAGGAGGTTATGTTGTTTTTGGTAGTATTTAAGTATGATCACATTTCCACTACAGAAACAACATATTCTTTGGTAAATTAATTTGTTTTAGCTTGGCACTTGTCCCAGTAATCAGTTCCTGAAGGGGTTATGTGAAACATGATAAGCTTTGTTTTACAACAACCTTCATTAACGTATGTGGTCATTCAGTTAGGCCTTTTCTTCTGTTCTGTATTAAGGTCTTACATTCTGTCCTGCAGTTACCTACTTCACATTCTGGATACTTCAATTCTTGTGATAAGTTTTGATTGTGTTTAGGACTGTGGTAATCTTTTGCAGTAGTTAGCCATAGACCCATGTTGGCTGTCATTTCTATTGTGGATGTCTCTTTCTTGGCTAAGTAATTTATATTCAGATTGTTGCTATTGTTAAGACAACTGTTTTTGTTTTGTTGTTTTTTTTGATAAGGTTTATCAGCTTTTTAAGGGAAATATTATGCACTTCGCAGAACATTCCTCAAGGAGTCCTATAGGTTTGACAGTTCCAAAGAAGATTGGTGCTCAGATGGGCAGTCACTGTGCAAGGAAGCCTGACCTCAGGAGGCTAAAAACCCTATGGCTATTTTTAAAGTTTTCAGAAGCCTCTTTTGCACTAAGGAAAGTCTGCCTGGTTATTTGTTTAAATGGATTTTCCAGTAGGAATAAACCTTTAAAGCTTTCAAATGACAGTGGAGGCTTTCTCCTTTGGAAGGCAGAATTCAAGATAGCTTTTGTTGGAAAGCCCATTTTGAAGATTGGAAGCGTTCATTCCATAAATCAAAATAAGGCTCTTGCAATTTAAGTGACCATAGGGAATTTATTCTTCCTGTGCTTTTGGTCTCAGACAAGAGAGCCCCCAGAGCAACTGCTGTGTAAATGAGTTGGGAATCTGGATCTGAATTACTAGTCAGTATTTCACATATGCAACTAGTTGGGTTTTGAATTTTTTTTCATTTTTACTTTAACTCCTATTGCTATTAACTCTATCAAAATGATTAAAAAATTAAAAAATCAGCTGTCTTATGGCATCTCTCCCATAGCTGGTAACTGCAGCACCAGTAACTGGAGGATGAACAGCAAAGGTGTGATTTTTAGATCCTTATTCCATTGACATTATTGGAAGTCTTGCCATGGATGATTTGTGAAGAGAAGGAAAAAAAAAATCACTGTTTGCCTTCAGAAAATAGTAATGCTCATCTTCTGAAAGTATGAACAATAGCTTTGTCTGAACTAGATCAGGGAAAATTAAAAGCAGAGTAGAAACTTTTCTGGGCTCTGAGCGACTCTTAAGTGTTGGAGGCATTTGATTTTTTTTTTTTTTTTTTTTTTTTTTGACTAGGTGATGCATGATTTCTCTTGGTTCTGCATTTATGTATAAAAGTCTCTCTTTTGCTCAGGGAAAATTGTGGTCATAATTGTCACATGAGCCTGCATATATTGCAGCAGTGACATGAGACTTTAGTTGCTTCCATAGGCAACCTGCATATATTCTTGGTATATTTGCCACTTAAGGAAGCTTTGAAGACTTTCGAATGGCTGAGGACTCACACTTCTGATGACCCTGTATTGTATTACCAACATGGAACTGGCAAGAACCCGTTTTTTTTTCTTTTTTTTCCTCCCCTCTGTTTTCTTTCCTGCTTGTCTTATAACCCTGAATGTTGTATGGCCCCAGTACTGAAGAATCCTTATTTCTTCCTTAGGAACTGCATTTCAATTTCCAGTGCCACAGTTACAACTTTTGCATTGTTCACTGTATTTTTAGTTTGTATACTCAGCCTTACAAACCCCACAATTAATGACTTTTCATCCATCTTTCAGTTGCAAAATGAGGACATAATGATACAGTCAGGTAACTTCTGCTTCATTTTGAGAGGTTGGGACAGTAATTGAATGACATTTGGGACTGACACATTTACATAGTTTTGTTTTTTTAATTGCAGATGATGATCTGCAATCATCAGGGGTAACCTCTGATACTTTCCAGTCAGCTAGTTTGTAGTAAATTAAATCTATTTATAGTTATCTCACATTTCCTGTAGAAAGTACCATAATATGCTGCATTTTTCAGGGACCAAGGTGAATTTTTCCAGCTCTGGTTTGAGAATTGAATATCTCTCTTCTAATATATTAATTACAATATGTGGGGGTTTTATAAATGACCTCAACATTTTAAAACAAAAAGAACGGAGAAAAAATGGAGATTGAAATAAAGGGGTGCATAATTTAGCAAGCCTGAGACACTTAGTGAGTTACCTGAAAGAATTTAAAGGTGGACATTTATAAACTGACAGACCAGGAAGGTATTGAGAGCAGTAAAATATTGAAGGAATTAACATTGAAGTAAAGTAACTGGCAGCCTGAATTAGAACTATTACTTCCTTTTTCATAACCTTTGGTTAGCCTGGCCCTTGAATCTGAAGTGACACTGATGGTGGCTGCTAGATGCTGCTTGAATTCTGCCTTGCTCTGTAGGAAGAGGTGTCTCCTCCCACTGTATTAATTTAGCATGCTTCACTAAGAGACAAGCTTCCAGGCTTTACTTAATTTACTTTGGTTCTCCTTCAGAGAGTTAGTATTCTTTGCATTTTAAGTTCCCTTGATAATAGGATGTTTCCGGCTTAAAGTTGCATGGCACCTTTCCATGCCATTTTGTGCCAGCACAATTCTGTATTCTGAGTTGCTCAGTCAAGGTTGTAACATCCTGATATTATTGCCAAAAAAAAAAAAAAAAAAAAAAAAAAAAAAAAAAAAAAAAAGGAACTAGAAAATTTGGTTTGTAGATAATGAAAGTGCATTAAGGGATTGACATTACCCACAGCTATTGATCATAGAGGCTGGAACTAGATGATCTTTAAGTTTCCTTCCAACCTAAACCATTCCATGTTCTATGATCATCTGCCTTTGGGGATCATAGTTTTGGGCACTACAACATAAAAAAGACATTAAGCTATTAGAAAGCATTAAGCTCTTAAAAAGAGTCTAAAGGAGGACCATAAGAACTGTGAAGGGATGTTCAGGCAAGTATAACATATTTCAGCCTCAGGATAGGGTCATCTATTTTTTCCCTCAAGTCAGTATTGCAGCTAAACTATTTCTTTTTGCATTTTGATGATTCTTCAAGTCACAGCTGCATAAAATGCACATAAAATGAACTGATTTGTAGATTCAATGTGTCATGTACAGTGTGCCCAACTCTATGCTGTTATGCTTAGAGCTAAGAGCATTTTCAGGATGCAAAACTGAAATATCTGAGATAAGGCCAACATCAAGAAGGGGAAAAAATTCAAATATGACTGCTGATCCATAGTCTACCATGCAAAGTGAATAGATATTTTCAGTCTCATGATTATATTCTTTGTAACTCTTAAATAGTACTAAATCAGTCATGAAGATTATAAATTGAGAAACTGAAATGCACTAATGCAGTGTTTTAAATTTTCATACTCTTTTGAGTACTTACATGACCTTTATAAGATAAAATAAGTTTATTAGGTTTAGTATCCACAATTCAGCACTCAGACCAACCTCCAGGACTAATGAGAGAAGGTGAAATTTATTCATGTGTTAGTTGCAGTTAACTGTTAGCTGGGCATTTGTGTGCTCCCTGCATTCAGATATTGCTAGTTGACTTCTGTAGAAGCACAGTCATGTCTACTGAGTTTTTAGTTGAGCACCTTGTGGCTTTTTTCTGCAGATGATATGGTTGTGGATTGGACAAGACTTTATCATTGAAGGCTAACATGGTATTGCCCTGAACTATCCTGTTCTCGTTTAGTACAAAGGAGGAGAAAAAGACCCCTGTGTTTTTAAATCAAGGGAACTGACCTGTAGTTCTCTTGTGAAGCTCTACTGATGGAAAAGGTTTTGATTTTAATGTGAATCAGTATGTAGGTAATGAAGCAATATCTGTGGATCATGCAAGTACTTAACATCTGTGGTTAAATTTATGATATGCTGAGAATGTGGAAGCTTCTAGAAGCAGTGAAGTGACAGGTTAACAGTCACTGTAACTTTCTCAAGAACAGTTGATCAATCTAATACCACAGTGTCTACAAAATGATTCGTACTACTTAGCCTTCACGTTATGAGATGTTACTGGTTATCATTAAGTCTTCACTGTTTACATACTCTCAATTTTACTTGTTTCCAGAATACTCACTGTCTAATAATTCAAACTCTGTTGAGCCGTTGTGAAGGATTTACTGAAGTGTCACACGTGCAGTTTGTTAATTGTTTGTGTTTCTCTTCTTAGTCAAGATCATAACTAAAAAGTAAAATACATAGAGTAAGTATGTCCAGGTTTTCTAGATGTGTACAGAGGCAACAGCTATGACCATCTCAACTTTTACAGGATGAGTGCATTTATACAACTGTGTTAGTTGGTATTCTCTTCACACTTTGTCTATTTAAATATTAGCACTTGCATGCAATTAAAAATCTAAATAGTGGATCTTCTTAGTGTTGTGACAAAACAAGTGTGGAGTTTGTCAGTGTTTTGTACCATCCAAAGCTACAAATGTAGATGTGGATCAGTACGAATAGCATGTATCGCAGGAAGTTAAAAGCTGATGATGAAGAATGTGACCTGCTGTGCGGTATTACTGAATTCTTGAGAGAATAAAATGGTACTTAAGTATCTCTGATTGCCTAGGCTTCTGTTTTGTGGGTAAGTGCAGTGTGCTCTGAGGAATGGATAGCCTAATACTTGCTGTCCTGAAGGATGTTCACTGGAGAGGGCTTTAGCAATGCTAAATAAGAATATCTGTATCACTGGTAGACCCCATACACTCAGATGTGTCTTTATCTTCTCATTTTTCAGCTTCAGGTTTTTCAACATTAGAAGACTTGAGGATTTTCAAACTTCATTTTATTAGAATGATAATCAGATGTAAATATCCTTATTATGTTGCACACAGAATAATGTTCTTTTTGCGGTGCAGATCATTCTAGAAAGAGGAAGCAAGTCAAAATTTTGGCCCAAAATCTGGTTTAGTTGAGTCATGCAAGATACTGTGAACAAACGGAATCATTAAATTTACAAGCTCAGGGCAGCACAAGAAATATATCTAGAGACTATAAATAAGCTACAAATAGTTTACGGTTCACCATCATGTTTTCTCCATCCTTCTACAGACTAGAATCCTTCCATAGCAAAGATACTGTAGCATGTTGGTGATTTGAGTTTAGTATTTATTGCTCAGAAGATGGTTGGCTTGCTGATACTGTGTTTTGTCTTTTCTTCACTAGCAATAATGAAAAGCTTCTGGTTGCTAGATACTTGCCAGATAAACCTACATGTTTAATAGTGATGGGGTTTTTCTGGTCTTTATTGGTAGTTTTGGGGTAGGGTTTTTTTGGGTGATGGATTTCAGTAGCTAGTGATGCAGCTGTCCTGAAGAGCTGTAGGTTTCAAGTGAGACTTACAGGTTTCAATTATTTTTTTTTTCTGGTACATTATATTCTGGCCCTGGAGTCAGCCAGTTGCCAAGGGTAGGGAGCCTTGTGTAGAGAAAGAAGGCAAAGACTTTTTCAGACTCCTTCTTTGAATAGGCATCATAAAATTTTTAAGTGAACTATCGAATAAAGGAATCAGTCAGAATTAAGATACAGTTTTATAGGAGAAGAATCTTGGCTTAACCTTGAGAGCTATTTTCAATCCCTAGGGTAATCAGTTTATTTTATATTTCAATGATACCCCTTGAATTGCATTTCTTACAAGTGCATTCTCTGAAAAAGTTGTTTCTTAATGCAAATGCAATGATGATAAAATATGATGAAGTTCTTTAAAGCAATAATAATATATTAGGCATTCTGATTTGTTGTTTTCATTGTCTATGTAAATTTTCTTTAGAATATTGTTTCTGATTGCTTTCCAGGTGTTCTGAAATGCCCAGACGCCTGAAAAATGCTGTTTTACGCTCAGGTTGAAAACTAGTCTTAACTGTTACCAAATTATCTGCTCATTTCCTAAGAAACACAGAAACTGCAAGTAAAAGTATAGAGTGAAATAGATTAGTAAATCTGGGGTTTTATTAAGAGCATGTTGAGACAGAAACAAGAAGTTAAAAAGGTTTCATACGGTCTTACACTAAATCTCAGGAGCTAGTTCTGGTTGAGCAAACCTCGCTGAAGCAAACCCGCAGTATTTGTGCAATTTATATCTAGTACAGCTCAGAGTAAGTGACTTAGGATGCTTTTGAAATATGGCATAAAATATACCTGTTTAAAATCTAAAGGAAATCATTATAGCTAAGCTAATGATCAATGTTTATTGCTATACCATTTATTAACTTCAGATTTATTCAAATTAAATTTTGTTGACAGCCGTCTCAGATAATTTACATGAAGTTCCATATGAAAGTGTTCATAAAGTTTTAATCCACATTTAAGGAATCAAGTGCTTATAAATATTAGTGTAAATTTGAGGAGCTCTTCAGAGATTTGTGTAAAGAGGAGAGATGTTGGGTCACAAATACTACTTATTTTTCAGACACAGTTACATCCATTTCTTTCCTTAGAAAATTTTTTCACTTCTACCTGTCAAAATCTCATGTCTTCTCTGTTTGCTCCTTGTTGACCAAGCGTTAGCAATGATTGGGTTCTCATTTTTAGCATGGAAGATTTGTTAGTGCTTGAAAAAATTGCGTTGTCTGTTTTGCGTTGTTTCCCTGCCTTCAGCCTCTTTCTCTGGAGTTGCTTCAGTCCCTTCAGTGGTCTATCAGTTTTTCATAGGGTGACCACTAAGATGCTCCAGCCCCTCAGATTCTGTGCCATTACAACATTTGGTACAAATTAGCTGACAACTTCTTGGTTTAATGTAGTTTTCATTCAGAGCTGCTTTGGGCTAAGTGTTGAAACAACAGAGATGTCTGAGCTAATTAAAGTGTAGGGGGAAATCTCTTCCATTCTTCAGGGTATTCAGACATATCCTGGACAAGTTCTTAAAACTCAACACAAGTGCTGTGTCTTTTTGATCCTGTGATGGTCATTATTGCATTGTGGGCAAAACCTCTCAGTCAAGCCTGCTCCATGGACGGAAGTCTGTTGGAAGAACTGACTAATATGCAGCTTGGGTCTTTATTTTCATTCTCACATACCCAGCCTCTGTCTCTGCACTCAGATAGAGATTTTAATTATCATTATATCAACATGTATATGTGTGCATGCATATTTATTTATATATCTGTTATGTTAATTACAGTTTACAAGTAGATCTGTAAAAATCAAAAATGAAAAGAGAGGTCATATAAAACATGGGACATTAGTCATTCAGACAAACAAAACAAATTAGACAAATAATTAAAACAGTTCTTTTCTACATCTACCCTGTGCCATTATACTTTCAGAACAGAAAAACAGACCAAGTCAAATATGAGCTTTTCAACATGATAAATACAGGCAACATGACATCTGGGATAGATTTCCAAAGCTGCTTATGAAATATGGACTGATCAGTTTCTGCTAGTTGCAACTAGTTCCTGCTCTGAGACCTTTTCCTCTAATTCAAATACAAGAAGGAAGCAAAAACAGTGAGAAGTATGGGATGGGGGAAGAAAAACTTGAGAAAGTCCTTCCTGAAGAAAATGTGTTCTATTTTCTTTCTTGTATCTGAGGGGATTTGTTTCTTAAAGCTATCTTGGTTTCCCTCAAGGCAGGAGATTGTAACTCATTCTTTTAGTTTTGTTGTTGCCTGTAGCCCTCTTGTTTTAATGAGCAGTTTGAAATCTTTGGGATGAGTTGAACTGCTAGCTCCTAGCAGCTTATCAAGTCTAGAACTGAGCTGTCAAAGTGTTCTAAAGACAGCTCTGGAAGATGAAACAAATGTGGGAGTGAGCAGTTAAGAGCAGTTTCCTTCTGCTTTCTTGCAGCTATTTGGTTTTTCTTTTCATTATTTTTGTATTATTAATAGAAGTAACTAAGAATTAAATGGAACAAGAGTTAATCATGAGGTTTTGTAGAGTGTAATTCAACTAAGTTGCTGCAGTATCTTTTTTGTGGTCTGAAGTACAGCTGGGTTGAAGAGTTCAGATTCACATTTACATACAGTTTGTTTGACTGTTGACTCTGAATTTAATTTCTGACAGCACTAAATGCCTTAATGGAATACAGACGTAAGAGCAGAGACTACTTGCTTTTAACAGCTCATCCTAGGAGGCACACAACCCCAGAGTGATGCATGTAGTAAAACACTTAAAGGCTGAGCCAGTTTTGTTTCTTGCCATTCTTTTGAAGGGAAAAGTGTCTTACCATGTACTGCTGTGTCCTCAGGGCTGCACTGTCCTGTGATGGCATTAATCCTGATCTCAATCCAAAGACGAGAGATAAAAATGGTTTGGGGAAAAAAAAATCAGAAGGTGAGACTCAAAGATCTAAAAATAACTTGAAACAAAAAGAAGGGAATGTAGAATTACTATGCCATATTCTTTTTTGCTTTTGATTCTTCTTATTGTCAGCCTAGATGGTGTAGATGATTTTTAATTTTTTTTTTCTTACCATTTTTATCAGTTCTTGTGCTGGAGATCTTCCCAGTGCTCATATCTCCTTTGGCCCTTAATCATAAGGATTTCATTCCAACTGCTCTGCCAGATGTCTGAGTTAAATGTGTTCACCAAAACAGAATATTTAAAAGAAAAACTGAACAAACTAACTTTCTTGCTTATTAGATCATATATTACTCCTTCATATTTCTAAAGACATAATTCTTACAAGATTTTCAATGCTTACAGTGATTTTCAGTTTTCAATGGGGAAAAATATTAAAGCCTTTTTTTGACACCAGTGGCTTTCCAGAGACACTAATTATTAACTTGCTTTAAAATATAGAAATATATAAATCATTTACTACTTCTTACTTCTGCTTATTACTCAGATATCCATGTAAAGAATCAGCAGATGTTTTCCAAGGAATTTTTTCAGTTTGCAAGTACCCTCAAGGTTAGATATGCAGTAAGCAAACTTGGCCCTCAGAGTTCTTAATGATATGGTAGACAAGACTCAGATTTTTCCAATATTATTTGTTGAAAACTTTCTTATTTTAGTATTTATTGTCAGTCCAAATTGGAAGAAAATAGTAAATGACACGGAAAAGTATTTTGAGGTAACCAGTAGAGAATATTTTGTTCCCCTGAGATGTGAAGGATCCAGCTCTATACTCAGGTCTTTAGCTCTGTCTTAACCATAATTTTCACCCTTGGCTTCAGAAGTTTTCTTGACTGATTGCTGTCCAAACAAAGGCATTAAATCTGAAGAACTGGCACTGTTTGGGGAAAGCATGTTCCTTGAAATACTTTGAGACACAGCAGGATAGTGCTATTGAGACAACTAAGCTAATCAGAGCAGATGATATTTGTGTCACTGCTTCTCATGTCAAGATTTAAATCCAGGGTACAGTTGCTGTCAGGTGTTCTTAACAGATTAAATCTGGTTGCAATTTCAAAACATTGTTGGATTTCCAGGTTGAAGTGCAGCCAGTGTCATTAAAAATCATTAAGCACTTGTATTTTGGCTTGCAGGGAAGCAGACTGCTTCACTGTCAGTCTCAGGATGTTATGTCAGCTCCTTGCTGGCCTCTTGTCATGAAAGAGCACCTGGGGGATTGAGGTGGGCACATGGGTGCTGTAAAACCCTTTGGCAGAAGCCAGGCTCCCCTCAGCAGTGTCTGTGGGACTGCTAGGAGAGGTATCAACGCTATTCAGATTTGGATCCAAACAAACTGACACTTGTGTCCCAGGTGTGGGAGGTGCAGATGTCCTTGTCTGTTTCTCTTTTGTGATGGTGTGTGTTGAGGAATCCATTCAGCACGGGTAGCTCAGGGTGCAGCTGCAGGTTCAGCTCTGAGGGGCAGGAGCCTGAGCCTCAGGCAAGAGACAGAGCAAAGGTCCCAGGTACTTGTGGCCCAGCCAGGGGGCCGGACACTGAGGGACACAGCAGATGCTGATGATTCCAGCTTTTCCTGCCCTTAGACTGCGAGGGTGTAAAAGCCCAGGGGCTCTTTTGTTCTACGTCCCTCCTCAGAGGCACCAGCGTGAGCTGTAATTTTGTTGTTTAGCCATGGTGCAATAACTGAATTCTTTTATGGGTCTGGATCTCTTGAGACTGTGCTCTGGGAAAGCTGGGATCAAGTCAGTAAGGAAACCTGGTGTGAGTATGGGGTATGTAGTTGTGAAAGGGCCTGGGTGTCATCTCAGATGGTGAGAGAATGGCTGCAAGAGTGGCTCCAGCTTAGTCAGACAGGGAAGTTTCCTTAATGCTGCCAGCTGCAGGAGCTCCACATCAGCCCTGGAATGGTTACAGGCTTCCTAGCTTTTTCAAATGTTTGTCAAGGTCTTCCAGAAAATTTTGCGTTTCCCTGTCTGTTTTTAAAAGAGAATACCAGATTATCTACCAAGTGTGTTGGCATAAGAAAGAAATTACCTTCAATGCACAGCTCTATGAAGATGTTATTTTATCTCTTCTCTTAGTGTTTTTTGAAGAGTATGAGAAATATACTCACAGTTTTTCTCAACCTAAAATTTATCCTGTCAGTCTGGCCATACTGAAAATGAATAGGAAAGAAAAAAATACCCACTGCACAAAAACACTCCAGTAAATACATAAGAGAAAAAAAATCCAAACACTGTACAATAGAAAGCAAGGTGTATTAGTATAGAAAACACAAGAGTCTTGTTTGTTTCACACTGACTCTTTGAACTCCTCCTTGAAGAAAGGTTTAACAACTGTCACTGTCATTTGAGTCAGTTTGCTGACATTTCACTGAAGGAGCCAAGAAAATAGATCTCAGTAATAACTCTGACTTTTGTTTCCTTCTGTGATAGTACAAGGGGTATCATCACCTGGTGTTTAAGGTTTTTGGCTCTCACCAATAGCCCTGCTTGAAAGGTGTGAATTTTTTAGTTGTTGTTATCATGTACTGGTGCCCAACCATGCTAAACACTCTTCAGAAATTAGCAAGTTGGCTCACCAGTAAAGTTCAGTGCACTATATAATAGGATTTTTTTCCCCACAATGATCTTCCTTCTATCCATGAAAATCATTGACATCAAGGAGCCAGCTAAATTAGGAAGTGTACGTTGAGCTTTACAGTTCTAATTATGACAGAGGCAAGCATCATAATTTGGATTGGGAAGCAAGTATAAAGGCCATGACTTATCTCTGAACTGTAGAAAAAGCATTTCTCTATTCCTAAACCCCATGGACGATTCTGGTATTTTAGCACTCCAATGCTACAAAGAGTTCCAGCAATTCTTTTATTACCCTGTTGTTTTTCTTGCACAATCTCACAGAAAACAGCCACAGGGTGACATTTTAGTCATATCCATGCAGATCCGTAGAAGAATTTTTATGCAAAGAAGAGCTAAGTTCCAAGTTTTTATTTTCCATTTTGGATAATTTATTTCTGGCTAGGAAGTAATGGTCGGACATCAAGACCAAATTTTTCTTACTTTTCAGGGAACAGATGTTTGTCTTGCTGCCTAAGACACTAAGCTATGGTTTAGAGCTTTGCAGGTCAGAATTAATTGTAATAATATTAACTGCTAATAGTTAGACATGCTAATTATAAAACCATATAAGTTTAGATAGGATACAGGTCTCTTTGCTTTATGATGCGTAGCCTCAACTGAGTTTCTTTAGTTTAAGTTAATACAGTTAGTAGGACTTAATTACATCCAGGTCATTTGTTATGATCCTACTTATGATGCTGAATAATGTTAGGGTCTGATTATTAAAAGATGCCTCTGCCCCAGTCAAGGTGCAAATGGGACCATGTGCCGAAGTTGATGGTATGGATTTTATTTAACAGTAAATGTAAAGGCTGGGGAGGAGGAGGGTTGGGGGAAAGAGAGAAAGAGTTGAGTTTAGTGTGAAGATGGTGACCACCACATGAGTGCCTGCAGTGTCCTGACAGCGCTTCTGGTCTCAGTGGTGAGGGTCCCCAGTGTGTTCTTCTGGAGGTACCTCTCTGGTACAGTCCAAGGCCCATGTGTCCATGAGGTGTACGTGCTCTTCCCGTAACTTGGGATTGCATGTGTGGAAGGACTTGCTTCCTTTCCCGGTTCCTCAGTTTGCCATAGTGAGAATTGTGTCCAGAGAGGTTATCCAAATCTGCCTCACCAGGCCTGGCATCTTCCTGTTGTTGCTGTCTGCATTTTTCCCACAGTAGAATTTTGTCTGGTGTGCTAATTCCCAAACTTTTGCCCCTTTTTTTCTTTTTTTTCTTTTTTTTCTTTTTCAATGTCACAAGATACCAACGTTCTGCTATAGGCTTTCTGGAGAAGCATACATAGCACTATTTCTAGCGAGACCACCATGATCTGGATAACCCAGTCACAATCTTTCATAAATGATTTTTATATATTATGGTGAGGATTTTCATTCATCTGGGCTGTAAGGTGAACGAAACCACATCCTCATTACATTTTAAACTGAATTTTCTAAGCCCTTTACTATAAGGTTTTTCTATAAACTTCCTTTTTATTGATACAGAGATGCTTTTGAAGTGCTCATTGTATTTGAGTGAATCTTGCAGTTTTCCACTCCTAGAGTTTGAATGCATTCTGCAATGAAGAAAGGGACGTGAGCTGAGTTTTGGGCTGGTATTTTGTGTTTGATAGTAACAGGTGTTTGCTTTACTCTTGTCTGAATTATATTTCAGTTGGGAAAACCCATGATGCACAGCACGGTTAACTTGAAAATAAAGGCCTTTTTACTTTGCCAATAAAGCCTATGAGAGAAAATGGAACTGCTGCGATTTTTTCCATGCTCTAATCTGTATGAAAACCTCTTACTCAGTAGGCGAGCTCCCTGAAATGCTGTGGTTTGGTGAGTGTCTGGATGTGAAATGCAGGTCTTCTGGCTGCACTTTTTTTGTTGTTTGTTTTGGTGGTATTTTGTTTTATTTAGGTTTATTTTATTCTATCAAAAGGAAGCTGAAATACTGTATAGTTAGAGATCATAAATGAGGTACTCAGTTTGTTATAAGTAGATGACAGTAACTTGATATTTTATAATTGTTCTGTAGGAAAAGATAGCCATAATAAGTTGTACATGATTGAAGAACAGCAGAATTTGATTGTGTATGTTTTCCAGTTTATTATACAGAACCAGTTTAAGCAGCTGGATTCAAAGGACAAATCTTTTGCACCTTAATAATTGACATCAATTTGTGGTTGTTGTTTCTATTTGGATTAAAGTAAACAATATACTCTAGCTGAATACAGAAGTTATACTATAAGATTCTGGAATACTTTTCTACTGCTAAATCTGGAATGGAGAATTACATAGTCTGAGAAAATTACCTTCTCTGAAGCTTGTGAAAGAATACATTCTTCAATGTGGCAAAGGTTGTCCTGTCTTGGACATGAATTATGCAATCTGCTGGACTGATAAAAGTAGAAATATCTAAGCATTCATCATTTTTCATTCAAGGGGTTGAATGACTGATTACTTGTGCTCAGTTTCTTTTTTTTTGTTTTTTTTCTTTTAATTTTAAATCTGACTCCCCTTTTAAGTTTACTATCACATTTTTTTATGATACATAATTCTTTCTTTGTGCCTTTAAAAAAGGTGTTTATGAACACTAGATAGAAAGTAGTATTTTCATGGGATGTTGACAAAATCTTGTCATTTTCAAAAAGATCAATTTCACAGTGGTTTCAGAAACAGCATCTGATTATGGGTCACCATGCCAATTTTTTTGTGTTCTTACAAATGCAATTTCATCTGTTTCATCTCTTGCTGTGTTGTTTAAAATAGTAGTATACCAAAGAAGATGAAAGATGGCTTCCTAACTCAAAAGAGAGGTAGCAATTTCTGCATAAGGATCTATATGCATGATTCAGAAAGCTAATGGAAGGTATAAAAGCATAACTGTATCTAAAAATAATGACAGAGGAATGAAAAGTGAGGTAGTGTGTTGAACATCATCCTGTTTTAACTGAAGAAAATCTATTCAACACAGCGTGTTTGTAAGTTAGTGACTGTGACTAAATGTTAATACCTCTTCAAACTGTAAAACTGAACTGGACATGTGAAAAGCGAGTCCCTTAGTGTTGTGCCCTTAGTGTGGAAACATGAACCTTTACTTCTTGAGCTAGAAGGCAACCCCAGTAATTTAGACCCTACAGTCTCAGAATCCCAAAACATCTTTAGGATTTACTTGATAGACAATGGTGTGCCGTGCCAGCTGGAGTTGTACTTGTGTGCCCTAATGCACCTTGCGAGTCTCAGTCTCATTAATTTCCATGCAAAGAGAAATAGTTTTACAGCAAGAGCAGCAATATATTTTTAACCCAGAGCAATTTACCAGCTGAGTAATTTGAGGCTTGGTGAACTACAGTCAGCATCAGATTGGATTTCTTTTAAAGTAAAGAACAAAACCCTAAAATGTGAGAGTTGGTGTTTTCTACAGAATCCAGCCAACTGCAGGATGTTTCAGTTTTGATAAGAAACTGATTATGGTGTAAACCACATGGAAGCCAGGAAGGGTTCCAGCAGAACCTTACCCCACTTGAGAGGAGGTACCATCAGAAACTTACCAGCTGATTGCTAACTGTTCTGTAAACTTGACAAGTGGTTTGAATGATTGTAGAGTATATTGTTTCTCCACTTGCAAATTCATCTCCTGGGCAATTTCTTTCACCTGTGTCTTTCTCTGATCTGTAACCCTTTTCTGCCAACTGATGAGTGTCTGCATCTGTATCCTTGATCTCTCATTCTTATGAATGGAGAAACCTTGCTCACAATTCCTTGAAACCATTCTGTGAGCTAGTGATGCAGAGAATAAAACGTGCAGTCATGAGACTGTGTTTCTCAGCAAGGAACAAGTTCCCCAAAGATGCCAGTGTGCTCTAACT